>NW_006435764.1:2233307-2234278 GCF_000325575.1 Pteropus alecto
CCTATCCGTCCGTCCATCCATCTGTCCATCCACTCACCCACCCAGAGCAGTATGTACTAAGCTTCCTGTGACCCTGTGCCAGGCACTAGGGCTGCAGTGAAGGCAAAGAGAGCCGAAGTCACAGGGAGAGATGGACCGTCCCCCCGCAGCAACAGGAGACTCTCAAGGAAGGCCTTACTGAGGGTGGCATTTGGGCTGAAAACTGTATGTTGGGGGAGTCACCCAGCAGAGCTGTGCAGGTAGCACTTCCCGAAAACAGCTTTGCCAACACCTTGCAGCGGTGAACACTTTGCGTGGGGTGTCCCGGGTGTGTGGGGAATCAGGCACCGCCGTGATCGGGGTGGGGGCACATAATCCTGGGGGATGTTAGGCTGGGCACAGAAGTGGGCCCCCGGGGCCTCAGGGTTCAAAATCGGCGGTCTGAACTTAGTTCTAAACATGATGAAAAATCTTTGAGGGGTTTCGGCGAAGAAGTCGCCACGATTTCTGTTTTTGGGAATAATCCTCCCACTGCCACATGGACAGTGCCTTTAGGGATGAGGACAGCAGGGCCATGCGTTAGGAGGCTGCCGTGTCCGGGGGGGTGGGGGGGAGGCACAGTGGTGGGTGTGGGGACGAGAGCTGTGGACAGGCTGGGAGTCTGCCAGGGACAAGAGCTGTGGAGCGACGCACGGGCGTCTGGTGTGGCCGACGGGCTGGATGGCCAAGCCTGGAGGAAGCGACGGGCTTTGCAGCGTAACATGCACGGCCGCACGTGTGGTCTCGAACCCCGGTGTCGGCTGCCTCTGCCCACCTGCTGGGTGTGTTCAGGACACGTGTGGACGCAGCCCAGCACGCAGGCTATGCTAGCTCAGTGGCCGTGGACGCCGTCATTTCACAGGAACGTGGCAGTGAATTTTGATGGCTCCGTTTAAAGCACGTTGTGAGCAGGGGACAGGAAGCAGATGCTCTGGGTGGCATCTGAGCAGCAC
>NW_006435764.1:2234397-2234698 GCF_000325575.1 Pteropus alecto
TTGAAAACTCCCCTCCCCGCGTGGAGCCTTGCCGCTTGCCCAGGGCCTAGGGTCCCACGGGGCCCCCTGGGCCGCGGGTTGCACAGCGCCCGGTGGCCCACAGAAGAGCCTGATCGCCGTTACCTGCCGCTGCCACCTTTACGAGACTTTCAGCAGAATGAGCAGGACTCTGAGCTCTGTGAAATTGGTCCAGGTGTCTTTTCAGGAAAGCGTGGTGATGAGCTGTCTCTCCTGCCGCGTGCTCATGATTCTTCCTGGGGAGTCCCAACCCTCAGCGACTCAGGCCTCTCTGCCGCGCTCT
>NW_006435764.1:2235866-2248230 GCF_000325575.1 Pteropus alecto
GAAGGAAACCCAGCGAAGGGGGTTTTCTCGATGGGATGAAGGAAAAGGAAGATCTTGTACTGATGGGCTATGCTAACCTGGAAACCGTGGCTCCACTAGTCTTCCCATCCATCCACACATATACCTGTCCATCCATCCATCCATCCATCCATCCACCCATCCATGCATCCACCCATCCACCCATTCACCCATCTACATATCCACCCATCCACCCATATACCCGTCCATCCATCCATCCATCCACCCATCCACGTATCCACCCATCCACGCATCTACCCATCCACGCATCCACCCATCATCCATCCATCCACCCATCCACCCATCCACCTATCCACGCATCCATGCATCCACCCATCCACACATCCACGCGTCCACCCATCCACCCATCCACACATCCACGCATCCACCCATCATCCATCCATCCACCCATATACCCGTCCATCCATCCATCCACTCACCCACCCACCCATCCATCCATCATCCATCCATCCATTTATCCACCTACCCACCCACTTATCCATCCATCCATCCATCCACCTACCCATCCATCCATCCATCCATCCATCCATCCATCCATCATCCATCCATCCATCCACATCCGTTTTGAGCTTTTGGCCACGTCTGCCAGGCCCTGTGCTCAGGGCTGAGGCTGTGTCATGCACACAGAAGGCAGCTGTCCTGTCTTCGAGGACTGCCCATTTATCTTCACCCACCGTCTCCTGTGAGGCTGAGGGCCAGGCTCTGAACCCAGGCTGAGCCTCTGTACACAGAGGGAGGGGCGGTGGGGACACAGGAGGGACTTCTGCTCTGACAGGTGCCGAGTCCCTGGGACTGCCTGGCAGGCCGAGGTGCGGGGCGGGAGTCCCGCCTCACAGGCCCCGTGAGAGTCGGCACGTGCAGTTGTCAGCAGGCCCCTGGCCCTCCACAGAGCTCGGCGCTGTGCCATCCTCGTCACCGCCACTGGCACGTGGGGCTGGAGCCGGAGGAGGGGAGGACTCGCACACAGAGACGGTGGTGGTAGTGCGTGACCGTCTTGGCCTGGGGACCCGTGGAGGGAGGAAGGCACATGGGGACAAAGAACAGGCAGGCGGTGGGAGCTGAGGAAGATCCCACAGCAGACCCCCGGCCGGGGTGGCCCCAGGGGCTCCATCTCGCCTCCGCTGGGCAGGGAGGGCCAGGCCGGCTGCAGGGGGACCGACCACGTGGACGCCTGAGCGAGGGGCTGCAGGGCACCAAGGTGAAGGTCCTGGCAGTCCTCTGTGACTGACGGGGCCGGAGCCCTGGGGACTGGCTCGGAGCCGACCGCTGACCGCCGTCCAGGCCCCGGCAGCCGGCAGCATCCAGAAACTGGCTCACCCTCAGCGGCCACAGCGTTGCTGGTTTCCTCGGAGCTCTTTCTTCACGTGACCCAATTGGATTGGGGGGGAGGAGAGCGAGGGGCAGGCCGTTTTTAATTATCCCTGGTAATGAAGTTGGTGACAAGCAGCGGAGCCTGCTGTGCAAACAGCCAGGGCCACAGGGGCGCCGGCTGGCATCCGGCCACAGAGCCGGCCGTCCTTCCTTTCCAGCGGGTCGCCGAGAGCGTGCAGGTTTCTGGAGCTGGGTCGGAACACCCAGGGTGGGGTGTCCGAGAGCTGAGGGTGGACCGAGCTTCTGCACGTCTGCGAAAACAGAGCCGAGTGTGGCCTATACTGCTGTCCCCTCCTGGAGAGGGCCGCCGGGGCAGGGGGAGAGACCACGTGCAGAAGACAAGGGTCCCGTCCCTCCTCGGGGTGCCCTTCTGCACCCCCTTTCCAGAAGGGCCTTCCCTTGCCGTGCCTGAAGAGTGATCCGTGGCTGCACTTGGCGTCTGTACCTCCACCCCCCACTCTGGCCTTAAGCGCGCCCACTTGGGGACAAGTCTGAGGTGGATTCGGGCCACTGCAAGCCGACTCTGAGCTGCCAGCCAGCTCAGCCTGCTCCCTCGTCCTGCCCCCCGAGCTCCGTGTGTGTATTTGCCAGGACCTCATCTGGGTGGCAGTGGTGACCACGGTGACAAGGCACCAAGCTTTCTTGAACCACGAGCTGGTCACCTCGTCTTGGGTGGACTCGCCGGGATTTATGTCAACATTCTCGGGGGTGGGAACGTCCCTTCTTGTTTGGGACTTGAAATAATTTTACTCTTCATCAAAAAATTAATATTTATTAATATTAATTTTTCTTAATAGAGGGGTAGTATTTGGTCTTCCCCGAAATTGCACAAAAGCAGTCGGGAGGCGCAAGCACCCAGGAAGAGCACCCAAAGCCCCCTCCCTCTGAGACACTCGCTGTTCACATTCCCAGGAGATTTCACTGGGCCAAATAATGTCCCCTCCACCCCGAAAAACGCATGTTTACCCAGATCCGATGTGACCTTATTTAGAATTGAGCTCTTTGCAGATTTAATGAGTTCAGTTGAAATCAGGTCGTACCGGATGAAGGTGGGTCCAAAAGCCAGTAGCAGGCCTGCTCGCGAGAGAGAAGACAGCTTCAGACAAGGGGCCCGCGGATGCGCAGAGGGCAGGAGGCCGAGGGGGACAGAGGCAGATCACGGGGGCGCGGCCACTGCCCGGGGACACTGCGGCCCCCAGGTGCTGCGAGAGGCGGGAAGGGCCACCCCCGAGGGAGCACCGCCCTGCCACCCCTGGATCTCACGCTTCCGGTCCGCAGGCTGGGAGCGGATGTGTTTCTGGGCTGGAAGCTGCTGGGTGGTGGCGACTTGTCCTGGCAGCTGCAGGACACCGGTTCAGAGACACGCCCTCCTTACATGGGAGTGGACGCAGATGGCCGGAAATCCACACACCGCAAACTGCAGGTTGACAGGCGCCATTATTTGGGTGACACATCTGCCTCCGTCATGCCCGCCAGGAGGTAGCTGTGGGGAAGCCCTTTGGCCCATAAAGCCACCTGGAGGGACGCTGCCAGCTGCCCTCCACACTTCAGTCCTGTGTGACATGGGCCAGACTCAGCCTGGCTCGAGCCTCCATGGGGACAGCGTCCCTTTGGGGTGAAGGAAGACTCTGGGTCTGGGCTGTGGCAGACACACTCACCAGCACGCTCGGAACACCAGGCCTGTGGGAGGTGCTGGGACCTGTTCTTCCCCTCCCCAGAAAATTCGGCTCCATCTCGGGCACCTAGTCTATGGGGTCTTGCTTTGGAAAGGAACTGTGGTTTCATTATTTTCGAGAGTGGGACATCCTGCCTCGTAGACGTCCGTGGGTCAGTGGTTTTGTTGATCGATCGCACCGTAATTGTTTATGAGTCCGTCTCTCCGCCAGACCGTGGGGGTCATGGGGCTCTGACCCTTGCACCCACTCAGCATTCTCAGCGAGGACCGAACTGAACCCTGAGGTCCAACTGGCCCCCACACTCTGCTCTGCCTGTCTCAGGAGCTGGAGAATTAGTGCTACCAGCTCCCGATAGCCCTGGTGAGGTCGGGCTGTGTGTAACCAATTAAATCCAAAATTTAAAAACGTTTGTCCCTGCAGAAAGAGTCCAGGTAGGTGTACCACCGCTCGGACTCTGCTCCGTGGCGTCTGGGTCCCAGTTCCTTCTGCCATCTGCTCCACCACACGTGGAATTTATTCCCAATTCCCCTCATGGCGCAGGGTGGCTGCTTCAGCTCCACCCATCACGCCACCATTCCAGTCAGCAGGAGGCAGGTGAGCCTGCGCCCTGTAGGAAAGCTTCTCACAAGTGGAAAGGTTGCATTTAGTTGCATCCCATTGGCTAGAACCTTCTCGGATGGCTCCCTTCTAGAAGGGAAAGGCCGTCTTCTTTCTGGACGGCTAGGTGACCAGCTGAAGGGCCGGGTTCTATGATGGAAGAAGACAGCAGTACATAAAGTGGGGGGCCGGCAGGGACCCAGGTCACACCAGCCCTTTCTTTCGCCTTTGACGGGGAGAAGACCTTTATCTAGGAAAATCTCTCTTTTTTGCGTGAGGCTCTGGAGTTTGGGTCTAAGGTTTGGATCTGAGTGATCCAGAGTCCAGTATGTCACCTCGGGCTGACAGTCCCTAGAGGGCCGGGTCTCGCCTTCCTCCTGGAGCATGGAGAGTGGCCGCGTGCCATTTTATAGATGGAGAACGAGCTTGGGCTCGGGGACTCGTGCCCGGGCCAAGTGGAGGTCTGGCCTTGCAGATCCTCCTCCTCCAACCTCTCCCCAGTCACAGATGGCCCGCTGGCATCCTTCTGGGCGGTGCCCAGAGTCCTAAGTTGCTGTCCCCATGAATCGGCAGGAGCTGCAGGCGGTTATCCCGGGCACAGGTGGGGACTCGGAGTCTGGAACCTGCAGAACTCTGGGTCCCCGTGGTGCAGTGTCCACACCGCATTCGAAGGGCTCCCTCGGGTGCTCCGAGCACTTCCTGGCCTGGCAGGGTGGGGGGTGTCTAGGACGGGCTTCTCATTCGGGGAACATGCCTGGGAGACCCTTGGTCCCACCTGTGGCACTGGGGGCTGGGGAGCGTTCGGGGTGGGGATCTCCGGGGTCAGGCTGGAGCCGTGTGACCTCGGGCTCGTTGCTTGGCTTCTCTGAGTCTGTCCGGCCATCTGAGCGTGACTTCCTGAGGCTGCTGTGAAGATTCAAGGAGGTGAGGCAGGCGATTCTGACGCCCGCGTCACCCAGTGCGCTGAGTGAAATTAGCCTGTCGCAGAAGGACAGAGGCCCTGTGAGTCCCTCTGTCAGGAGTCAGGTTCCTGGAGACGGGAGGGAGGCGGTGCCAGGGGCTGGGGGGAGGGGAGGGGCGGGGCTGAGCGTGTCCTGGGGACAGTTTCATTTGGGAAGATGAGCAAGTTCGGGGAGGACGAGGGTGACGGCTGCACAGCACTGTGGCCGTACTTAATGCCACCGAACCGTAGACTTTAAAACAGCTAAAGTGATGAATGTTATGTGCGTTTTACCACATTTAAAAACAACTAGTTTATAAAAGGGGACGACAGGAAACTTTTGGCCTGATGGTCACCGGAAGTCCGGGTGAGTGGTGGCCAGCGCTGGGCTCGACGTGCCGTCTGTCAGCACGTTTGCCACCGGGCGTAAATGCCGCGGCGAGAACGCAGAGTGAGGAGGGCCGGCGACCGCTCACACCTGGGTCGCCGCGTCCCTGCTCACGCCGCGGAGCTGTCCCGCGTACCGGCGGAGGGAGCTGGGGCCCGGAGCTGTGCACCCGTGGGCGCCGGACCACGGAGACCGCGTTGCGGATCTGGGTCCTTTCTCGCTCACCTTCGCGGCCTGCCCGTCACCGAGGTCCCTGTGCCCTGCTCGCCGTCCCCCGGGCGCGTTGGGCCCGGGCCGTCTGTCTGCGCCGTTAGCTGTTACGGGAGGCGCGGCAGCCGCCCCGTGCGTGCAGCCCAGGCATAAACCGCCGAGCAGTGTCACCGGGTCTGAGGACGCCGGTCCCCCCGCACTGGAGTGCCCTCCCAGAACCGCGTCCTGGCGGTGGCAGGGGTCAGGCTCCCTGGGGCTGTGATTCTGAACGCGAGATCGGGCCCCGAGGTGTTACCGTGTGTGGGTGCAGCAGAGTGACATGCAGGCACTGGTCACTTCCCTCGGCCCCTTGGTGCCGTGCCCTCAATTGCACGTGCTGAGGTGCTGGGTACTAGTGAGTTCCACGGCCAAACACAGGTCCGGGACCGAATGTCTCGGAAACCCTGCCTGCTTTGTCCCCTGGGGACCCTCAGGATGCTTCAGACTTGAGACTGTTGAAGGCCCTGATAAGTCCTGCACTAAAGGAACCCCTTAATTCCGTTTGGGATGCGTCCCAAACTAGTCTTCTGAACCTGTTTTGCACAGTCTGACTGCAGGATGCCCAGGGCCCCGTGGGACTCGCTTTGGGAGAATGACGGAGCCAACAGTAGGGCCACCTTGTGACTGCTGGGCCTGGCGGGGTGGCCGGGCTGGCCTCGGGGTGCCTGCTTTCCTCCGCAGGGAGCCGGCTGTCACTCAGACCGCAGCCCCCCATACACTGTGAGGCAGTTCGCGGCGCGGTACTGAGACGCCAGCGTTTAAAGCCCGGGGCCTCCGCGTGGAGATCCGGGGCTCTGGCTTCTTTTTTAGGAAGCGGTAATAATACCGCCGTAGCTAAGAGACTCGGGAGGGTGCCTCCCACCCCCCCGCTCCGTGGGCTGGAGATGAGGCGCTGTGGATGAGGCTTCTCGTCAGCAGCTGAAAACAGCGTGAGCCACCAGCTCCCCAGGCGCCGCGGGCCCTCCGGCACCACGAGGACGTGACGCCGCTCCCTGGCGGTCCCCCCGGCCCGCCCTCGACGCCCCGCGGTGGCCGCCCCCACCTTCGGTCCACACCTCCCTGGGCCGGCTCTCGGCCTACTCTGAGGCCTTTACAGTTTTCGGGGGGCGGGGGCACCTCCCAGGTAGAGCCGAGTCGGTCCTCCCACCTTAGGGTCAGTCTGCTGGTGTGTCTCACAGTAGGGACGCTGCGTTCGTGAACCCAGAGCCGAGGGCTGATAAAACTGGAAGTTGAAGGTGGGGCCTGGGACCCTGGGGGCCAAGACCAGGCTCCGGGTGGGGCAGATGCTCGGGCAGAGGGAGAACCACTCAGGTGGGCTCTGGAGCCGGTCCCTGTCCAGGGCGACTTAAAAGTAAGCGGAAACGCCTCCATCAAGGTGGGGTGGGCAGACCCCCTCGGCAGGGGGTCTGGAAGCCAAGTGCCCCTCTCTTCTTGGCACCGATGGAAGGTTCTGGAACAGACAGCCGTGCCTCTTGTAGCCGGCAGGAGGGTGGGCTCCTGTTGGGGACCCTGCTCCAAGGCCGCACAGCCGAGGGGCCTGTGCCTCGGTTTCCCCAGGGTGAGGCCCTTCTCCTGCACGGGCCTGTGCTCTGCGCCTGTAAGATGCAGGGCTCGGCCGTGTCGTCCGGGCCCCGCTGACCCGGCCGAGCTCAGGCCCCGCATGAGAGCAGGGAAGCGGGGCCTGGCCCCACGGCAGCGTGGTCTTTTGTGAACGCAGATAAATCCCCAGGTGACAATGACCACATCTTCTGTGCCAGAGACTGCCGTGGGCTCCCGGCACCCAGTGGCCACACGGGTCCCCTGGGGACGGGGGAGCGTGCTGGTTCGAATTAGAGCTCAGGCCCCGGGCCTCCGCCTGCACCCCTGAACCTCTCTGTGCCGACGTCGCCTCCTTTGTGTCCTGGGTCGAGAATGCTGCTCCTCGTAAGGTCCGTGCGGGGATGAGACACGTGACACTATCGTGCTGGGGCCTCAGCAGCAGCCGTCGGTGTCAGCCAGGTCTCCACCACCGTGGTCACTGTGATTCTTAACTCACGATGGACAGCCCGAGGCTGTGAGGGCTCAGACGTCACCCCGGGGGCCCGCAGGGGGTCGTGCGTTCGCTTTCTGCCCACATAGGCCGACACCCGCCCCCTTCTTCCCCCCGCCGCCCCCCGACCTCCACGGGGCTGCTGTCCTCCTGAGAGGCACCCCGCCCTCCCCGGCTCCCCTGCCCCTCTCTCCAGTTCCGGCCTCGGGGTCTCTCTGGCCTGGGTGGTCTGGAGCCCCTGCCCTCGGCCACGTTTTCCCCAGGGGCGGTGGGACATCGGCCGCGCACGTGCATCTCGGCCCCACTGGGCGTTCTCGTCTCTAACTGCAGGAAGCTCCGCGGCCACACCGGCGAGTCCCGCCCAGCCCCACCTGGCGCGGGCCCTATTTTCAGCCTGCGCTGCGCGAACCAGGTGGTGGGTGCGCTGTCTCCTGCCTCTGTTCCGCCGCCCGCCCCGTCTCTCTGCAATCACGGGAGGTGTTTATTCACGCGCAGGGCCGTCCGTTTGATTCTCACTTTCTTTGGGCTGCTCTCTCTTTTTCATGACTCAAATCCCGTTTCTCACGGGATCCGGTTTCCGCAGAGTCTGGCTTCGGATTCTCGGGAGCCATCTTCATGGGTGGTTCGGGGTCTTTGTAAGCCAGGTGTCCAGCATCCCGCCTGTGTCCTCGGTATCTGGGACAGCTCCCTGCCCTGGGCGCCCATCCAGCTTAGAGACCGAGGCCATCAGCTCCGGCAGCTGTCGCCTTCCCACGGTGCCGGCCGCTGACCAGCGCACCCCGCTGGAAGGCCACGTGGCCGAGCAGAAGTCCCCTGGAGCGGCTTGGAGACCGGAAGGGGCTGCCAGTGTCCCAGGCCACGTCTCTGCCTTCTGCCGGGAGGAGGGAGTGCCCCGTCTCTCAGGGGTCCTCAGCGCGTGGCTGTCCCCTCCAGCAGCCCACCCGACACATGGCGATCTCCCTCCCACTTTTCTAAATTTCTGGTTCCCCGGTTGAAACGCATCATCTTTCTCACTTTAGAGAACGATTTTATTCTTTTAAGAGGAAATTTGGGTGCGGCCCCCTGGCGTCAGCGGCGTGACCGTGGGGACAGCCGTTTGCCGAGAGCGTGCCGGGAGCCGCAGAAATGCCCAGGCCCCTCAGCCCGGCAAGGCCACTCCTGGGGACGCAACCCGCGGACATGATTCAAGGCCCAAAGGCCACACGCACAGGAAGATGTCCGCGGCAGCGTTATCTATAAAAGCGAGAAACCACAAAGCCAGCTCAGCCCGGCTCCGAGGAGCTTGTCCCATAAAATCACGGCACGTGGGCTCCGGACGTTCTGGATGTGGACAGGATTAACTAACAATGCTGTGGCCACAGGGACAAATCATTTAAAAGGGCAAAACGCAAAACCAGATCCGCTTCATAGCTTCGCCGAGTGTGCCGTGATCTGGGCGAGCCTGTCCACGTGGGGACGTGTGCACCACGCCTGTGACAACCTCCTTGGGGACGATGGTGGCCAAGGGGTGGGGAGAGGAGGGCTAGGTGACGAGTTAGGGAGCGAAATCTTCATCCCCCTAAAATGGAAAAACGCACAACAGCTTCAGGCGGCAGCCGAATGGTTTGGCTTGTGTTATTTAGGGGAGTGCCATGCTGACCCCATTAAGAAAATGGGGCGCCCGTTGGATTGTTTTAAGCAGAGTAGATGCACGAGTTGAACTGGTGCCGTGGAGGGGCCTGCAGTCAGGACGGCAGTGCTGGAAGATTCTCTGTTTGGAGACCTGAGTGGGGCCGGCAGTGTGCCGGGCGTGTGCGGTGGGTGCCTAATGGCTCGGCCCCTCCCACAGTGCAGGCTCCCATGGGAGGCCCCTGCCGGGGGTGGCTGAGGGGTCTCTAGGGCAGGATTCGCTGAGGCCCGTCTCTGAGCCAAGGAGGAAGATGAAGGTAAAGCAGCCACCCCGGGGTCCTGCTGTTTCTGTGTGGGTTCGGGTCCCCGACTTCAGAATGATCTGATCCTCTCCCACGTGACCTCTCGTGCCACCGGAGACGTGTCCCAACACGGCTAGGCTGGGGCAGCCCCCAAAGACGCCCCATGGGGGAAACGCTCTCCCGGGGTGCTGGGCCCGCCTCCTACCTCCCTGCCCTCGGGGCTGGGTTCCTCCTGGATCAGGGGTTTTCCTGATGGCCGAGTCTAACAGGAACTACGCTGCCAGCTCAGCCCTGGAAGGCATTCACTAGAAGGTTAAATCAGTCACCGAGGCTTAATTAGTTCTGAAAATACAAGTCTGCGTTGGGATCCGCTAACGAGGCGATGAACGAGGTGCGGACCAGCGGGCACTCAGGCAGCGTCGTCACGAGCCCCTCGTTTTCCGGGTGTCCTGGCACCTGTATAAGTTTCAGCCAGCAAACACCTCGATCTAAGAGGTGGGGCCCCCCTCGTGTCTGCTCTCACTTCCCGCCTGCTGGGGTGCTGGAAGTCCACCGAGGCTCCAGTAGCCTGCGGCGCCCCGGCTGGCTCGTCTGGGGGACCCCCACCCCTGTGCGTCTCTGAAGCTCCTACTTCTGCGTGCCCCGCCTCTTCTCCATGGGCCTCAATGGGTCCCCCAGGCCCCGTTCACGGGAACGCTACGCCCGCAGCAGACGCCTCCGGCTTTGCTCAAAGATAACCCCGCACTATCGCCGAGACAGCTTTTTATATCCCGTGTTATTTATAAAAGCATGATTCACTTAACAATGCTTGTGCGATGGAGGAACGTTGCCTACTAATATTCAAATCGCGGTTGTCTAAAGCTGCGGGAGGCGGCGAGGTCTGCCGCTCGGCCAGGCGGGGGCGGGCAGGAAGGGCCCTGGACCGGGCAGGAAGGGCCCTGGACCGGGCAGGAAGGGCCCTGGACCGGGCACGCCCGCCCGCCCGACCGGCTGCGGCCTCCCTGCTCCCGGCCTGGCTGGGCTCGTTGGGCCCTCGCCGCCCCTTCTCTGTCTCAGCGTTTGATTTTCGGGTCTGTTCCGCAAAGGGGAGGTGTGGCCGGGGGGCCACTGAGACCCCTGGGAGTTTGGCTTCCTCCCCTCAGTTCCCAGCAGGCCGCCTGCTTGACAGAAGCCAGAGCCACCCCTGTGAGTTTGTGCAGAGACAGAAATAGCCCCAGGCCCTCAGGCCGGGTCTGTCCCGGCCTGCCCACCCGCTCCCTCCCGCAGTGGGAGGTGGTCCTGGACATCCCCAGGCCACTCAAAGAGAAGGGAGGTACCCACCGTCTGCGATGTCAGGGCCTCCACACTTCCCTGCCTGAGCCCCAGCCTCATCAGCTCTCCCAGCCGGGGTCCCGGTGGCAGCAACTGTCCACTGTGGCTTGTTGGCACAGGAGGGGAAGGTTCTGAAGGGTGTAGGTGGTCCACAGTACGCCCAGGAGCCGGAGAGCCAGGCGGGGAGCTGTGCGGCCAACCAGGTGTCCAACTACAGGTGGCAGCTCCGTGGAGCTGGCACTGCCCTGTGTGAGGTGCCTGGAGCCAGCAGGGCAGCTTGGCCTCCGAGGGGCAGGCAGCGCCCCGGGCAGAAGTTAGGGGAGGTGCAGGATGGGGCAGAGAAGTGAGGTGGCTTCAGGCCCTAGGCTCGGGAAAGTACCACGGCGTACTCGGAACAAAATGGAAACTGGGACTCTCCGCCTGTCTCCTCATTGGTTCATCCATCCCTCCATCCATCCTTTATCCATCCATCCATCCATCCATCCATCCTTTATCCATCCCTCCATCCATCCTTTATCCGTCCATCCATCCATCCTTTATCCATCCATCCATCCATCCTTTATCCATCCATCCATCCATCCTTTATCCATCCATCCATCCATCCTTTATCCATCCATCCCTCCATCCATCCTTTATCCATCCCTCCATCCATCCTTTATCCGTCCATCCATCCATCCTTTATCCATCCATCCATCCATCCTTTATCCATCCATCCATCCATGCACACCTGAGCTTCAGGGAGCACCTCCAATTTGCAGAGTGATGGGGGAACAGGGTATTAAACCCACCCTCAAGGAGTTTAAAGTCCCCTAGAACCAAGAAATGCCCAAGGCCAGACCACCATGATGGGAGCCCTGAGAAGGGGTCTCTCCAAAGACTGGTCAGCCGGGGAGACTTCCTGGAGGAGAGGACACTGGAGACGATACCGTGGATGCGCTCTGAGGGACGGGGCGGGGCAGGCAGCCTTGCCGCCTGGGAGGTCAGCACCACACCCCCCGCTGTGCTTCAAACACGAGCTCAGGTGACCCGCCCCCCACCAACACTGGGGATGAGCTGGGCTAGTCCCACCTTACGGATGGGGAAACCGAGTGAGGCAGAGCCAGCCCTGTGTCCAGCGCTGGGCTCCCACGCCCGGCGGTCTCCCGATGCCGGGCCCGGGGTGGGGGGCTCGCCCGGAACACCCTCGGGCGGTGTTTGTGGGACCCGCCGCTCGGCAGACTCTGAGGCGTGTTTACAGCACCTGGCGCTGCCTCCCTCCCAGGGCTTCAGACAGTCTTGAAACGTTTCGATGTGCGAAGAGCCTTTTTTTATACAAGAGATGAAATTATTTTCAGCCTGTTGTCAGGCAGTTGTCAAAAGACGTGGTGAATAACGAGCTGGCAGAGCGAGGGTTTGTGAGGGCGGATCGGGGTGCGAGGGGAGTCGGGGGTCGGCGAGGTGAGGCGGCAGGTCCCGTGCGGCTGGGGCGGACTGGCTGGCTTACGCGTTTCTTCATATTTACTCCTTATGTATTTATTAGTTCTTCCCAAGAGGCTGGTGCTGGGGTTGGGCTGGGTGGGGCCCGGGTGGTGGCCGAGGGGCCAGGCAGGGAGGCCGACTTATTTAGGGGTGACTTTCTTTTCCTTCCTGGCAAGTATCTGATTTGGGGGCCTCCATCTAATCTTTCCTCCTGTGTTTTGGTCTTTCCAACAGCCCCCAACTCTAAAGACGCTCGCAGTCCTTTGGGATGGGTGGGTGAGCGGGCGAGCGGGTGGACAGACTCCCACGTGACCCCACCCAGCTCCTTCCCAGCTCCCGCTCGTCTGGAACGAAGTACATCTGAAATCAGACCTCATCAGCACTCAGGTCAGCAGG
>NW_006435764.1:2249763-2251104 GCF_000325575.1 Pteropus alecto
GGGGGCACTGCCTGTGTCTGAGGGAGAGGCTTCTGGAAGCTTTGTTTCCTTGTCCCACATGTGCAAGGACACAGCTCTGCCCGCGCTGCCGACGTCCCCAAGGACGTGAAGTGTGCGGGGCAGGTCGGCGGGGACTTCGGTGGTAAAAACACAGCGGAAGAGTCGTTCCCGGGGCCCGTCTTGGAGCCGGCGGGGGTGCTGGGGCTTGGTTCTCACACTCCTCGGGGAGGCGTCCCGCCGGCCCAGCGTCCCTCCGGTCACTCCTCCACGGCCGTTCCTGTCATAAGTATGTCGACCACGCGGACTTCGGCTCGGTTCCCGCCGCCGCGCTCCCCTTGGCTCTTCTCATCCCCCTCCCGCCTCCCTCCCTCCCTCCCTCCCTCTCTCTTTTAAAGCAGTTCTCTTGGCAACCGAAAAACTGCACACTTAATGACAGCCCCAGCAGCAGACGCGGCGGGTGACAGAGCCCGCCCCCCAGCACCCCACTGAGCGTCCAGGACCCTTCTCCCTGTGTGGAAGTGACCCCCTTCCGGGCCCCTCCCCCGCTCGGAAACAACCCCCTTCCACCGGCCCCCCCTCCGAGCCTGCCTTGTGGGGGAGGGGGCTTTCTCGCTGTCCCCTCTCCTTGCCTGTCTCCCCTCGGCTTCTGTCAGGCGCAGATGCTAAAGAAAGTGACTTTAGACACTCGTTAAAGTGACCGAAGACGCTCGTTCTCATCAGCTGCCTGGATTCCGCAGGAGCTGCTTGTTTTATTCCCCTTTAAAAAAAAAAAAAAAATTGGGGGTGGGGACGCCCCAGGGACGCGGCGGGTACTGAGTCTGAGCCTGACTTCCGAACGGAGATCTGGGCCACGCGCAGACACTCCCGAGAGCCGCGGGCTCCGGCTCCGGGCGTGGGGCTGTGCGGATCGGGGATGTCCTCGCCTGTGGACTCGCTCACCGCGTCCGCCCGCGGGCAGACACGCCGCCCCAACGGAAACTTGGCTTTTTCTTTAAAAATAAAATTAGCAAAGCACGGCGCGTTATATTTAGCCCCGGGCGCGTTGGAGCAGACGTGGCCCCGGCCCTAGCCGGGTTTCCTGGGATAATCGGGGCTCAGCCTCCCAGATGCCGGCTCCCCGAGGCCCCCCTCCCCGGCTCGGCTCCCAGAAGCGGAGTAGCACTGCTCACATGACGGGCGCCGGGAGCGGCTGTGGGGCTTGAGCGCGCCCCGGTCTGCACACAGTTGGCTCCCAGCTGCCAGGCAGACCATGGGGTGGGCTTTGTGCCCCGCACGCTGGGTCTGGCATGCCCACCGAAGCGCGGAGGCACGCCGTGCCCGGACGCCCGCCGCTCCGGCGCC
>NW_006435764.1:2251121-2254772 GCF_000325575.1 Pteropus alecto
CGCTTCCCGCCCGTCCGAGAAGGTTATATAATGAGTGGCGGACGGCGCCCGGAGTCGGAGGGAAAATGAAGTCTTTGTTAAATGCCTTCGCCAAGAAGGAAGGTAAGGGAGAACTGTAGGGCGCTCGGTGCATGGGGCTTGGCCGTTTCCCACGGGTTCGCGGGGGGAGGGGGGCCTCCGCTGCCCCCCGGGGCTCCGGCTGTTCCAGCTCCCGTAGAAGGAAGGGTTCGTCGCTCCGGTGGGGACGGGGCTTTGTCGGACCCGGTCTGGAAAGCTGACCTGCCGGACGGTGCCGTTGTGTGTGTGTTTCGCGTCCGTCCCTCGGTCCCCCGGCCCTGGCAGAGTCGCATTCCAGAGCGTGCCTCCTGGTGACCGTGCCAGAGGGCGCGCTGGGAGCTAAGTCCTGGGGAGAATGAAGGAAGTTTGGACGGTCGCCCATCCGCTGCCCGGAGGCTGGCGGCCGCTCGCTCGGGATGGCGAAGGCGGGCACGCGGCGCTGGCCGCGGCAGCCAGGCGGGCGGTGTCGGGGACCGCGTCTCCGCTCCCCTCGCCGCCCCTGGGTTCGGCGGCAGGGGGGCGGGTGGGGATGCAGCGTGGCAGACTCCGAAAGTGCACACGCTTTTTGTCACACCTTGTGGGATTTTTATTGCGGAAAAAAGGAATGTATAAATCAGTGCATGTAAGACGGCCAAGGGAACCCCCACCCACTTGGAGTTTGCAGCTTGCCTGGGAGAAGGGAACAGTTGGGTGGAATATTAATCATTTCCAGACAGGAAAAGAGTTATTTTTAACCCTTTTAAACAACAACAACAACAACAAATCAGCATTTCCTCCGAGGGCTCCAGTTCGTCTGTGAGACGGGCAGCTCTGGTTTTGTGAAATCGGGCTGATGAAGATGTGACTCTGGAGTAATCAGCAGAGTAGCTCCCAGCCCCAGCCATGAAATAGACACGGGGGCAATTTCCAATTACGTGGCCTAGGAAACCAATTGAATGTGAATCTTGGCAATTAAGCGAGGTAATTTCATCCGAACGCCGGCCCTGGCACGGCCACAGCAGCGGTGCCATCCAGGGGCCCAGCTCGATCCTCAGGGCACAGGGCGCTGGGGAGCATCTTGGCTGTTTCACCCCGTGCCTCCCGAGGGCAGTAGCCACGGCGCGAGCCAGCCCCACCGGGGAGGCCCTCGTCAGCCTGTTCGTCAGCCTGCTCCTAAGGAATTTATACAAGGACGACTCCCGTCTGCGCTCGTTGGCTTAGGTTATTAACCCAGATTCGCCTTCTGGGACTCTGATGTTTGGAACGCGGGCGCGGCATGAAATTTCCCCGGGGCGCGCGGTGCCACGTCCTCTCTGCGTCTGCTCCGTTCTCTCAGAGACTCGTCTTCCCTCTGAGTTCGTCTCCCCGCGAGCAAGACCCCGAAGCTCGTGCCTCTCTGTTTAGGGCACTGAAATCTGTCTGGTTACGTCAGGGAAGCTGGGTGGCTCGGCGTGAGCGTCTGGCCGGGAGTGTCCTCTTGGGCTGGAGTGTCCCTTCCCCATGGTGAGCGTGGGCCTCTCCTTGGGTTGGGGGCAGTGAGGGTGACATGAGAAGCCAGGGTTCTGTGGCCGCTCTCTAACCGTGATGCTGTCTCCGGCCAGCCATCTGTAAGGGGGACACACTCACTGGTGGGACTTAAGCCCTTGGCGAGGTCGTTCAGTCCCCACCCCCATGTCCGGTGGGTCTCGGGTCACCAGAAGCACCCGCCACCCGTGCGTTTTCACACCCCGACTGGTGAGCGCTGACATTCCTGTCTTGCTGGCCTCTGTCTGCTCCGAGGAGGTGACACAGCCAGCTAAGCACAGACTCAGGACGTTTCCTGGAATGCCAGTACGCGGGAAGGTGGGGTGAGGCCTGGGCTGATTCCCTGGGGGCCGCTCCCCCCAGAAGGCAGCCTCGGGCCCCAGAGACAGGTCCACGGAGAAGGCCACCAGCCTTCCCCGGTCCCCTCCCTGTCCCAGCCAGGCCGGCGGCCCCCAGGTCCTGTGCTTTGTGGAACTGGGAGGGCACATGGGTCCCCGCTGCGGAGCCCTGGGGACGAGGGTGCGGTGGGCCTCTCTGGAACGACCGTGTCCCCCTGCGCTGCTTCCTGATCCCACCCACTGGGCTGGACAGAGCGTGACCCGAGCCCGTGTCCTCAGGGAGCCCCTGCCCTATGCCCTGACCTCCCGGGTGACCCCACCTCCGCCGTCCAAGGCCTGTCCTGCAAAGGGGCGCGCTGGGCCACAGCTCTGACGGTGCCAACTCTGTCCCCCGTGCATATGGCCAGTGCCACCTCTGTCCCTCCACACGCGGCCAGTGCCACCTCTGTCCCCTCACATGTGGCCAGTGCCACCTCTGTCCCCTCACATGTGGCCAGCGCCGCCCACACGCGGCCAGGGCCCCCTCTGTCCCTCAGTGCACATGGCCAGTGCCACCTCTGTCCCTCCACAAGCGGCCAGTGCCACCTCTGTCCCCTCACATGTGGCCAGCGCCGCCTCTGTCTCCTCACACGTGGCCAGTGCCACCTCTGTCCCCCAGGAGCCCTGCTGCCCCGTGTGGGCGGGGGGCAGGCTCGATGTCCCGCCCAGGCCTGCAAAGGCTGCAGCTCCCTCATTTCCGCAAAGCGCTTCACGGCGGCCTCCAACCCAGGCAGCGGGCGGGGACAGTCCGGGACTCCGCCCTGCCCTCCCCGTGCCGTCTTGTCCTGGGAGGCTCTCAGGGTCCGGTCTGCAGGCGGTGCCCCGGGAGCACGGGGGCTCCGGTCCTCGCGGGGGCGGCCTGGCCTCGGGCAGCACCCTCGGGGGCTTGGCAGCTCCGGTGCCAGCACCGGGTCCCCTGGCGTGTGGGGACACCGCGGGGCGTCGAGTGAAGGAAGTCGCGTCCTTTGCCGCTAGGGTCACTGGCGCCTCACCCCTCTGCAGCCTGGCGGCCACTGTCCCTCAGGTGCCTCTTCCTAGAGAGGACATTTTCTGGCTCCTGCCCTCGGAGCCACCGGGGCGGCTGCAGTGCTGGCCGTCACCGTCCCCGGGCAGCATCCTCGTTCTCAGGCCCTGGCTGCGAGGCCCTCACTCCAGCCTGGAACTCAGTACGAAGCCAGATGGGGCGCACACCCCTCCATTGCACGCTGCCGGGTCCAGTGTGGTGGGTGCCGAAAGGCCTGGGCTTGGGTCGAAGCAGCTTATTCTACCCGGCAGACCTGAGGGCTGTGTGAGTGTCCAGGGGCCACCGTAACAAAGCACCACAGATGCTTCCTGTCCCCAGTCCCGGAGGCCGAAGCCCGGGACCCAGGTGTGGGCAAGACTGGTTCCCACAGAGGCCTCTGTCCCGGACGCGTGGACAGCATCTCCTCCCTGTGTCCCCACGTGGTCGTCCCTCTGTGTCCTGTTCTTCTCTGCTTACAAGGGCACAGTCACATGAGGTTAGGCCCCACGCCCAGTGACCCCGTTTTACCTTGATGACCCGTGTGAAGAGTGTCTGCACACACAGCCGCGTTCCGAGGGACAGGGGACGAGGGTGTCAGGGACGCAGTGTGGCCATGCCAGGGCCACGTCCAGGTCATGGCGCGGGGAAATCCGTGGCTGCCTCGTGTCCTGACCGCGCCGTGGGACGGCGGCCCATCTGTCCTCGCACGCA
>NW_006435764.1:2255468-2320087 GCF_000325575.1 Pteropus alecto
GGGCGGGACTCCGGAGGGTGCGGGCCGCTCACCGCCTGGGCCTCAGGGGCACGAGCAGCAAAGCAGTGGCCGTGCCTTGTGACCGCTGACCCGACAGCGCAGTCAGGGGGCCCAGGCGTGTCCCCTGCGCTGTCCCGGGCCCCTCCCTCTGTGGCGCCTCGGACGGGTGCTACGTCCTCCCGTGTCTCAGATGAGGGGACTGAGGCCCGGGTCACACGGCCAGCGTGGGGCCGGGCAGGACTCTGAACCAGGCTGCTGGTTCCTGAGTCCGTGGTGGGGCACGCGAGGGTTCCGCCCTGCTGACCCCGTCCTCACCCGCACGGCAGGGAGGGCCCGTGTGTTCCTGGCTGGCGTGACATTTCCGGCGAGGTTTGAATGGCCGCTTTGTCCGGCACTCGGCACCCTGTCACCCACTGCTGCGTCCCAGCCATGATCAGGACGTGGGGAGGGGCACAGGGCCCCCGTCCCGTGTGCTTGGTGTGTGTTTGGGGTGGGGGCTCAGGCAGGAAGCCCGGGTGGAGGGCTCAGTGCGTCACATGGTTGGGGAAGGGGCTGTGACCACGAGCAGCGTGCCAGGTCTCCGGGCTGCAGCCGCAGAGGTCGTGGGGAAGACGTGCCCCTCGCAATGCTGGCGCACCCCCAGGCACGCGTCAGTGCCACAACCCCTGGACACATGCCTCTCGCACTGTCTCGTCCTCTGAACGGAGAGACCCAGTTCCCGGTTCCGGTCTAGATTTGCTCTGAGCCCCCCGAGGGAGACGTCACAGGTGCTAAGAGCAGTTTCAAGCTAAATTAAAGGATCCCCCGAGGCAGAAAATTCCGCTTCACACCGTTCGCTAGAATTATGACTCTAATTTAAGAAGAGTGTGTCCCCTTCCTCCCGTACGAAGTCTAATAAGATGCTGCAGGCAGTGCGGCCAGGGACTTGCAAACGCCGCAGACAAATTACTGCTTCTAAAGAGACAAAGCGGCTGGGACACATGGCGGGGCCCTGTCTGAGTGTCCCCGTGGCCATGCAGGTGTGCACGCGTGGGCGTGAGGGCGCGCACTGCCGGTGTGCACGCGTGTATGTGTGCCTGCACGCACGTCTGTGTTGTTGCGTGTGTGTGTGTCTGTGCGTTCACTCGTGTGTGCATGTAACGTGTCTTTGTGTTTCTGTTTGTGTGTGCGTGTACGCACCTTTGTGTTTGTGTGTGTGTGCGCGTGTGTGCATGTGTGTATGTGTGTGAGAGAGAGAATCATAGTAACTGGCCCGCCCTGAGCGCCTGACCAGGACTTCCTGAGCACGTGTTCTGGGCTCCGTCCTGGGCTCCACCTTGAGACAGCCACTTAACCCCTTGTGCCTCGCCCCTGGGGACTGTAAGACGGGTCTCCCTCGGGTTGTCCTCAAGGCCGGCCGACTAAACGGATTCAGGGCGCCTTGCACACAGGAAGTGCGCCGTCCACACCGGCCCTTAGGTGCAGCCCACACCCGTGTCCGAACCAAGGCCAGGCATTTGGACAGGCTCGTTCCCTTTATGCCCGGAGCTGCGGGCAGGGCGACCGGCCATCCTGGCCTGCCGGGTGCAGGACCTTCAGTGCTAACACCGGCACGGTCAGCCCCACCTAACCGTGCGCCCGCTGCCTGTCCTGGTCAGGGGGAGGTGTCCTTGCCTGGCCGGCACCCCACCTTGCCGAGTGGCATCCGGACTGTCGGTCAGCCCTCCCTGCCATTGTCCCAGCCCGCTCCCCTCCCCCCACCCCATCACAGCCTGCCCGTCCCATGTCCGTCTCATTATGATCCAGCTCTCTGCGACTCCATGTCGTGACAGTGGCCGTGTGAGCTGCCGTGGTCCTTACTCCCAGACTCCCCCGTTCTAACAGGGACCCGCCGGGCATGCCGGCTTGCCCCTGGGAGGTGAGGGTACTGGCGGGCGTTAGAGCCACACAGCAAGCTCTGCTTCCTGGCTGGGAGACACCGCCCGGCCTTTCACCCCTGCGCCTAGGCCTGAAAATGGACATACAATACCAGCCAGTCAGGTGATAGGGGACATTGGGACTCAGGGCCCCACGGCACAGCTCCTGGGCCTTTAGGGGGCTCAGGGAGGTGGCTGAACCCCTCCGCTGTGTCTTTGTCCTTGAGGCCGACGGGTCCCAGCCAGGCACTATGCACTTGCCGTAGGACGGGGTCCCCCAGCATACCCCCAGAGCCCTTCCTGGCAATCACAGAACTAGAGGTGGGTTTAGGATGTGCCCGCCTCACCCCATCCTGTCTCAGGGGTGGCTGCCCAACGGCCCACCCCCCAGGCAGGCCCTGTGCCAGACCACCGGGCTGTATCCAGGGACATGGCTTCCTCCGTGAGGACCACAGCTGCCTCCTGCCCACTGCACGGCTTTGGGCAGGCCGCCTGGCCACTCTGCACCCCGCTTTCTCCTGCGTGAAACGGGGCCAGTGGGCATGCGTAGAGGCCTGTCCCGCACTGAGACCCATGCCCAGCTCTGAGACCCATGTCCAGCTCGTAGTGAATCCCACAGAAGTGTCTGCGACCCTCGGCTGTTGTCATAGTCAGGGACACTTCAGAAGGACCCTGTGGCCACTGTGGGGCAGGCAGTGTTGGCGCCCCTGTCTGGTGACGTGCTGGGCTGAGGGGCAGGAGACGAGAGGAGATCTCGTCAGCCAGGTCGAGGGAGACGTAGCGTCCCGAGCATGAGGCGGTGGCCTCAGGCTGCACGTTCCCGCCTCGTCCCCCCCTTTCTCTCTCGACGCCCACAGGGAAGGCTGGCCCCTCAGCACCCCTCTCTCAGGTAACCGGAGGCCCCAGAAACCTCAGCCCAGAGCGTGGTGGGTGCAGCACTGTGGCCTGAGCCACACCCTCAGGTGCAAACTCGGCGGAAGGGGGGCCGAGGCCTCCCCAGCTGGACCAGGTGCAAGGCAGAAGAGTTAGGGGTCCCGGGGCATGGGAGCCAGGGTCCCCGCAGCACCTGTGCACCTGGCTCAGGTGCCAGCTCTACACACACCTGCCTGAGACGCGCCCTCTAGTGGTGCCCGCTGGCATGACAGGCCCATGTCCCCAAGAACCCGCCTGAGCCAGGGTGTGCTGCATCCAGCTGTCCCCCCGCCTCCCCCCCGCAAGGAGTGGGCTCCCGCCAGGACCCCTCCCGGCTCCCCAGGGGGCCGACCGGCTCTCACCAGGCTCAGAACAGCTCTTGGTGTACTTTTGCACAGCTGGGGCAGCCGCCCCGCCCCCCTTTAAACAGGTTTCGGGGTGGGGTCACTCAGCAGAGTGGAGCGGCTCGTGCTTCGGGGTTCAGGCAGAGAGTACACGTGTCCCGACCGCTGGCTGAGTCCTCTGAGCCTTCTCTTCCCCCGCCCACGGGGACGGCGGTGCCCCCCGTCCCGTCCCACAGGGGTGGGAGCTGAGCTGGACTCTGCTGCCACCAGGCAGAAGCTGGCAGGGGCTCAAGAAAGCCTGTCCTTTAGCCCAGTCCCTGCCAGCTCTGTGAACTTGGCCGTGGAAAGCTGAGGCCAAGCGAGCATCGGGGTGTCCAGGGGCTGAACCGGGCGGGGGAGCCAGCCCCGTGCGGCGGGCGTGGCCGTCTGGGAGGGCCATTGTGTTCAGGTGGGCAGGGTGGGCCGCGAGCCTGTGCCCGCAGCCCCAGGATGGCGATGTCGGCATCACCAACATCTCACCGCCGCCCCCCCGACCCCAGGTAGTGGCTGTGCCTCCCGTAGCCCGAGACAGGCGCCTCAAACCCAAGAGCAGTTTGCACAGAGAACAGAACCTCTCAGATGCAGCCATGGACCTCAGAGGTCGAGGCCCCCACTTCCTGTGCAGGCAGAAACGAGGGTTCCGGGAGGCTCTGGGGGGGGGTGGGACCCCGCCTTGCCCTGTGCCCCCTGCCGGGGGGAAACGAGGGTTCCGGGAGGCTCTGGGGCGTGGGACCCCGCCTTGCCCTGTGCCCCCTGCCGGGGAGTAGAGCCCTTCTCTGGCCGGGCTGTGGGCCCGCAGCGGTGGGCGTCCTCTGGCTCAGGGCCCTGTCCACCTCTGTGTGCCCTCTCCCTGCCTCCTGGGGACATGGGGACCAGGAAGCCACCGTGCTGCTTCTCCCATGGACCAGGGAGCCTGGTTTCCTCGGCGGGACCAGCAGCTGCTAATCCCTCCCTCTGCCCATCCTGACCCAGACAGGGCCATGGGTCACTGGGTGGGGACTGGAGGGACAAGGCCAGTGCTGCCGGGGCCGGCTGTGGAATTGGACTGTGCTCCCACAGCCCCGCCACCCGACCCCGCATGCTAAAGGCACATTCCCCGGACACCAGGACTAGGGACCAATGAAGGGCCGGACTCTGGGTCTGTGTCAGCCGCCTGGGGGGCGGGGCCAGGCGAAGGGGCCCAGCGTCGGGGAGCAGGTGCATCTTGGCTGACCACACGGGCCTCTCCCGTCACTCACCTTCCACACTTGGGACAGTCACTCTTTAAGCTCCTGTGGGGAGGTGAACGCGTGAATTGCCAGCCCCCTCTGTGCTGGGTGCTCACTGCTCAGGGGGATGACATGTCCCCACCCCAGAAAAGACGGCGGGAGACATGTCGGCCCCCAGGGTTGGTGTAGGGGAGGATGCGGGTGTCCCGAGTCACAGGTCACACAGTCAGTGTTCAGACCTCCTTGGGGGAGGCGGGGGTCCCCCAGATGAGAGGGTGCACTGAGGTGAGGAAAGGTGCCAGTGGGGTGTCCGGGCGGGACAGGGGGCGCGCTGTGACCAGAACGGGCTGTGGGAAGGTACGAGGCGGGAGGCACGTTCAGAACTGTCCCCGTCACAGGAGGCCCTGGGGACCCATCCCACTTTCCTGAAAAGGGTGTGCACAGCAAGGGGGAGTCCCACACCCCAGAACCTTCCAGAACCCCCGTTTCCGCCTCCGAGCCAAGATGGCCTTGTGCTCACAAACAGGGTCACCACAGAGAGCGTGGGGACGGCAGGGCCGTGCGGGGCTCGGCGGTGTATGTGGCACTTGTCCAGTCACAGTGGGTCTCCCCGCGGAGCCCCTGAAACACCAGCTGCACGCCGGCGTCCCGGCCAGCGGCGAGGACTTCCTGAGCTCTGTCCACCCCTGCGGCACCTCCTTAGGACCTCACGGGGAGGGTGTGGCGCGTGGGACGCCGTTACCAGGACCACAGTGGCATGTGGTAGGGCCATGCTGGTCAGGGCTGTGTGCCGGCTGACCTCTCTGCTTCTCCCTGGCCCTGGGCCGATGCTGACCATGCATGGTGACATGGGGGCTGAGCTCTGGGCCGGAGGGTGACATGCACGGTGACATGGGGGCTGACCATGCACGGTGACATGGGGGCTGAGCTCTCTGCTTACGACACGGCTGTCAGTGGAAGGCCCAGGCTTGGGGCCGTCTGTGATGGACGCACCTCCCTGCGCCACAGCCCAAGCTGGCGCCCTCCCCCGCCCCTCCCCCAACCCTCCGTGCGAGCCGGGAACTGGGAGACGGCCGACTTCAGTGGGTCCCCAGGTCCGGGCAGCTCTGCCCCTTGTCATCTCTGAGTCACCTGTCCCTCTGCACATCGGCCCTGCCGAGGGGCTCCCCGCCCCCATCCAGCCCCCTCGCCACGGCCCGAGTAACCCAGGGTTCATCCAGTCACGTCTTTGGCCTCTGGGACATCAGTTCTGCCCTAAATGTCCCTGCAGAGTCTTTCCTGCCGTCTGCAGCCTGTCCCCGAGTCACCCTGTCCTCTGTGCTGACCCACTGGACGTGCAGAAAGTGTCTTCCCACTTGTCTTTCTCCCTGCGTGGCTCCCTGTGAGGCCTCGTGTTCCCGGACCCGCCAGATGCTTGCTGAATGAATGAATGAATGAATGAATGAACGAACGGACAGACGGACGACGTGTAAGTGACGGGTGAATGACGGACGGTGGAGGCTCAGTGAGCGGGCGGGCCCCGTTCGCGCAGGGCGGCCGGGCGGTGGCCCAGCCCACTCCACATGGCCCTGCGTCTCCCGATCTGAGAATTCTGTGACGCAGGCCTCACACCAAGACGTGGCGGCCGGAATCCCACCTGGCTGCTCTCGGCCGCCTTGGCTGCTGTCAGCGCACAGCTCAGTGACACGAGGCACATTCGCCCTGCTGTGTGACTGTCACCGCCGCCGTCTCCAGGACTTTGCATGCCCCCAAGCCGACACCCTGTCCCCGTGACACACCACGCCCCAGCACGCCACCCCCTTGCCGTCTCTGCGAGCCCGGCTCCCACGGGGCCTCTCGTGAGCAGAGTCACATAGGACTCGTCCTTTTGGGACCGGCTCGTTTTCCTGGGCACAGTGTCCTCCGCGCTGAGCCCGTGTCGGGACTTCCTCCCTTTCCCAGGCCGTCCGATGCCTGGGCGGCCGCGTTTCGTGCGTGCATCATCCATCGCTGGACACGCGCGCTGGACGCTTCCTGGCTGTCGTGATGCTGCTTGGAACGTGGGTGCGGACACCTGCTGAGTCCCCGCCGTCATGCCCTTGGGGACGATGACCGCGTGCCGTGACTTCGCACGCTGGGCCCCGGGCCCCGACACGTGCTCGGCCCGTCGGGAAGCAGAGTTCCGATGTGACTGCCCTCGACAGCCTTCTCCGTGAGCGGACTGGCCGCAGGTCAGAGCGTGGCCCGCTTTGTCGCAGCCAGTGACCCTCTCTCTGTCCCCTCCATCGCAGGCCGGCCTTCCCGCCCGGCAGCAGCAAGGACGCGCTCTCCGCCTTCGAGCGCCTGGGGCCCAAGCGGAAGCTGTACAGCGCGGTGCCCGGGAGGCTCTTCGTGGTCGTCAAGCCATACCAGCCTCAGGTCGACGGCGAGATCCCCCTTCACCGTGGCGACAGGGTCAAAGGTCAGTGTCCCCAGCGTCCTCGGCTCCTGGGGCAAGGGCAGGCCGGGACCCCTATGGAAAATATGGAGCCCCGGGAGGCAGATGGGGACAGAGGACACTCGACAGCCATTCTCACGGGCGCAGCCTTGGTGTCCTGTCTCCGCCGGGGATGAAACGCCGTTGGGGAAGGTGCGGGGGAGGGGCAGGCGAAGGCTGTGGCGGCCGAGCGCCTTTCCACCCGGGAACCCCGGGGGCCTCCAGAGAGGGGTGTTGGGCAGATCCGGGCACGGGAGTCGGGGTGGGGGCGGCAGGCGCACGGTGCAGCACGAGCCACCCGGAACGACGCGGGGAGGTCCACGGCGTTGGACGGTGCTCTGAGGGCCACCGTGAGCCCGAGCGTCACGGGCCCCTCCCTCGCGATGGCCGCTGGTCGCGCTGCACGTGGACTCGAGCCTCCACCAGGCTCGCCGCAGGGCTCTGCGCATCATCTTCCCGTTTCCTTCACCTCCGCCATCCCTGTGACCCATTTTCAAGTTCACTTTCTTTCCTCTGAAACGTCCCATGAGCTGCGAAGTCCATGCTCGGGACCCCGGCTCGTCTGCACGCATTTTTATTTATTTATTTATTTATTTTTTATGCTCGTGGACTCGAGCCTCCACCAGGCTTGCCGCAGGGCTCTGCGCATCGTCTTCCCGTTTCCTTCACCTCCGCCATCCCTGTGACCCATTTTCAAGTTCACTTTCTTTCCTCTGAAACGTCCCACGAGCTGCGAAGTCCATGCTCGGGACCCCAGCTCGTCTGCACGCATTTTTATTTATTTATTTATTTATTTTTTATTTGCTCAGACTCCCTGTTACTCTGTCGAGGGTTTTCACTCATCAACAGCACGGGCCGGGGGCTGGCACCATCGTCCCTGGAACTCCCCGTCTGTTACCGGGTCGCCTCGGGGCTGGCTCACCCGGCGTACTTTCCTCTTCAGAACGGGCTCCCTCTTCGCGGTCCCCACGTGTCCGGCGACCTTCTGTAGCGTCTGGACCACAGAAGGGTCGGGGCGTGGAGACCGGTCTCTGTCGGGCTTCTGTCCTTCGCTTTGGCCGGTCGCTTGAGTGACAGCTCTGGGTTTGCACCTGCTCTGCACGCAGGGGGTCCTGGGGTCGATCGGAGATGTGGGGGCTGCGTTTTGCACCTTCTCTGGCTCTTTCCTTTGCGGGGGGCACCCCCTGTCTCTCTGGGTGCCTGGTTGCTGTTTTGGACTCGCCTATCTGTGTCTTCGGGCTGTGGAGACTGCAGATCTTTCTCCCGGGGCCTCCCATCTCCAGCCCTGCCCTGGGGAGGCTCCGTAGTCCCGGCCGCAAGGCAGAGAGAGGGCCCCCCGTGCAGCTGCCCGCCCGTCCCAGCGGGCCTATCTGCTTCTCCGCACGTTCCAGCACCTTCCGGCGGTTGCTGTCCTGTCACACTCAGGTTTTATAACTGCCTCCTGCAGTGTGGTCCGTGGGGTCTTTGGTCATCACACCCAGTAGCAAAAGTCCCTGAACTGTTTCCTGTATAGTTTAATGCAAGTGTTTTTGTAAATCTTAAAATTACGGGTCATCAAATTATGCACCCAAAAATCCCCCTGACCCGCCCCCGTGAATTTTAACACCAGGACGCATCGTGGGGCGAGCTTCTCTTCCCCTGCACACTCAGGAATGTTCGTCGACCCCACAGTCGTCATGCACAGCTGACGCAGCACCCGAGCACAGGAGGTGGCCTTTGCAGGCTGGCAGGCCAGCCGGGGGCGCGGGAGCCAGAGGCAGGTCCACCAGGGGCTTGTAGCTCCAGCCCATGCCTCGCCGCCGACATCAGCCCCGCACTGTCGCCCAGGGCCCGCTGCATCCTGAAGAAGCTGGGAAGGACAGGCTCCCGGGGCTCGCCGCCTCTAGGAGCAGTGGGAGCGAAGGCAGAGTCCGGGGAGGTGAAGGATGAGCCCCCGCCGGGGCCTCCCACTCGGGGTGACAAGGAGATGCTGCACAGACCGGGGCGGGGGCGCTGGCAGAGATGAGGATCCGGGGCTCCGAGGGGTCGCGATGGGGCTGGATCCCCATGGGCGAGGGTGTGAGAGGGTCTGCCCTCACGCTGCAATCCCAGCAGCACCATCGCCTCCTGGGGAGGTCACCCCAGACTGGGGCCCAGGCCTCAGTGAGGAGTGTGGGCGTGTGGGGAGCCGGGCCTGACTCCCCCAGACAACAAGCGACAGGGTCGGTTCCTAGACGCCACCTCAGAGGACGCCGTCACGGGCCTTCTGTCTGGAGAGCCGGTGGCCGCCTGGGCCGTGCCCATGGCTGCCCTGGAGCCCTCTGTAGGAATCCTGCACCCCCTACCCCCCAACCCCGGGGACCCACCGCGGGGGCAGGGCTTCTGGGAGGATTTCCGGAGAAACCGAACTCACTTCTTCTGAGGGGGGCAGCCCCGGGGGGGCCTGCTCGTGACCCCGCGGTGCCCTCTCTGGCTTCCGTCTTTCTGCTCAGCCCTGCAGAGGAAGGTCCTAAAGTTTACAGCAGGCGGTCGGAGCCCGTGTCCCTGGGGAAGCACACCCCAACACTGCTCTCGTGAATGAGGGATGCCCGGGGACGGGGGTGTACCTGTTCTGGTTCCCTGGCGATGCGCATGTGGAGGCAAGCCCCTGTGGCATGACTCACGCTGGCCCAGAGGCCCGTTCCACTCGGGATTCGGTGCAGACGGGGGGAGAGGCGGGGCCCCAGCGCCCCCCACCAGAGGCTCCCTGCCCAGCACTCAGCTCCTCCCTCAGTGACACATATGGGGCAGGGCGTTAGGGCACCAAGCACGGCCACGGGGGCGAATCACATAGTGACAGTCCCTGCCCAAGCCTGTTCCCTTTGCCCAGCTGATCAAGGCCCCTGAAATCAGGCAGACGTGCAGGGTCCCTGAGCCGGGCAGGCCTTGTCCACACCCCTCCGCTTCCCTGTGCTTGCCTGTCCACTCCCTCAAGCCGGCCGCACACCGCCCCACCCCGTCCCGTGGTCCCATGGGATAGTAACACACCCCGAGGCCTGCGCTTGACGCCCGTTCGGCGCGGAGCTGGGCGGCGGTGTCCCCGGCCGCTGCAGCTGCACGCTGGCTCGCTGCGCCGCCATCACAGGCAGTCACTCCGTGAGCCACAGTGCTGTCCCGCCTGGCGAATGAGGAAACTGAGGCACGGAGCGTTAGGCGCGTCCCCGAGCGTCACATGGATGAGAGGCGGCGGGTGCGTCCCCAGCATTTCGTCCTCCACGGACCCCCTAAAACAACAGGACAGCTGTCCACACGGCAAAGAAAGACAGTGCGGCCCCCTCCCCCGGGCACCGGCCTCCCCCCGCCCCACCCCCCGCCATGCGGGGCGCTGCCTCCGGTGACCCTCCCAGATCCGATTCCTCTGGGAAATCGCAGCCACATCCCGGTCAGCAGGATGGCAGTGAGCGTAACGGGTCGGCACTGATTTTAGGAGGAAAGGCGTTGAGCAGATATGACCGTCCCGGCCAGCTGGCAGATCGCCTGTGTCGTTTAGGTCATTACTTCGAATTATTAGGCAGAGACTAGAAAGCTGGCATTTCTTGTTTTACTGACCTTCGGAAATCACAGGTCCAGTTGGTCTTTATCTGGCCTTTCAGATTAACGTGAGGGAGGGAGGGAGGCATTACGGTGGCCCGGCCCCTTTTCCTGCTGTCTGCCGCTTTGCAGCCTGATGACTTAAAGATTAAGAGGCTCAGAGATGATATTGATGTGCCCATTGCATAGCCACATTCTGAGGGTGTTGGGGACGCCCCCAGCCCGGCACCAAAAGCCTGGAAATAGGACCCTCCCCACACCTCGCCGCTCTGAGCTGGCCCTCGCAACCGAAATGTCTGTCTAGACCGCGCCTCGGGCAGCACGTGGGTCCTTGGGACGCCCCCAGCCCGCGTCTCCAGGCTCGCGTTGCTCACCCCCGCTCACCCCATCTCGCTGTGGGCGTCCACTGGGGCCCCTCTGCTCACCCAGCGCTCGGCCCGGGAAGGGAAAGCCCGGCCGTGTGGGCGGGGACCTGTGTCTGTCCCACCGTGCGTGTCTGGGTTTTCACGGCACAGTGGCCCCCGAGCACGGCCCACCACCCTTTTCCCGAAGGAGACTGGCAGACCCCCACTCCCGGCCAGCCCCAGCAGACTCATGGGCCCTTCACCAAGAAGTCAGCACGCCCGAGGGGGGGTCTCCTCGTCTTTCAATCCGGCCCTCGTCACTGTGCGTCCAGAGAGTCCAGCCCCTCAGCACACAGCCTGTCACTGCTTGTCTGTCCCCTGCCGCATGTTCTCTTTCTTCAAATTGGTTTAAAAGATCCTGGGGACCCAGACACGTGGACCCGCTCCCCAGACCTCATCGCTCCTTCTCCCCTTTGAAATGGCCCGCCCCTCCCATCTTGCCCCCACCGATGGTGGGGACTCTTCTGTCTCGGATGGGACGCCGAGCCAAAGGACAAAGCGGCCACGTGACACGTGGTGTCATAGAGATGACAGTACATCCAGTGCTGCATTCTGTCCCCAAGGGTGACAGGCAGAGGAGACCTGGGGACTGTAGTGCTATGCCCTCGGCATTGTCCTCCCAAGAGACACTTTGCCGGGTCCCCTCGTCCACGGCCGAGAAGGCGTGGTCTGCCAGCACACGGACCAGAGCTGCTGGCTCTGCAGACTTAGCCGACAACATGCTGGCCCTGCTCCCGTCGCCACCCCCCGCCCTGCTCACCCCCAGGCCCTCCCGGCTCGGCCCCTGCCCACTGACACTGTTCTTGTCCTTGTCTCTAGTTCTGAGCATTGGCGAAGGGGGCTTCTGGGAAGGCAGCGCCCGCGGCCACATCGGGTGGTTCCCGGCCGACTGCGTGGAGGAAGTCCAGTGCAAGCCCCGAGACAGCCAGGCAGGTAAGGCGGCCCCCCGCCCGCCCCGCCGGGTGGCACCGTCGGCTGGATGGGGCGTGGACAGGGCTGGTGCAGGGAGGCGCAGAGATGGAAAACAGGACCTCTCCAGCCGACCGACCCAGGTCCCCTGGCTTTGTCCAAACCGCAGGTCAGTGCAGGCGGTGTGGGAGCTTTTAGTTACCAGGCCGCTCCGTCCACACTGCAGAAAATGTGGATCAGACGTCTGGCTGTCGGGGGAAAGGGCTCTTAGAGGCTGATTCGATGCGTGGAGCCTCCTCGGCGATCTCATAGAGTCTCGTAAACCAGGGCTTCGCCCTGCAGGAGGCTGCCCCCGGGCCCTCCCGAGAAGGCACGGGCGCCATCCGTGGCCGTGGGGTGCGCCGATGGCAGCTGCGCCCAGGGCCCGCGTGTCCGCGAGGGCAAACCGTGCCCACGGCTCTCAGAGCTCCCCAACGGAGCCCTCGTGAGAACCGCTTTAAAACTGGTCGCCCCGGATGGACCTGACCGAAATGTCCGGAGGAGACATCTTACATAAAACGGCGCCGGGGAAGATGCGAGAGGGGTGAGGCGAGGCTTCGCGTCTCCCGCCGGTGCCTGGTCCACGGGCCTGCTGGCTTTCGGTGGGATCCGGTGGCCTGGCTGTGCCTCCTGTGCCATGGAAGGCTGGGGACGGAGCACGCACGGGGCCGGGGGAGGGGCGTGGCGTAGGCTCTGTGATTCTGTGCACGGGACCAGCATGCCCACGGTGTCCACGGTGACGCCTCTTGTAGGCCTCAGCCCACAGCACTGGGCGCGAGGTGCCGCACGTGGCGATGTCATCGCGTGCGAGAAGGAAGGCATTCTGGGAAATGGCCAGTTAGTTGTGTGCGTGCCCCTCCCCCATGTGTCCAGGTCCCTTGAGGACATGCTTCTGTGTCCTGCTTGGTTCCCGATGAGGGACAGGACACGTGTCCGCAGTCCACCGTGCCTGGAGAGGAGGCCACGTGGTGTTGCACTGGACCCGGCCACCACAGGGCTGGCTGTCATCTGACTGCGAAGTGTCGTGGCCGCATGTGTTTGGCCGGGCATGTCCGCTGCTGTGACAGATGAGCCCACAGCTTCGGCGGCTTAGTGCGGCCCACGTTTCTCTCCCACCTGGTGTCTGTGCAGTGTGGGTTCTGCTGGCCGGGACAGCTCCCGGGTGACCAGGGACCAGGGCACGTCACTTTCAGTAGCCTTAGGGGACTCTCCCTCCAGCTGGCAGGTGCGGGGTGAGGGTATGCAGAGGTCCTGTCCACTTGACCGGCTCTGGCTCAGAAGGCACCCAGCACCGCCTCCCAGATCCCCTCGTCCAGGGCCGGCATGTGACCTGAATGCCACAGGTGTTGGCCACATGGTCCCCGGCCTGGAGGGCATCCCTTGGTAGCTGACCAGCCCGGCTTCTCCAGAGAAACAGAACCAGTGGGAGGTAGATAGGGGTATGGATGCAGATATGTGTGTGCACCGAGAGATTCATTTTAAGGGGTTGGCTCACGCGACCGTGGGACGTTGCAGGGCAGGCCGGGGACTCGGGGGGCCTGGGGTGCTGCGGCCTCGACGTGGAACTCCATCTCCCCCGGGGAACCTTCGGTTTTGCTCTTCTGGCCACCAGGTGACTGGGGAGGAAAGTCACCTTCCTGGAGGCCAGCGCCGTTAGGTTTTGTTAGCCACGTCGGCGGGCACGGCCACGGCAGCCCCCAGACGAGCGCTGGACTGAGAAGCCGGGGGCTGTGGCTTAGTCCGGGTGACGCACAGACCCGACCGTCCCCGCGACGGCCGGTGAGTGGGTCCCGAAAGCATACTCGGAGGCTGTCGATGGGTCGGGTCACGAAAAATGACGCACATGCGTGAAGTGACGAGTAACGCGGCTGATTCGTTAACAGGGCTCCCGTCTGTCCGTCCCCAAGAAGGTGACAAGGCCAGTCGCGTTCCAGTCGCTAAGGCCAAGGGCCTGACTGGGGAGCACGGTCCACTTAGAACGAGGGGGCAGGATGGCGTGGTGGACAGCCGTTGCCCACCCCATGCCTGCCCGTCGGGGATGGACGGAACCTGCTCGCCGGGCTCGGGGGCCTAACGACTGGGCAGCTCGGGCCCCCTGTGCAGGACGCCACCTTCTTGACGCCCCCTCGCTCCAGGAGCGGATCTGACTGAGCTGCCCGGTGTGATTTTGGGGTGCTGTGTGCCTCGTGCCCGCCCAGAGCCCATCGGGCGTCAGGATGCCCGAGCCGCTTCAGTGACCCCCAGGGGATGTCTCTGCAGGGTTCTCGCTGGATCGGCTGCCGGAATTCTATGGCCGAACCTCTGCGGTGCAGGCTTGTGGCCGGGTGAAGGACATGCGTGCAGGCCACGCCTCACCGTGCCCTCCCTTGGTTGACTGTTCTCCTGGGAACTGGAATAAATCTGTTTTTGGGAGTTGGTCCCTGTGGCTCTCTAGAAGTTTCTAGAAGCTATCTGTCAGAACAAGGTCCAGATCAGAAAGTCGGACTGTTGATGGGGAGACAGATGTGATGAACAGCGCGTGCTGTCCACTCCCCACGGAGCCCTGGAGGAGAGAACAGACCCCCACCCCGTGCGTGGAGTGCCCTCCACGGGGATAAAGACCACATGCCCTGCACGTGTCCACACGGGGGTTGAACCCGGGTGTCTGGATTTCCCAGCTCCCTCTTCAAAGGGGACCGTCCCATTCCCCATCCGTGCCGGGGCCCCTGGGTGCCAGCCGCTGTCCACTTCCCCAGGCCAGGAACCTCCTGTCAGCTTGGCGTTTTTGCTTCCTCTGGGAGATGTCCCCTGAGGATGTGGTTCAGAGAGGCACATTTAACGGGTGGCTGAACCAGGACACGTCCGAGCTGCCAGTCTGTTCCCTTCACCTACCCGTCTCAGAGTCTGCGGCGGACCAGTCGCCCTCTGAGACGTTAAGATTCGGGGGTCGTGTAGTCGGGGCACGGGGGCGGTCATGGTGGCAATCGTGACGATGCTGGTGATGGTGCTGCCGGTGAGGGCAACGGTGACGTAGTTGGTGGTGGCAGTGACGGTGGTGGCGGCGGTCGCGGTGACGCTGTTAGGGCGGTATCGGTGTTGACGTCTGGGGTCTGAGCTTCATTGTTCCACTCTTAGCCTCGGCACGTGGGTTTGTTCACGGTCCCTGCCGCGGGGGGCCCCTTGGAGCCTCCGCAGCCCGGGGCTGTCACGGGCAGCGTTCTGCGACCCGCATTCGTTTCCCGATGCAGACCCATGCGACGGGCCCTTGTTCGCACCCCAGGAGTGACTGCGGTCGGGGCCGGCGTGCCCTCTGCTTTTCTGGATGCTCCCGCCCTGTCCTAAGTGGGTGTCCAGCCTGCCCGAGCTGCCGTGACGAGCACCGCAGACAGGCGGCTCACACCGCACGTGGACAGTCATTTCTCACGGTTCTGGGGGCTGGAAGGCCAAGGTCAAGGTGCCGTCAGGGCCGAGTTCTCCTGGTTTGTAGGCGGCGCCTTCTCCTGTGTCCTCACATGGTGGAGAGAGAGCATCGTGGTGTCCCCTCCTCTTAGAAGGACACTGATCTGTTACGAGGGTCCTACCCTCCTGACCTCATCTCTCCCTAATCCTCTCAAAGGCCCCACCCCAAAGACCATCCCACCGGCCGTTAGGGTGCCGCCACTTGCATCTGGGGACACGGACGCTCAGACCCTAACTGGGGTGCCCGCGCCCCGCCATCGCTCTGCCCGCTGGGGTCCGCTGCGTGTGTGTGGACAGCGCTGCTGGGTTTCAGTGAGCGTTTCTCTTACTGCCTCGGGGTCTGAGCGCCTTTACTCGCTGGTTTATTGGCCTTTATTTGCATTTCTTCGTCGTCCGACGCCGGTTCCAGTCTTTGGCCCACTCTGCTTTTAGGGTTCTGTCCGTTTGTTGTTGCTTCATGGTCACTCATTACATATCCTACAAGTAAGCCGTGCGTCGGTGAGCGACATTTGCCAACGTCTGTTCCCAGACCGTGGCCGGCTATTCCCCTGGGAGGCTGGACCCTCCCATGCAGCCCTTGTGGCCGCCAGTCCCACCCTTAGGAAGGGGCCGGCGTGGCGTGGGGTCCCCTGCGGGCGGCGGCGCCGGCTCGACTCCTGTCCCTTCAGCTCTCCACTGTGTCTAACGCGGGCGCTGCTGTCTGTGGCAGTGGCGCTGGCTCCCACTTTACGTGCGGAGCGGAAGAGCTTCTTCCAGAAATGAGTGTGTAAGGACAGCCTCCTCTGGAGACGCCTGCCCTTCCGCTCCAGGGGGGCTGGCCGATGACCCCTCCTCAGACAGTCCCCTTGACCCCGCTGGCCCGGTAACCTGCAGTTACCGGTTAACCTAGGTGAGCCTAGTTTAAGAGCCCAGGTCTTCGGAGACCGCGAAGATGACCGGCCAGCGGGATTTCCCGGCTGTGTGCTGGGCGTGGGTCCCGAGGGCTCTGCGGGCTCCGTCCTTGCACGTGAGGGAACAAAGGGCCGGAGAAACTGAGCAGCTAGTGCGGGGTTTCAGCCTGTGAGCCGCAGGCACAGGCTGGGAGTTGAGTCTGGGTCACCGACCCAAAGAATCTCTGGGTTCCCGAGCCCACGGACTGGGGACCCAGCACGGATAGACACCACACAGGGAAGGCGAGACCCGGATGGCGGACACTTACCGTGAAGCTGAGACTCTCGCCTACTCTAGCGACCTGTGGAGGGAAAACTCCCACGTTTAAGGAAAGGAAACTTCGCTTGGTGTGAAAGTGTGCACCTCTGGGCAAAACGCCTTTTCCTTAACAGCAAGCCTGCGGTCAGTCACTTAGGCGGCATCTGAAGCGAAGCAGAGACGGACGGGCTCCTGTCGGGGAGGGCGGGTACCCCTGAGAGGACCGGGCTCTCTCGGACCCGGTGTGAGAATCCCGATTCAGGGCTCAGGCCCGTTTCTGGAGGAGGGACTCTGGCTGCTGGTGGATGACGGCCAAACTCCTGGCTGGTGGCGGAGCCGGTGCGGAAAGCTGAGCCAAGCCCTGACCCAGGGCCTCGCCCTGCCCCGTCCCAGCTCAGGGGCTGCTCCGGTCATTACCACTCTTAATTGGAGGTGACAAAGTCCCAGAGTTCCCTACAGCACTCCCGTCCCTCGGGAGGGAATCAGTAGCTTATATGAGTAAAAAGCCTGGATGGCTGGCTTCAGGCATGGCTGGATCCAGGTGCTCAAGCGATGTCCCTAGGGAGCTTTCTCTCCGCCTCTAGGCACTGATCCCTCCCTGGCGGCTTTATTCTCTGGGCAGCCCAGGCTTACATCTTCCAAGGTGGTTCTTCCTGCCCGTGTAGCAAACGTCTGGGTTGGCCCTGCCTGGGTTGCCTTGAGCCAGGTACTAAGGGGTGAATGTGCTTGAGACGTGTGGCCGGCCAGGCCCAGGGTGCAGGAGGACGGTCTGCCACGGACAGTCAGGATGTCAGGCCAGCAGAGGGAGGGGCACAGGGCCCCCCATGGGCTGCAGCTCACATGCGCCCTCAGCACAGAGGCCTCAATGTCTGGGGTCTTTGAACAGAAGGGGCGGCCACCACCGTGACCTGCTTTCACCCAGCTCAGAGCACTCCCCGGGGAGGCAGAGGAGGGGTGGCGCTGTCTCCGCGCTTCTGAGTAGCTCTGCCCAGCGCCATCAGGGCGTGGGCTCGTGGCGCCCTGCCGTGAAGCGGAAGTCCCGGCGGTCACACTGTGCACGAAGCCCCTGCGAGACGCCACGGTGGGCGCGGTCGGTTCCCAAATAGCACGTTTCCGTTATCTTTAGAACATTTAAAAATACGGGCAAGTGACTTTGTTAGCACAATCGTAGTTTAAAACATTAATAAGCAACTAAAGAGCCATCTTCCAGAGGGACTCACTGTTCCCCAACGAGACACAAAATAAAGGGGGATTCGTGGTCCCGGCCGCAGGCGACCGTGCTTCGTGGAACAGCCAAGACGGGAGCACGCTGGCCCCTCCCTCCCTCCTTCCTTCCTTCCCTCCCTCCCCGAAGGGGGATTCGTGGTCCCGGCCGCGGGCGACCGTGCTTCGTGGAACAGCCAAGGCGGGAGCACGCTGGCCCCTCCCTCCCTCCTTCCCTCCTTTTACACCCTTTTATTGAAACACGCACTGGGAGCCCGCAGCCTCCGTGCAAGCTCCAGTCTCAGGCAGCTGCTCCCTGTGTAAACACTGGTCTCCACGCTCCGGCCCGCTCCCGAGTACGGTTCTGCCGGGTCCGGTTCCGTTAGGAGGACTCAGTCCTTGGCGTTGCTCTGGGACCCAGCCCCTTCCCCTCCCAGCGGCAGTGATGGCCGGCCTCAGGTTACCGTGGCAATCCGGTGATGCTGGTACCCACCCTGCCCTCCCTCCCCACAGCTGCTACAGGATGTGGTGTCTGCGGCTCTGCCCAGATAGTCACCCTGCCCCAGTGGTCACTGTGGACTGGGCTTCTGGAGCAAGGGGAGCGGGTGTGGCTCAGATCTCCCCCCTCGGGGGCGTTGGGGACATTCTTGCTCCTACACTGGGCGGACGACCGTGGGCAGGAAAGAATGTTGTCTTCGTCTTCCAGGGCTGCCATGACAAAACATGACAGCCCAGGAGCCGGAACAACAGACGGTGGATTCGCATTTCCAGAGGCTGAGGCCTCACACTGAGCCGTCAGCGGGGCAGGTCCTAGCCAGGCCTCTCGTCCCTGCCTGCGGATGCCCGTCCCGTCCCTGCTCCTCACACGGCCTCCTCTGACACATCTGTGATGTCCCCTTCTCTTCCTGTAAGGACACCGGTCCCGTGGGATTACATGCCACCCTACGGCCTCGCGCAGCCCCCTCCCTGAAAGCCGTGGGCCTTCCCGTGGACGCCGTCCCGTCTCCTTCCTGCCACACGGCCCGTCCCCAGTGGGGCTGTTTTGTTGTCTGAGGCAAGTGCGGTGACTCTTCTCTCTGCACTGTGAGTGTCACCTAGCCAGGCCGCACGCTGACCCGTCTGGAACCCCCTGGGTCCGCCTCAGGGCGCGTCCTCTGTTCCGGAGGAGAAGCCGGGAGCCCGGGTCCACGGACCGGACGCCTCTGGGTTAAGGCCACACGCCCAGGGCCCGAGTCTCGCCCATTGCTTGCCGTGTGACCTCGGGCACAGTGCTCAGCCTCCCTGAGCCAGCGGCCGCCTCCCGCTCCGTGTTTACCGCAGGGCTACTGTGAGGCGGGCGAACCCGTCACGGGAAACCCTTGGGGCAGGCTGGGCCTCGGACATGCTCGCTGAACACTGGCTGTCGGTCACCCTGAGAGCCACATCCGCAGACAGCCACTGAACGGGGAGACCAGCAGGATGCTGGGGTGTGGCCCTAAACACAGCCCACAGAAAGTAGCCGCTCCACCTCCCCCTGACAAGACTGGAAGTCTGGGTGACACCTGGGATGTTCGTGTGAGAGGCTTCCAGGCGGTGTGTTGGCTGAGCTGGCATCTGGAAAGCTGAGTCGGAGCAGATTGAATCAGTGCATGTGGCATGAGCCAACGGGGTCAAAGGTGAGGGCCTGTCGGTTAGTCTGTAAATGTGCATTATTTACAAGGTGACTCGATCAATATGCGTCACCCTCCATGAGGCCAAAGGACCAGGAAGATGCAGCCAGCTCACGCAGTGTCCCCACACCCAGCATGGTGCCTGGGCTGGAGGTGGTGCTGAGAAGGCACTTCCTGGATGGACGGGTGGGTGGGCAGATGGACAAAGGGATGCGTGGGTGAGCGGGTGATGGGAGGCTGAGTGAATGGGTGGGTGGGTGTGTGGGTGAGTGGTGAGTGAATGGGTGGCTGGCAGGCGGACAGACCCTGCCTGGCGGTGGCCATAGACACCCGTTCTGTGCTCATGCACAGCTCACCCCACATCCGGGCACTCCCTCCCACTCCAAACCTTTCGACACTGCTGGAGGAGATGTCACCTGGCTAGGTGACACTCACAGGGCAGAGAGAAGAGTCACCGCACTTGCCACAGCTTGTAACAGCGGAGAGGCAGGGGGCGTGTTATGCGACCTGAGAAAACGCCACCTTTGTTGGCATCCCAGGCCAGGGTGTCACTTGTCCCCTCGGTCAGTAGGTGACAAGGGCCTCAGACTCCGCCTGCCTGCCATGCCCCCCACTCTGAGAGGCCTCCTCCTGCCCCTGCAGAGCTCGAGCAGTAGCAGCCGGGGCGAGAGCATCCTGCCTGGGAATTGGCTGACCTGTCCCCCTCGCCCCCGCCATGTGTGGCTTGGACTCTGGGGGCCCCAAAGACAGACATGGCTGTGCCCTGTGAGAAGCAGAACAAATGAGCTGCTCCCAGTGCGTGCAGGTGGCCACCAGCCTGCCACCTGTCGGACTAGTGAGGCCTGGCCTGAGGCCTCTTTCTCAGCGCCTGGGCACCCCGTTTGGGGACGGCGAGCCCGGGCCAGGAGCCCCGCCTCGCTGGGCACGGGCGGGAGCTGAGGGCTACCTCGCAGAGCGTGCTGTGGCTCATTTTGGAACACGAAAGTCGTCATATGGCGCTCCGTCACTGAGTTGAGATGTTGTTTTTGGCTCCTCTGAAATAGAGAATAGGAAACAGATCCGGGATAATGAATAAACATTGGCTTATGGGGCCACATGCTGGGAGCGATGACATGGCACACTGGCAGCTCAACTCCGAGGCGAGCGTCGGGGGCCCAGGGTCCTGCCCCAGCGGCTGGCTAACCAAGGACAGCGTCTGGGAGGGTGCGCTGCGTCCCCAGTGCCCAGTCCATCTGGGGCTGTGGGGCTGCGGGCGCTGGGGCGAGGAGACCCAGCCTGGGAACCCGAGGACACCGGGCAGGAAGGGGCGGGGACATTGAGGAAGGGGCGGGGACACGGGGCAGGAAGGGGCGGGGACACGATGGGAAGGGGCGGCTCCGGCACCGTCCGCAGACCTGGATCGCGAGTCGACGCTCGTTCTCGGTCAGTGCGCATCCAGAAGCATCAGTGGCGGGTCCAGTCAGGCCATGCGGTCACTTGATGGTGATCCCTCTCGTGTCCCCTCTTGCTGCGTGCCGATCTGAGGGACCTCAGCCACACCCCGCCGTGCCAGTCTTTGAACGTGTGAGGTTCAGGGGTTCTTAGCGCAGGCACGAGGCTGTGCCCGCACGTCACCCCCGTCTGCTCCCAGGACACTTTCGTCACCCCCGGAAGAAGCCCTGCGCCCGTGAGCGGCCATCTTTTCGTCGGGCCAGCTGACGTCGCGTTGTTTGTCAGCCGATGGGCTCTCTGGCTTCTGTGAACCGCGCTGCCATGAACGTTTGGGCGAAAGCTTTTGTCTGAACCCTCATTTCCGGTTTTGGGGGGCGCACACCTAGGAGTGGGATTGCTTGCTGGGACATATGGTGATACACCGTGTGACAGTCCCACTGGCAGCACACGAGCGTCCCAGTTTCCCCACGTCCTCGCCAGTGCTTCCCGTCTGGTTTTGATGACAGCCGGCCTGGTGGCTTTGAAGCGGGCTGTCGCCGCAGTTTCCATGTGAGTCTCTCTGACGACTCACGGTGCTGACCGTCTTCTCGTGTGCCGCTGGCCGTTTGCGGGTCTCCTCTGGAGACGCGTTCGCTTTCAAATCAACGTGCTATTATCCGCGTGGCGTCTGGTCCTGCAGTGAATTTGGCGAACGCGGAAGGAAACACAGAAGGAACACGACGCGCTCCCGGCCCCGCCCCACGTCGATAACCACCGCCAGAGGCCGCGTCCTTCTTTGAGCTAAACGTGGGTCATGCGAAATGGGGCGCACCCTTTTCAGTGATGGACCCTGCTTTTCTTTTTCTCGTGTGACAAAGGACACCATGTCACGGATTGAAAGTATTCTTCCAAAACAGCGTTTCCGATGGCTGGACACGTTGCCATTGACGCGACCTTGGCTGACCGTCCCCTCTTCTGCTTGTCGCCAGCGCATTCCTGTCGCAGATAGCACTTCGGTCAACAGCCAGACTGCGTGAGGGCTCTATGCCGGTCTCCCCAGGAGCCTCGTCCCTTAATCTGCTCGCCCAGGCACTTTGCACAAGCACCGCACCACCCATTTCTGTCCTGACACCTGGGCAGGGGTCCGGGTGCCTGTCCCTGACCCCTTCTTGGAGTCCTAGAGGGTCCCTGTCAGGGTTCAGCTCATTGCACTCGCTAAAGGTAGGACCTGCACACAGCCCTTGAGGCGGGGAACTTGGGGACATGGAAGAAACTGTTGTCAAATTAACACGGATTGCCTTCACGGGCGGGTGACACGCACTGTCACAAGGGGCCTGAGCTTGAGTGATCTGCAGTCACGGCCCTAAAATTCTTGATCATTTTGACCCAGGAGCCCCAATTTTCATTCTGCGCTGGGCGCCGCGATTTCTGTGGCAGGCTCTGCCGACCTGGGGGTGCGCCGTGCACAGAGAAGGCTGAGCTCAGAGTGGGAGAGCCTGCGGGAGTCCCCCTGAGGGGAGGGAAGGTTTGCGTTCTGGAAGGTTCTGGCGAACCCAAGACAGGTCACTTCTGCCTCCGATGCAGTGCTTCTCACCTCCATGGGTGCCGCTTCGCAAAGTGCCTCGTTTACTTCTGTGTCCCGCGGGATGGATAGGGCTGGCGTCCCGGCTGGGGGTCCATTCTACTGACCAGGACCCTGGAGACGGGGGGACTTCTGACAGGCACTGGGTCCCGGGCTCACTGGCCTCCTTGTGCATGGTGACATCTGTCCAAATGGGTGTTTCGAGGCCAGCTGGGGGCCTCCGAGACCTTTCACTGGACGGCTGACTTCGACAGTACCTGCTCTGACCCTAACAGGCTCTCAAAGTTCCCGCCTAAGCAGGTCGGCACGTGCGTGAGGAGGGGGCCGCAGTGATGTTGGCGGTCACCTGGTGGCCTTCCTGGCTGTTACCAGGTCTCTGTGGTTGGGCACAGGGCCAGCTGATGACTGTTTCCTGGAAGGACACTGAGGACAGGAGGGATGGGCCAGCTCCACATCCCACGTCCCCTGTACTGGAGCGGAGATCAGGACTTTCTTCCTCACTTAGTCAGGAGCTTTGTCCGACCCAGATATGTTATCTGGCTGAGGACGGTTCATCTGCCCCCACCGCGTGCTGGCCCAGCGGGGACAGCCCGAGTCACGCCGTCCACCTGCTGCGACACCGCCCAGGTCATCCAGAGGCCACACTGAGTTAGGGCGGGAGGAGGAGGACAAGGGCGTCCCCCCCAGCTTTGAGCAGCCATGGTGTTGGCACCTGGCCCACAGGCACAGAGAGCGTCTGGAGGTCACAGAGCTGACTGAGGGTCAGATGAAAGCTGCACACGCACGTGCATGCGTGCTCACATGCTCATGCACACACACGCACTTGCTCATGCACACGTGTGCACACTCACGGTTTCGGATACCGTTCAGAAGACTCTAGCAGCCCCTGTGTGAGCCTCAAGTGTGCAGCACGCCCGCCAAGCACTCGCCCAGGTGAACGCACGGCCCCGCACTGCTGGGGGCCACGCTCCAACCTTGAGCCCCGCACAGGTACAGACCCGCCGATGGTCTGACCTGCTTCCCGTTCCTGAAGCTCCATCTCTCCTCGTGGACGGTCCTGGAAGGAGTCTCAGTGCCGGGTGACCGTATCGTTTGTCATCTAAATGGGGACACTTCTGAGAGCAAAGGAGGGCAGGGCTGCCGAGCGAATCGGGGCTGCCCTACTTACCGCCAGGAGCCGAGGCTCGAGGGCCCGCGGGGGAGTTAGAGCAGCGCTCCCTGGCGAGGGCGCCTGGCCACCGCAGCTGGCGCTCTGCGCGCTCACTCATTCATTCCCCCTCTCATTCGCCCGCTCACTCACTCGCCCGCCCGCTCACTCATTCATTCACCCACTCATTCATTCATCTGCTCACTCATTCATTCACCCACTCACTCATTCATTCACCCACTCATTCATTCATTCGCTCACTCATTCATTCACCTGCTCACTCATTCATTCACCTGCTTATTCATTCATTCACCCACTCATTCATTCATCTGCTCACTCGTTCATTCACCCACTTATGTATTCATCGTCTCGCTCATTCATTTACCGCTCGTGCCCTCATTCACCTGCCCGCTCATTCATTTGCCCACTCACTCGTTCCTTCCTTCACCCCACCACCCTTTCCCTGGCAAACCCCTAGGGTACTGGGCCCTGGGTTGCATGGAGAAGACCCCGTCCCCAAGTCACAGGTGGGCAAGGAAATGACTTACCTCACTGAGAACGGAGCCCCGGCCAAGTGCACGCAGGAGGAGGAGCTTGGGCTGCCCATAGCAAAGCGGTTTGGGAGGAGGCGTTGGCAGAGGAAGAGGAGCCCGCTCGAGTGCCACCTGCAGACTCAGGCGGGGCCAGAGTCCAGCTCTGTGCTGTCCCAACAACGCCGGGGCCTGGCCCAGCCGAGCGCAGCAGGGCTGTGGCGTTCACACTGCGTTGGACTGCCCTTGGTGCCTGAGGCTCCGCACCAAAGCTGGTGACACCCACCCTCAGTGTCTGCCTGCAAGGGCCTCTTCATAGGGAGAGAGCTGCTTAGGTGTTCATGGCTCTGGATTGCTGGGAGTCCTGGCCAGCTGAGCGACCTGGGGGAAGTCACTTGCCCTCTCTTAGTTTGGTCCTGTCACCTGCAGACGGTCACTGTGTCCACTGCACTGGGCTTTGGCGAGAACTCACGTGACACCTGTAAAGGCGTCAGCGTCTCCTGGTGGAGCAGGCGACCGCGGTCCACCTTGCTGCATGGAGTGGCCCCGGGTCCATCGTGGCCGCTGAGGCGGTGGTGCCTGCAGTGTCCCCCAGTGTGGCCAGGACTCGGACTGCACACTCAGGGAAAAGCGCCTGCAGCCACACGGGCCTGGAAGTGGCCCTGTGGTCGGCTTTGCAGGCTGTGCAGCACCGGAGGGAGTGTGACAATCCTCCCCAAGACCCCCACAGCCAAACTTGGGGCCAGTGCCTGGGCTCTGCTCTTCCTCGTGGCCACTCTGCTCCTCTACCAAGCCTTGGCCCCGGGGTCACCTCCTCCCGGAAGCCCTCCTGCCTCTTCCTGACACCTGCTAGAGGCTCCATTGAGCCCGGCATGTTTGGCTGTCTGCCCTTTGCTGTCTGCTAGCTCATGTGTGGGGCCAGGCCCAGGTGCTCTGTGAATCCAGAGAAGATTAAGGGGGCAGGGACGAGGGAGGACCCGCCCAGGCAGAGCAAGCACCCAAGGGGAGTCGGGAACGTGTCGGGGCCACGCCATTGGCCCCCTCCCATGGAAGGGACAGGGACCTTGGACACCAGGGGACAGAGCTGTCTCAGTAAGTAAGCCTGCTGCCTCACCCCTGCAACCACCCCTGCTCCCCTCTCCCCTGCACCTCGGAGCTCCTGGAGGCCTGAGGTCACGGTGACATGCTGAGGCCTGCCCTGGGGACCGCCCCACTGAGGCCACACCCTTCCTGTGCTTGTTGAGTAAACCAGGAGAACAGCGTGGACGCCTGCCACACCTGGGCCTCGTGCCTGCTCGCTCTGGCCACTCTGCTGGGACCGGCTTCCAAGCAGGTCCTGCAGGCTCCGCCCGGCACCGCCTCTCGCTCCACGTCCCTGCTGCCAAGCTTCGCCACACGTGCCGCTCCCCCTCCAGGCCCCTTCCCCGAAGCTGGCTCTCCTTCCAGCCTCCGATGTCGGCTCAGATGTCACTCCAAGGGCCCCGCCCCATCCTCTTCGTAGCATGAAACTCTTGCCTGGTGGGTTCAGTCTATTCCTCGTCTGGCCCCCACATGATAGCAGGGACCGATCTCCCCCGTCCAGCCCTTGTCACCGGTTGGGGTCTGGTGCAATGTCAGCTCACGGAGCGAATCCGTCCGCTGGGCATGGCTCGACCCTTATGGACAGGCAGGGAGCTCACGCCACACCCCGCGCTCTAGCGTCTCTTGAACCGCAGATGGGTGACTGTCCACTTTACAAGGAAGGGAACCCACACTCCGCAAAGCTCAGGGTCCCCCAGCCCGCAAGTGGCCAGCGTTGGATCTGGAAGAGGCCCCTGCGTCCCGCCCCCTTCGAGGCCTGCAGGGGCCAGCAGGAGAGACCCCAGACAGAACAGAGGGAAGGCAGCAGTGCCAATCAGAGGCCCAGGCAGAATGTTCTAGAATCTTTCTTTTTGAGATTTTTAAAAATTGAAGTGAAAGTCACACTGTAAAAGGAACCACCTCAAAGTGAACAGTTCAGTGGCATTCAGAGTCCTCGCCCAGTCGCGTGACCATCACCGCTGTCTAATCCTAGACCATTTTTCGCGGCCCGCTCACCGGCCTCTGTCCGCGGGTTCCCTGCCGGGCGCGTGGCACATGGTGGGTCGTGCCCTGCATGGTCCTCGGCATCGGCTCCTGTCACGGAGCACGGCGTCTCCAAGGTCGCCCGTGCTGTGGCGTGTGTCAGCGTGTCATTCCCTCTCACGGCCGGCGACACCCGCTCTGTGCGTGCCGCGTTTTGTTTATCCGTGGACGTTTGTGTTGTCTCTTTCGGCTGCTGTGACTAACGTCGTTGTGGACACACACGTTTTGGTGTCTGTGCCCATTTCCGTTCACTTGGGTGTACACCTGGGTGGCTGAGTCACGTAGTAATGCCGCGTTTCGCTTTTTGAGGGATGACCAGACTTAACCACATCCCTGGAGAGCGAGGTCAGTGTGGCCGGTTGCCTCTCGGACCCGGGGCGTAAGCGGGGCTGGAAGGTGGCAGTGACGGTCTCCCGCCGCCTGGCCTGGGTCCTCGCCGCAGCCAGCATTCGATGCTCGAGGCCCCGGTGGGCATCCGCACGGCACGTCTCTGCGTGTGTCCCCGTCCCCTCACTCTGCACGCCCCTGGCGGGAGCCCTGCCTGCCGCCTCCCCGTGACCCGGCCCTGCACGCAGTAGGCCCGCCACTGCCTACCGCGTCGGAGCTGGGGGGATGGACGTGGCTCAGAAATGGCTTGTTTTTCTCTTAACGAGCAGCAGCCATCCCGAAACAGATTTAGAATTCAGTGTGGTTAAAACTCATCAGTCTTGTGCCATTTAAAAATTGCTGTCATTCTGTGTGCCAAGAACTCCTTCAGCAGCCTACTTTTCCAAAATGATCGCTGATTGGAACAAAAACATTGCCACTAAAATTAGAGTGACAAAATGGAGTTGTTATGGAACAAAAGAGGAAATCGGCAGGTACCTCTCATCGGGCCGCGAGGGCGGCCGAGCACCCCTGCCCGGGCTCCCGGCCTCGCCCCCGCCTGCGGGGTCTGCCGTGTGACTCAGCCCTCGAGGCGAACTCACCTGAGAGCGCGGCTGCTTGCGAGGTGGACTATTTTAGGGGTTTGACCAGGGCCTGGAGCTGTGTAAGGGAAGCCTTGCTGCAAAACCCTAATAAATAAGATGCTTTCGAATTAGCATAAAAGCCCAGGCACTCCTGTCTTGCAAGAGGAGACCCGACCTCCCCTTCGCCCTCTCCCTCCCCCTCAGCTGGAGCATCCAAGACACATTGCTCGCTTTTCCGTAGCGCCTGCGCCAGCTCGGATCTGGCTTGGCCACCCGTGACAGGAAAAGCGCAGAAGACCCTGGCTTACAGGAGATGGAGGTTTGTTTCTCTGCCGCATTAAAGGACACAGAAGAAGGCGGTTCAGAGCTGGATCGGGGCTCCCGGCTTGTGGGGACCCGGCTGCTTGCTTTCTTACTGCCCCCCCCCGACCATCCTCAGCAAGCTGCCTCATGGCTCAGAGTAGCTGCTAGAGTACACCCATCACGTCCACATCCCAGTCAAGGAAGGGCCAAAATAAACACACCACACTCCCTCATTTTAAGGACATGCGAAGAGCCCACCATGCTTCTAATTATGGACTGTTGGCCATCACGTAATCCCAAGGGGGCTTGAGAGTTATTGCCAGTATTCCAGACAAAAGGTGTTAGGGCAGGCAGCTGGCCACTCGCCACGGCACGTCCTAAGGAACAGCCTTCTTCCTGCTTCCATAGTGCCTGCCCCATCCAGATTCCCTCCCCCCGCCACCCAGCTCTCCCAGAGCAGCTCGGGACGTGAGGTGTACGATGTCATTTGAGCAAAGGTCTCGGGTGCTTGAAGCAGGAACATGAAACTTATTCCAACGCGGGGGAAGCCGGAGCCTGTGGAGGGGAAGGGTCGTGCCCGTGCACCATTAGGTCTTCCTGCGAGGTCCTGGACCTCTTGGCAGGTCAAACCCTTTGTCCTGAAGCAAGGATTATGATCTCTCATGTCTGTCTGGCCTTTCAGTTACAAATGAAAGAAAGCAAGCTCAACCCGGCTAAAGCCAAGGGCGACTTTAATAGCTTTGAAGTTCAGGAAGGACAGCTTCAGGCCTGGCTGGATCCAGGTGCTCAGCGAGCCCCAGGAAGCCCTCGTTCCATCTTTCCCCTGGTCTGCTCTGTATGAACTTGGTTCCCAGGCACGCTGTCCCCGAGCCCCCAGCAGCAGCGGCCAGCATTCGACTATTTCAGCAGTCGTAGGAGGGAGAGATGCCTCTTCGCCAGTCATTGTCAGGCTGAACGCACACTTCCTGCCACCCCCACCCCCACCCCTGTGGTTCCTGCCCTGAATCCTCGTCACAGTCAAAACAGAGTTGTCCTGGTCCCATTCCTTGGGGCCTTGCTCACTGGCCGGTCTCTTTGTGTATAGGTCTCTTCCTCCCGGTGCCTGAGAATCTGTAAGGAGAAGAGCTGTAATCCTCTCCCTGAATCCCCGGTGCCTGCCCAGCACAAAGTCTGGTGTAGAACGGGCGCTCATAAGCGTACGGGGGCCAGCTGGATGTCAGGAAGGAAGGACAGGCAGATGGATGGATACATAGACGGACAGGTAGATGATAGCTATACAGATGGCCAGGTGGATGGATAGATGGATGATGGATGGGCGGGCGGTGCACGGATAGACGGATGGATGGACGGATAGACGGGTAGACGGATGGATGGATGGATGGATGATGGATGGGTGGGCGGTGCACGGATAGACGGATGGATGGGTAGATGGATGGATGGACGGATGATGGGTGGGTGGGTGGTGGGTCGATTTGTGGATGACTTAATAATCAAATGACTAGCTAAAGGGATAGAAAAACTTGCTCGTGGGTCACACACCCTAATTAGTGCCATGTGTTTAGTGTGACATCATTTCATGCCGGCATTTAACTTTCATACATCCAGCATTTTAAAAAGCACTGTAACCGTGTGGGTGACGCTAAGCCACACTTATCCTGGGAGCGTGGCAGGAGGCCCAGGCTCGCCGAGCAGGGATCGGGGCTATGCTTCATCTGGTCCCCTGGCCTGCCTCAGGTCCCCTGGCCTTGCCTGGGCCTCTCCCCTCTCCTAGGATGTGATTCTGGTGGGACACACAGTCCTGCCCAGCTGCCTTCGGTCCCTGTGGCTTCTATCACATGCGGCCCCTGTGCAGTATGCATGATGCACACATGTGACCCGGCAGACTGAATAGTCAAAACCGCACCCCGCACAGCCCGGGCCATGCGGTGCTCGGCGTGTGTCATCCATGTATGGAAAGCACACGCCCCGCCCCCCCACCCCGCTCTCCAGGTGGCCCACCACTGGGGCTCAGCACAGGAGCGGTGGGTGGGGCAGGCGCCGTCCACTGTGAGTCGGCCGGTCCTACATGGCCCCCGGGCCCTGGGAGCTGCGTCGGTCATGAGAACGTGTGACTTCTGCACGTGCCAGGGCCGGGGCCAGTGCCTCACACATTTCTCCTCACGCATGCTCAGGCCAGTCCACCCAGACCACCGGGCTCCGTGCCAGCTGCCCCCTCCCTCCCGACCTCTGTGCCTCTGTCTCCCCTTCTGGGCCACGTGGGCAACACACAGGCTCCTTTCGAGGATGACTAAATGAGCCAATAATTGCGAAGCTCTTGCAGCCTCTGCACATAGTAGGTGCTTGACGAACGGTGTCCATTAGGATTTAACATTTTGGTCGCAGCTGTTGGACCTTAGACCTACCCTCAAAAGTCACTAGTTCTCTGCATGAAGAAGGTGGCTCAGAGAGGTTAAGTGACTTGCTTCGGGTCACCACACGCTGCTCCCTGCAGAGAGGCAGGGACTGGGTGGCTGGGAGAGAGGCGTGTTTACAGCTTTGTTGTAGCTGGGACGGGGTGTGGCCCTGGTGCCTACCCCAGGCGGGGTCTCCCGTCACCCAGGGGACTGCAGCGGGGCCAGGAAGTTGCAGGTGGCAGCCGCGTTTCCTGGCCACGGCCACGACTTCGGGAAGAACTTCCCCTTCTCCCGTCCCCTCCGAGCGTCCGCAGCACCGCCGTCTGTCTGTCTGTCCTTCCTTCCTCCTCCTGGGCAAAGCAAGGGCACACGTAGGTTGTCACCGCAGCGACCGCGACTGCCTTCACCTCTCGCCTCTCCAGGTGAGCGTGACTTACCTGGGGGACCTGGACACCTACTCCCAGTGTAGACAGAGCCCCAGGCCACCCCGTGCACCAAGGAGAGGCCGTGCCATCCCCTGCCTGGGGCACGTGGACCAGGGCCGGGGGTCAGGGGGCCTGAGCACCTCCGTGGTGGACCACCAGCCTCACCATGCGGTGACTGTACCTGGACCAAAACCAGGGCACCCTGGGGTGGTCTCCGCCCACCTCCAAGTGCTTTGTTCATGCCGCCATCGCCTGCATAGACTCCTCACTGGCTCTCACAGCTGCCCCCAACCTCCATCATCCAGATGCAAGGGACCCGCAGCTGACGTCACCTGCCTAACTTCCCAGCACTGGCTCACCGGGGGACAGGGAAGGGGGACCCACAGGAACATGCTCAAAACAGCCACCTGCGCCCCGGGCACTCGGAGGACGGCCGATCGCCAGGGACCGATCGCCAGGGACCGATCGCCAGGGACTGCTCAGAACCACAACACTTCGATAACTGACCGATGGCTCGGGTTTCACTCTGCTGGAGTTTTGCTCTATTCTGCCCACTCCCAAGGTGGAAAACTCACGAGACTGGGTGGGCAGGTTGAGGAGAACGTGCAGGAGTGAAATCGGGGGTCTCAGAGTCCCCCGGGGCTCCAAACTGCACCCCCGACACAGATTCTGAGTGAGATGGCCTGTGTGGGGGCCAGCGGTTCCCCAGATGTGCTCCAGGGAGCGGCAGCAGCTGCAGCAGCGTCACCTGGGAACAGGTCAGAAATGCAGGTGCTCAGGCTCCACCCCAGCTTCAGCAGCTCCGCATCTTTCCCCGCCCTCCGGGGGTGCGGGGTGCGGGGTGCGGGTGCAGCTAGAGTCAAACCTGGCACTGGGCTTAGCGTCTCTGCAGGCTGCGCTCCTCCGAGTGTGGAGCCGGCAGCATCGGCCGGGCCGTCCGGGCCCTGTCAGGAATGCAGAACCCCAGGCCCACGGCCCAGCTGCAGGACGTGGTGTTGACACTCACGGTGACGTGCGGGCATGGGGCAGCCGGGGAGGCCCCGCATTCGGCAGCTTCCCGCGTCTTCTCTGGGATGTGCTCAGCGCCCCTTCCTGGCTGACTCCGCTCACCCTCCTGGCTCACAGCCACCTCCCCCAGCCCCACGCCCACCTGTCCAGGCGCACCCCAGGTGCTCCGATGCACCTCGCACCCCTTCTGCCTGCCTCGACGGAAGGGAGACGTGCAGGCTCGGGTCCGAGGAATCTCTGCCCCCCACCCTGAACTGGCTTCTGGGAGAACAGAGCTCAGAGAGGTTGGGCCACTTCCCCAAGATCACATGGGTCCCCACGAAGTCAGGTAGGGACGGAAGGACACCTCTCTAGCTGGCTAGATCAGCACGTTGTCTTCCTGCCCCAGTGCAGGGTGGGGGTGGGTCTGGTTCTTCAAACCCCAGGTAACTGAAAACCATTATGTAACCTGGAAATATGTAACCAGTTCCCAAGACGCGGGCACAGTACGGAAGGGGTCCTGCGGCGACCCCACCGCCAGCCGCATCTGGAAGCCGGAGGCTGCAGGGACCACCCAGCCCGTCTCCCCTTCAGGCAGTGTCACCGGCTGCACCTTTCAGGAGGTGGATCTGGCCCTGTGTTTCCTTTCTCGGCCACTAGATGGCAGCCGCTGGGCACAGAAGCCAAGGCTGGGGTACTTGGTGGGTCCAGAATCCCTCCTGGAGGAGCCTGGGGGAGCGCTTCCTCCTGACGCTGGGACGTCCCTCCACCGGGAGCAGAGCAAGGGACACGCTTTCCACAATAACACTGTGAGCAGAGCTCAACGGGCCTATCAACTGAACCAAAAGCCTGTGGTCACGTTGTGGCCAGGCTGGGGACACACCGGGAGGGCCACCCGCTCTGCCTAGGGGGTCACAGTGTGTCCAGGAGGCCGACAGGAGGATAGACAGTCACTGTGCAGTGATGGGACGCGGGGCTTGAGAGACAAGGGGACATAGGGCAGTCACTCTCGTTCTCAAGGGAGCCTGTGAGAGGCTGGACCCCCGTGACGAAGGCCATAGGTGGGCCTGCTTGTGACCTCCGGGGCACAGGAAGGCCGCACCGCACAGGGCATCAGTGACCTTGGGCTTTCATATTAGACGGCAGCGTGGGCCAGGCGGTGGAGGCGGAGCTTGCACTCAGACCCCAGCCTAGCTTCCTACGGGCCGCACAATGTCACGTGGGCCCGTTATGTACCCCCGCCGTGCCTCAGGTCCCTCACACGTTAAACAGGGCGGACGGCACGTCTTGCCCTGTCCGGTTGTCACGGTCAGTCGATTAGAGAGTGTAAAGCGGTCAGCACAGTACCTGGCAGAGTGTAGGCAGGTACTAAGTAGCATCATTACTGCTGATATGCATTATATCACTAATTGCTAGTCATTAGTTACCCATTGTGATTATTTATTGTTTTATACATAGAAGGGATTCAGTTCCGGGCTCAAATAATTGTAAACAGGATTTTCGCGCACGGGGAGGTGTGCAGGCCTTTCAGACCATGGCAGCTATTTCGCCATTATCATTACGGCCTGCTAGTATTTCATGGTAGTGATTGTTGTTGTTGCTGTTCTTGGAGTCTTCTTGGGGGCCCAGCAGCCCCGTAACTGCGTCCAGGACCGGCTTCCGTCTACACGTCGGAAGCGGTGAGCGCGGGGCCCAGCGGCCCTATAACTCTCCGTCCAGGACCGGCTTCCGTCTACACGTCGGAAGCGGTGAGCGCGGGGCCCAGCGGCCCCGTAACTCTGCGTCCAGGACCGGCTTCCGTCTACACGTCGGAAGCAGTGAGCGCTTCCTGGGCACGTGCCGTCAGCCTTCCCTCTGGCACCGCGCTCTTCCTCACCTCTGTGTTCCGTCTCCTGCTGGTAGGTGCCTCCACGGGCCTTCGTGCCATTCGAGGAACAGCGTGGGCCCGGGGAGCCGGCAAGCCCTGTGCCCGCAGCCTCCTGCCCCAGGCCGTGGACTCCCCATGGGGCCCGTGTCCCGGCACACCCTTCGCCTCGTCCACACGTCCAAGTTTGTCAGGCGCCTTTTCTGCATCATTCGATGGAATGGTGATTTTTCTTCTTTAGTTTGTTTACATGGCCGTTGACATCTGTTGATTGTTTAAATACTGAACCAGCCTCGCGTTCCCAGGGTAAAGTTTCGGGGTGTGTGATTCTCTTCATGTGTTGCTGGATGCAACTTCCTGATATCGAGTCGAGGGCGTCACGTGTGGGCTGTCACTCTAGTTTCTGCTGCTGTCTGTCTGGGTCGGGCTTCAGGGCCGTGCCGCCCTGAAGTGTCCCCTCCCGCCCTCCGTTCTGGGAAATATTGCGCACACTTGCTGTTGTCTCTTGAAATGACTGGTGACTATCAGCGGTGAAGCCATGTGCGTCCGAAGCTGGCTTTTTCAGACGTGTGTTTGAAACTGCTAATTCAACATTTTTAGTAGATAAAAGATCATTTAGGTTATCTGTTTCCTTTTGGGTAAGTCTGAGTAGTTCGTGGCTTTGAACAATTAGTCCGTTTTAAGTTGTCAAACGTATCGGCTGGCGACATCCGGGGTCCCTCGTTGGCCGTGATGTCGTTCTGCGCCGCTGTCTCCTCTTCCATCCCCGGCACCGGTGATGTAGATCTTCTTTTTCCTTATTTTTTTGTCACTCTGGTTAACATTTTATCACGTCTATCGATCTTTTCAAAGAACTGGCTTTGAGTTTCACGGATTTTCCTAATTCGGTGATTTCTCTTACCGTTTTCTTCCTTCTGGGTGTTTGAATCTGCTTTGCCCTCTTCCCAGTTGTGTGGCTCAGGAGATGGTCCGTCTCGGTGAACGTTCCGCACGCATCGGAAAGAATGTGCGTCCTGCCGTTGGCGGTGGCCCGTGCTGTACGTGCCAGTCAGGCCCCGTGGGTGGCATGTCCGTGGCCCTGATGGGTCGTCCTCCGCTGGGTCTATGGGTTGCCAAGAGCGGGGTGCGGACGATTTCCAATACGATCGGGTGCTGGTCCACTTATTCCTCTCCGTTCTGCCAGGTCGCTTCGTGTGTTTTGGGGTTCCGGTGTCAGACGCACCCCCATTCGGGACTGTGACGCGATCTTTTCATCACCACATCGTGTCCCTGTTATTCCCTCGTCGTTGCTGTGATGGCATTTTCCATCCTATCGCTGTTAGCCAGTCTCCGTCCTGATCTATAAAGCTGCTTCCCTGCAGCCTGCACCTCCCTAGGTGGCTTTTGGAAAATCTTCTGACAGTGCCTTTTATTTCGTGTTTAGACTGTTAGAATCTCACGCAAGTATCAACATGTTTATTTCTACCGTTGTGGTTCTCGTTTTCTATTTGTTCTCTCTGTGCTTGGTTCTCTTTGCTCTCTCCTGGGTCTTTTGGTTCTTGGAATATTTTACTTCTCCATTTAAGTTTACTTATTGTAGGTTTTGCTGTTTCCATTGCTTTGTGCACGCGTGGCGGCTCTGAGGTGGCAGTAGTCACACTTAGCTCTTCCCAGGGCGCGTGCATTAACACCTTCCCAGTGCAAGGGGACTGTCAAAACCTCAGCACCCCGGATGTCACTCTGTTCTCCTCCCACCGTGTTGTCCCTGCCACATGCGTGAAATCTGCATGCCCTGGAAACCCCTCACGCGACGTGACGACTCTCACTCTCAGCCATCGTAGATATCGCTCAAGATTGTTCGTCCCACAGCCGTCAGGCACCACCACGCTGCAAGCAAAGCTCGCTGTGCTGGCTTTTAACTGGGGACCGTCCCAAGAGCCTGTCTGACAGCGGCAGGGCTGGCGGCGCGGGAGTCACCTGCCAGTTCTGCATTTGTGGCCGGCACGTTCACGGGCTCTCTGTGCATAGGTAGAAGTGTTTCGTGGTGAAACGCGGATACTCGTGAACTGCTTCACTGGGGTGCGGCATGCATCGCCCGGGAGACTGCAGGGCTGGCGTCACAAACACTCGTGTTGCAGGTGGCCTGCCAGGTCTGAGAAGGTGAGGGGCAGATGGATCAGAGGCCGATGAGGCCCCCCCTGGAGCACCAGCCCCCTGACTCCAGCCATGTCTCCAGCAGTCCCTCGAGGCAGCACCAGAGATGAGAGGGCGTCCTCCCTGGGTACAGGGAGCAGCCTCCTCTCTGGTGAATGACGCCTGCTCTTGATTTGCTCAGGCCCCCCCAGGGGACCAAGCGCCCCAAGGGTCCCACCCGTGGGGACCTGCTTCTCCTGGTGACGTGAGGAACTATAGCGTCTCGGGGGACTCGTAGCTGGGCTGAGGCCACCACTGTCGGGCTGTCCTGTCGCAGCTCTGAGCGTGGCCGTGTCTGCTGGTGGGGGGCAGCTGGTGTTTCTGGGAGCCGGGAGAGCGTCCTGGGCAGTGCGATGCACTGGGCTGGGCACCGAGCTGGGCGCCAAGGCCTAGGACCCTTCTCTCTGCCACGCGACCTTAGACAAGTCCTTAGCCTCTGGTTTTCCTGACCAGTAAGTGGGCGGGTGGGCAGAGCGACCCCCAGGTCACCTCTAAGTGTCTTCACATCGCCTCTGTCCCCTCCCTTTCTCCTGATGATTACTGTCTGCGTGTGCGTGTGCACGCATATGCGTACCTACCTGAGTGCACACGTGTTTGTGAGTGTGCACGTGTGTGCCAGTGAGTGCACCGTGCCTGTGTGCGCATGCATGTGTGCGTGCCCGTGTGTGTGTCTGCACGCGCATGCCCTCCTGTCACTGCTCACGGCCCCTTGGCTGTGCCTGAGTCCCCTCGCAGGCCTTGGGACACCTCTGTCCGAGATCCTGGCCCCACCGATCCTTGGCCCTTGGGCAGGCTTGGTGTTTGTGCCATTTCTCCTTTCGTAACTTCCGTAAAAGCCCCTGGCAGGTCCCGGGTCCCGGGCTGGCAGGGCGGGCGTGAGGGACCCTGACCCGGGGGGCAGGAGCCTGAGGTTGGCGGCGGTTCGGCACCCACGTGTCCTGCTTCCAGACGCACGTTTCTGTAAATGTGCCCGAATGGATTCAGAGAAGTCACGATCTTCTCTGAAACTGGAGGAATGATGGACGGGGCAGGGACGGAGCAGTGCTGGCTTGAGACCTAAGACGCTAAGACGTGGCAAATCGGGGTGCGAGGCGGCCTTCGAACCGAGACTGCAGTCGAAGGCCCGCCCCGGCGGCTCAGGCGCGGACAGGACGGGGGCAGCTTGCAGCGGTGGCGGGAGAGGCGCCGGGCCAGGCAGGGCCTGGGTCTGCTCGGCCCACCCCGCTGTGTCGATTCCACACCCCCATTCCTGGGAGAGGGTCCGGGGCCCCGCTGGGCTGCAGCCCACACAAGCTGAGGCCGAACAGGCCGTCCCAACAAGGTCACTCACCCAGTGGGACGGATCCAGCGGGCATGCGAGTGTAGCAGGAGGAGGGGACACAGGGCCGGAGGGTTGTGGCGATTTGCTGTGAGCCCAGGCCAAGAACCCGGCCAGCTGGCCTGAGCTTCTGCTCTGCATCTTACCCAAGGTGTCACTTCGAGCAGGCTGGTCTGCCTCTCCCCAGTGCCCGGGCCCCTCATTGCAAGATGGGGTGCTATCGTCCACGGTGGGGGCTGCTTGAGCACGTTTCAAGGTGACGTTCGGTGTGTCTCTGCGTGTGCGAGTGTGTACGTACCTTTTAGTGAAACAAACCCTGCGTTCCAGAATCGGACATTTCCGGGTTCGGAGGCCGCCTCTGCTGCTGAGCCTGGGCCACGACCCGGGCCAATCTCTGAGCCTCCGTCTGGTCCTCTGTCCAGGGGGAGCAATAGTCTCTCCTCGTGGGCTTTCGAGTGTGTCAAGGGGCCCAGCGGTAGAACTTCGCAGGGCGTCTCACACTCTAAAATAGCGTGCAGATTCAAGCAGGGTCACCTGTGGGGTGCAGTTACGGTTGGTGAAGCTTATCCGCAGAGAAAGCCCCGCCAGGTGAGCAGGTGTTGACGGGGACCAGCCACGGGCCACGTGGACCCTGCTCTTGGGCCCCAGGGGGAGGTGAGGCCCGCATGGGAGGGAGGCACTGTGCCACGACCTAGAGGTCAGTCTGGGGGCCCGGCGGGGGGCGAGGGCGTGAGTAGTTATGGAGGACAGTGGTGAGCCCAGGAGGAAGGGTTCTGGAACGCAGCTTAGCTTAAGCACAGGCGTGGGCTTCTGAGGCTGGCAGGACGGGAGCCGGACGGGCGGGCGGGCAGGTGACGTGTCCCGAACACGGGGTGGGCTGCGCGGTGCCCGGGGCCTTCCTGGGATCGGGGACTGGCGTGGCCACCGTGCTGGCCTTCAGTCTGGGAGTCAGGCCGCCTGGGTTCGCATCTTGACACTTGGCCCTGTACGCGCTGCTGGGGCATCGTAGGCTGGGGTGTCGACAGATCGGGCGGCGCCCCGAGCATCGTCATCTTGGGGCTCTCCCTGCCCTCCCCGCCGGCCGTGCTGCGGGCGGGGGTCTCCTCCCCTCGGTTTTACGTGGCTTTTCCCCAAGTCGGTGTTTGATAAGTTAGGCTCTGGGTGTCAGTCACATCTCTGCCTCGGCCCACTCGAGCTGCTGTGACAAACATCACGGGCTGGGGGCTGGTCCGGCAGACACCTGTTCTCGCGGTCCTGGAGGCCGGAAGTCCAGGCTCAGGGAGCCGGCCGGTTGGGTGCTGGTGCGGGACCCCTCCTGGGGCGGACGGCCGCCTTCTCTCCGTGCCCTCACCGGGCGAGGGGGGAGGGAAGCCCTTTCGCGTGTCTTCCTATGAGGCTCCAGCCCCACGACCCAGTGGGCCCAAAGGCCCCGCCTGCAAGCGCCATCGCGTAGGGGACTGGAGCTTCGACAGATGAGGTGCATCTTCCACCAGCGCCCTGCAGTTCCCCATCCCCGACTTTACTCCCCTGTCCTGTGCTGTCACCGGTCTCTGCGAGGTCCCCTCCCCAGCCTGGCCCGTCCCATCTGCACGCTGCAGCTCCCAGAGGCAAGCACTGGACTCCAGGTCCCTCCCCGCTTCCCCAGATCCTGGCTCCCCTTTAGATCCGATCAGCTCCACGGCCACGTGCACACGTCCAGGCAGAAGCTTCTGGAGTGTCTCGGGGCCTTGCAAGTCCTCAAAGGCGCCCACGTTCCACTCCAGCGGGCAGTCCTGCTTTTCACGTCCCTTATCAGTGCTGGTCACGCCTGGGTAAGGAGCCTTCAGGTGCGCAGGCCGCCCTCGCCGACCCCCCCGCGTCTCCCCGTCACACCTTATCTCTGGCAGCCAGTGAGCAGTGCTGCCCAGTGCAGGGGCCATGGCTGGTCCCTCCGAGTGTGCATCCCTTTGAGCCCAAACAGAGGACTGCTAATACCGGTTCCCCATCCAGGCGTGTCTGTCTGTCAGGCAGGGAGGTCTGGAGTGCAGGCGACAGAGCCAGCCGGCGGCCTCATACGGTGTGAGAAAGCCTCAGGCTTCCCCTTTGTGCAGCGCCTTAAGGGGCGGCGACCCCATGGCCCGCCTCAGCCCCGCGGGGTTCCCGGCCAGACCGTGGGCACCAGGAGAGAATGGGAGGATCGGGCTGCACAGCCAGGACCTCCTGGGGTGGGGGGGTGACACAGATCCGGGAGATTTCCAGGACAGCAGGAGGGGAGGGGTCCGCTGCAGGGCGGACGGTAAGCCGTCTGCTCCCCTGGCCCTCGAGGACACAGAGGGCGCGGCTTGGGGACAGAGCAGTGGCCTGCAGTAGTTGAAAGTTGTCAGAATATTTTTTAATAAATGAATAATTTGTTAAAATAAGAAAATTTTCAGAATCGGCAGCTGCCCAGGTGGACGGCTGGAGTAACAGTGGGCAGCATCTGATCCTGTGCCGTGGGGAGTGTCACCCCGTCTCGCACAGGAGGAAGTAAAGACTTAGAGAGGTCTCTCCCTTAGCTGGGGCGATGCGGAAGCCAGGGCGAGAATCTGGAACTTTGGAAAACTGCGTCTGTCCTTGAGACTCTTCCGAGTTCCACCGTGAGGCGCCGTGGGGGTGGCCGGAGGGATCCTGGACCCAGAGTCCAGCGTGCATTCCGTCCGCGTTCCTCCCGCCATTTGTCTGCTGGGAAAAGCAAGATGGTCCCCGATGGACCTCGATACCCAGCTAACGAGGAAGCAAAGTGGCGTGTGCCAGGCTCGCTGTGCTGTTAGGTCCCTGACGCCATCAGCCACTTAGTTATGAGGACGGGCGGGACCGAGCGGAGGTCGGAGACCTGCAGGGGACCAACGAGGGTGCCTCGGAGGCAGAGGACACCTGCATCTGGGCGCACGGAGGAGGCGCCGCCTCTTAGAAAGCGGGTCGGCTTAAAGGCAGGAGAAAGTGCCCGGGAAGGGCTCGGTGAGCGGTGGATGAACGCGTGGGGTGGGTCGATGGGCAGGTGGTGGGTGATGGGATGGATGGCTGGATGGGTGGTTGGGAAGAGTGATTGGATGGATGGACGGATGGACAGACAGACAGACGCCTGGGTGGACGGGATGTGGGGGTAGATGGATGGAGGGACAGCTAAGCGAAGAGTGACACAGATAAGCTCCATTCCTTCCGCCTACGGACACGCAGAACGGTCTTGGGCCGTGATTTGTGTCCGTGGCCGCCATGAGCACCACCTGCCCGAGGCTGTAGGTCCTCAAGGAGCTTCCTTTCAGTGGAGACTCAGCTCTCCCTGTCCGTGTGACGGGGCCAGACTGGCTCTGGGTCCCCGGGCACCCCCAGGGAAGGGGCTGGCTCTGGGGACAAGCTCCCTCCATCTGCTGCTGCCAGGATGTGCCAGCGAACGCTCCCTCCAGCAGCTCCGCTGTAGGAGTGCCACAGCTCCCAATTAAACTGTTTAAGTGACAAAAGACCCCGGGTAATCATGTGATTAAAAATAACTTGGGCTGGCTGATGCTGTTGCTCGCGCCTATCACGGCGGGCAGGGGTGACGAGAAGGACTTCCGTCCCAGGGCCTCTGACGCCATCGCCCAGGGAGGGGGTGTCTCTGCTGCCTCCTGTTTACAAGTGGGGGATGTACGAGACCCAGAAAAGAGCAGGGTTAAGCAGTAAAAGAGATTCCCAGACTTCAGGGCCTGGGGTGCAGGGGCAGGGAGGTCCCAGCATAGGGGCGGGGGGGTCTCAGGCCACAGCCATGAGGCAGGGCGGTCCCAGCAGCGGGGGGATCTCGGACCACAGCCATGGAGTGCAGGGACAGGGTGGTCCCAGCAGCGGGGGGATCTCGGACCACAGCCATGGGGTGCAGGGACAGGGTGGTCGCAGCGTTAGGGAGAGGGACTCAGACCACAGCCATGGGGTGCAGGGGCAGGGTGGTCCTAGCATTGGGGAGAGGGTCTCAGACCACAGCCATGGGGCAGGGTGGTCCCAGCAGCGGCGAGGATCTCGGACCACAGCCATGGGGTGCAGGGACAGGGTGGTCCCCACATTGGGGAGGGGGTTTCCGACCACAGCCATGGGGTGCAGGGGCAGGGTGGTCCCAGCAAGGAGGGATCTCAGACCACAGCCATGGAGTGCACGGGCAGGGTGGTCCTAGCATTGGGGAGAGGGTCTCAGACCACAGCCATGGGGTGCAGGGGCAGGGTGGTCACAGTGTTGGGGAGAGGACCTCAGACCACAGCCATGGTGTGCAGGGGCAGGGTGGTCCCAGCTTTGGGGAGGGGGTTTCCGACCACAGCCATGGGGTGCAGGGTCAGGGTGGTCCCAGCACTGGGGGGGGTCTCAGACCACAGCCACGCAGAGCAGAGATCGGGGTAAAGAAACGGGCACTGAGTGAGCACCTGCTCTGCCTCTGTCCCCAGGCGGGTCCCTTCCTGTGGGTCGTCACCAGCGCCTAGCGAGCGTCGGTGGTTGGAATTATCTTCGCACAGATGTGAGGTGGAGGCTTAGAGAGGCCGTGCGGCCACCCCTTCGTTCACGGGTATTCACTGAGCACCCGCTAGGTGCAGGGCACTGTTCAAGGTGTTGGGGATGGAGCAGGGAGCAAATGCAAAGACCCCGCCCTCCAGAGCCCCATCTGGCGGCTGCTCATGTGATTGTCCAGTGTCTCTATCTACAGAGGGGCCAAGCTGGGCTCTGTCCCTGTTTGCCATTAAGTCCCCTGATCCTGGCTCATTACTTGAGGCTCGGCAGCAGCTCTGCATAAGAGGGACTCCAATGTGACAGTGGCTGCTGCGGTTGGGAGGTTTGGGGTGTCCTCTCCGTGTCCTTACTGATTGAGAACAGACACGAGGAACTAAGTGGGCTTTGACCCAGCTGTGGGATCTCAGAAGTCACCTGGGGCAGCCCGACCCTGCCTGTCACTAGACACTTTCTGGTGTCCTTCCCTGTCAGCCAGTTCCATTTATATCAGGCCCAAATGTGCCTCCAGATAATTGTCACACGTTGGGCCAAACTGTCTTCTGAGGTCATAAGCAAAACGTTTAACCCATATTTCACAGAACAGACTATCAAATTTTTTTTTCTAATTCTGATTTATTAAGGCATTTTTTTTACTATAAAAATAATATATTCCTCATAGAAAGTAAAAGTCACCTGTTACTCCACCATTGGGAAACACACATTGTTAACATTTCGGTGTATTTCCATCCCGACTTTTCGTTTCTTGACCAAAATGTCCATGATCCCTTCAGCAGCGCCTGATCCACGAAGGTTCCCAGACCCTTTGTCACCCTGACCGGCATCTCTTTCACACATTCCACTGGTCTGTCACAAAATGGGGTGACTCCAAGTGAATCGGGTGACGCTCCAGGCACGCTTTGTCCAGGACGGAATGAAAGGGAACTTTTTTCACTGACGGATTAAATTGCAGCATATTTAAAGCGTGCACAATATATACATTGTGAAAGGATCCCCGTCGTCAAACTAACACCTCCATTCATTGCTTGTGTGCGTGTGTGTGCGCGTGTGTGCGCGCGCGTGTGTGCGTGTGTGTGCGTGTGCGCGCGTGTGCGTGTGCGCGTGTGTGTGTGTGCGTGTGCGTGTGTGTGCGTGCATGTGTGCGTGTGTGTGCGCGTGTGTGCGTGCGCATGTGTGTGTGTGCGTGCGTGTGTGTGTGTGTTGAGAACATTTGAGTTCTACTTTCTTAGCAAATTTCAAGGATACAGTGTCACTGTGGTCGCCACGTGCTCCACGAGCTTCTCAGACCTCGATCATCTTATAATGGCAGTTTCTAGCCTTTTACCAACCTCCCCCGCCCCTCCCCAACCCCTAGCAGCCACTTTTCCACTCTCTTTTTCTTCGAGTTTTTTTATTTTTTTTTGAGAACATTTGAGTTCTACTCTCTTAGCAGATTTCAAGGATACAGTGTCACTGTGGTCGCCACGTGCTCCACGAGCTTCTCAGACCTCGATCATCTTATACCGGCAGTTTCTAGCCTTTTACCAACCTCTCCCGCCCCTCCCCAACCCCTAGCAGCCACTTTTCCACTCTCTTTTTCTTCGAGTTTTTTTATTTTTTTTCCCCAAGATTCTACATAAAAATAAGACCCCTCAGTCTTCGTCTTCGCCGGCCTGGTTGATTTCGCTGAGCACAGTGCTCTCAAAGTCCATCCGCGGGGCTGCGGGTGACAGGGTTCCTCCTTGCGTGAGGCTGCGTGATACTGCGTTGCGCATGCGTACACGCCACCCTCGCTTATTCCATTCATCGGCAGACGGACACTTAGGATGTTTCCGTTCCTTGGCTTGTGAAGAAAGCCGCAGCGAACATGGCTGCCCATGTCGCTTCGAGATGCTGATTTCGCTTCCGTTGGAAGTGGGGTTGCTGGATCGTTCGGTAGTTGTGCTGTTAATTTCTCGAGGACCCGCCACACTGTTCTCCACAGTGTCTGCGCCCGTCGGGACCCCTCCCCGCAGCATGCCCGGGGGAAGGGGACTTCTGGGCTCCGGGGGATCCTGTGCTGCAGCTGGGGCCTTTGTGACACCACCGATCTGGCTCCGCTGACCTTGGTCCCTGAGTCTAGGTTCTCGTCTATGAAATGGGGACAGTCGTGCTCCTTTGAAACGTGGTCGGAAGGCGTAAAGCGATGTATGTAGAGGGATTGCTATATGATATATGCAAAGAAACTATTATAAGAGTAGCTAAAAATAAAATACATAAATGGGCTTCGAGGCAGGTCTGAGCGAGGGGGGGGGGGGGGGGGGGGGGGGGGTCTCTGTATCAGTCCCAGCCGCTGTCACAAGCACCACAGACGGGTGGCTGAAACCACAGACACTTACTGCCCCCAGTCTGGAGGCTGGAGCCCGAGATCCAGGTGTGGGCAGGGTGGTTCTTCCCGAAGCCTCTATCCTTGGCGTATAGACGGCCATCTCCCTGTGTCCCCACGTGGTCATCCCTCTGTGTGTCTGTGTCCTGATCTCTTCTTATGAAGACACCAGTCACATTGGACTAGGACCCGCCGTGTGACCTGTCACCTTGATCGCCTCCGCAATTGTCCTGTCTGCAAACACAGTCACACTCTGAGGCGCTGGGGCTCAGGGCACCAACACAGGAGTCTGGGGACACAGGTCAGCCGAGAGCAGCCTCTCGAGGACCCACCTGACTGTGGCCAGTGCCACCCTCTCAGGCTTAGAACCAAAGCAAAGCAGTACACACACCCTCTCCGCTTGGGCGCAGATGGACCCAAGGGGCCAAGCGTGCGTGGGGGGGAGGGGGCAGGCCAGACTCGCAGGCTGCTGTGTGGTGTCCCTGCCCGGATGGCAGCAGTCCCTCCCAGCATGGTCAGTGAGGGGGACAGAAGGGCCTCGCTGCTGGAGGGGACGGAAGGGGGCATGAGGGACACCCAGGTGCAGGTCAGGGGTTGGGTGCCCCCAAGCGCACACGCCCTGAGGCTCGGTCATTCGTGGGTCAGGTCCTGTGAGGGGACATGGCCACGGCTGCCACACGGAGTCATTGGCTAACAAGCGACACAGTGAGTGTCGCAACCACGACAGCGGAGAAGCCCACGCGAAGCCCACGCGTCGTCTGGAGAGCTCGGCAGCCCAGCTCGTCACCGTCCAGTGTGCTGTCCCATCCCCGCGAGCCGCCCTCCTGCCCCGGACGCCCTTCTGTCCCACCGCGGGCCCCTCGCCTGCCTGGGGAGTAGAGCCCACTGACCGGTGCTGCTTCTCCTCGGCCCCGGGTCGCCTCTGGGGTGGCATCAGGGCCCTGTGGGGGCCTGGGCGGGCCAGCGGACAGCACGTGGACTTTGGAGCCCCGTAGCCGAGTGACCTTGGGGTGGCGGTGATTCTGCTGTCAGAGCAGAGCGTTCCGACAGGTCGGGCCTGTGGTTCGCGGTCTCCGCACCCCCAGGTGGAGAGATGGTCCGAGCTGGCCGACCGGCCAGGCGTGGTGGCCGCGGCAGAGGGCGGGAGGGGGCGCGTCTGCAGGCCGGCCCTCCCGCTGCCCTGATCTGTTGAAAGGCCAGGATGCATTTGAGGCTACGCCAACCAGAACGAAACGGGGCGGGTGTGCAGACCCCCGGGGCTTCCTGGGCGAGCTGCTGTGGCCTCCCCCACGGGGGGCCCCGGGTAAGCCTGCTCCCGTCACACGTGGGTCCCATGCAGGCGCCCCTGTCTGTGCAGCCTAGCCAGGCTGGGTACCTCCCCTGGGGCTTGGGCATCGGCCTGTAATCTGCAGAGAGCAAGATCTACGGGCTTTAAACGTGTGTTTGTGTTCAGGGTCGCCTTAGGTCGGCAGGAACTCGGGGGTTTCTGCCAGGCTGCGCCCCTCGGGGGCTGTGTGCGTGGTTCTCAGCGTTAAGGCTCCGCCAGGCCCTGTGCGTGTGAGACTCGTCATTCCTGCCCAGGCCCTTCGGGAATGCACGCTGGTCCAGTTGGGCCACCCCCCCGGGGCTGCTTTGGTCTCAGGACGCATTCGGGACCCTTTTGTCCACACGCTGGGTCCAGCTCTTGCCACAGAGCGTAAACTCCCCCCTCCTTTCACTGGGGTCCCCTCCAACCTGGCCCAGCCCGGCGCCCCCCACTCCCCCGCACTCACCTCCCTCCAGACCCAGGGGGCGCACATCCAGAAGGCTTCCTTCATGGGCCCCTAATCTCTCTGAGTGCTGGGAGTCGGGGGGCGCAGGGACCCAGATCCCCCTTGCTCCCCCTGTGGAACTGAGTTCTGACATCCTTTGCTCTTGACCTAATTCCTCCATTCATTATCCCAAGGGACTTTTAAAGAGCTCAGAAAACTCATTGTCATGCATCCTTCGAAGCACAGGCTGCCTTTGCATGAAGATTCGGCTCCTCTGTGGGGTGGGGGAGGGGAATGGGACCCCCACACACACACACACACACACGCGCGCACACGCCCCGAAGGCCAAGACAAGACCTTTCTGCTCAGACACAGCCAGTCCTCCAGACTGGAGACCCGGGCTCTGGTTGGTTCCAGACGGTCCTTCGTCCTCTTTCTGGCCCTAAGATGCAGAAGGAAGCCAGGCCGTCAGCTCTGGGCAGGTCAGTCCGCCCCTCTGGGCATCAGGGTCCTGTCCCATCGGCGGGGCCAGGCCGTCCTCGTAGGACTTTGCAGAGGGTCAGCGAGCGGTATGTATGGGGTGTCGACGCCCAGCACGTGGCGTCCACAGGCCCGAGGCCACCATCCTTGGCTCATCTAGAGAGCCGGGCGCTTGACTCACGTGGTCACCGGGCCTGCTCCCGGCCTTCCCATGCGCGGCACCCTGGAGCCACATCACAAATGTATTTTTCGCTCTTTCATTTATGTGCCAACTTGTTACCGACGCGGAGCAAATGACAGGCTTTCTCGCCATCTGTGTGCGGGAAAACCAGCCCCACGGAGCCTGTCCCCTGAACGTTTGCCATGTCTGAGTGTGTGGGTGGAGCATGGCCATGTCCCCCCGCCCCGGGACACGGCTGAGCCTGGCTGTCCCTCACAGGCCCGCCTCCCGGGGCCAGGCCGCCCCCTGTGGCCAGTTAACACAAAGGAGTGACTACAGAGCATCCCCTGGGAGTCGGCCTCCCTCCCGCTGGTCAGCCCAGCTCTTCCCCACCCGGGCCAGCCAGGCCAGCACCTTTGTCAGGGAGAGGCGGGCCACCTCGGGGAGTGTGGATGGCCGCCGGAGGGGAGGCTCTGGGAGCGGTGGGCTGTTCCCCTCGCAGAGGACCCCGGGAAGGTGGATGACCACAGAGAACTCTCCAGGCCCCGGGGCTGTGGAGCGGCCTCTGATGCACAGACAGGGGCCGGGAGCCGTGGGTGCTGCCGTGGGTGCTGCTGTGAGTATGCCGTGGCCACGCCAGGCGGGCCGCAGCACCCCGTCCTCCATCGCGTGACCCCTGCAGTCTGAGCGGCCGTGCGCCAGGGCTGTGGCCCGGGAAGAAAGCTTCCATCCGTTCCAAGTTTGCTCTGCCCCCGAGATGCCGCTGTAGAAAGGGCGAGAGCTTAGTCCTCCGGCGTGGGGTGTGCCGAGACAGGGGGGTGTCTTCGCTGCGAGCTCAGGGACCCTGGTCCTCCCAGGTCACTTGCCAGGGAGCCCTTAGACCCTGCCTCCCCTGGACACGCCACGTCGAGGACATCGGCATTGAGAGTCGGTGATGCGCGTCACAACACGGCAGTCGTCACCTGGCCCAAATGACTGCTTTGCTCATGAGTCCGCACAAGTCCGCATTCCCATCCGTGGAATGGGGTGCAGCTGGCCTCTCTCGTGGGGCTTCTGGGAGGTGCAGACGGGTCAGTGGGGAGCACGCAGTGCGCCCCTAGCCTGAGGCAGGTGCTGGGGCAGACAGCGGCGACGCCCTTGTTTCTGGCTGAGGCGTCAGGAGGCTGGGTCTCGCCATGTCCTCATGTGGGAGAGACAGAGCTCTGATCTCTTCCTCACCTGCAGGGACACCGACCCGTCAGGGGGCCCGTCGCTCGTCCCCTCACCCACCCCTGACCACTCCTGAAGGCCCCGCCTGCTCACGCCCTCACACTGCGGGTAGAGCTTCGTCACGGGGACTTCGGGGGCACAAACGTTCAGTCGTAGAGATCAGTGGCAAGGTGTCGGCGTCGGGGGTAGGTGGGGACCGCACCACGGACGAGTGTGGAGGAGCCCAGTAAAGGCACGACCTGGGGAGGACATGGGCGTCAGGGGTCTGTGCCCGGAGCCTTTGTCACCGTGGACGCAGCCTTTGAGCTAGGTGCCAGTGCGCTAACGGGAAGGGCTGGAGCGGGAGTGGACGGCCCGAGCATCCTGCGGCCTGAGTCCCAGGTCTGCGGGCACAGACCCCTGACACCCATGTCCTCCCCAGGCCGTGTGAAGCAGAGCCCGCCCCTCCGCGGGCAGCACCCAGGCCCTCCTGCTACGCCCAGCGGTGGTGCCCGGGCCCCGGCGGGCCCGCCCTGAGGTGCTCGCACCCATACCTTCCCTGCCGCACTTAGGGAGACTGGCAGCATCTGGCCACGTGCCCTCCACCGCCCCAGGGTCCCTGCGCAGGGCCCTCCCGTGTGTCCCAGCGCCAAGCACCCGCCTCGCCCACGGACGTGGCACAGAGTCGCACTCCAGGTCCCTGTCTCTCCAGGCGCGTGTCCCTGGCCCTGGGCCCGCGAGGCCTCAGGACCTTCCTCTGAGAGCTCAGAGGGCTTCGTGGCCACCCAGTGAGTTGGTCCTTCATGTGAAGGGCTCGGAGTGCGCCTGGCACCCAGGAAGTTCTTGACAAACGGGACTCGCCGTGTCCGTGACCTGGGGCTGTCGTGACGAGTGATCCCGCGCCGGGTGGCTTAAAACAGCAGAAATGGATCCATCCCCAGTTCTGGAAGCCGACAGTCCGGGTGTCACAGAGCCTCGCTCCCTCCAAGGGCCCCAGGGGTGTCCTTCCTGATTCCTGCAGCTTTTGGGGACTCCGCTCCAGGCAATGCTTGGCTTTTGGCTGCACCGTCCCCAGTGTCCACTGCCATGGTGACACGGCCTTCTCACTGTGTACGTCTATGTCCTGCCTTCCATCTCTTACAGAGACGTTTGTCATAGGTCCGTAATTTACTCACATCTGTAGACTCCTTTATCAAATGGGCCCCATTGCCAGCTCCGGGGGTTGCAGTGGGGTTCTATCTTTGTGGGATCCCCCCATTTGACACACTGCACTCACCCACATCCATTTATGGGGTGAGTGAACGAGCTTTCAAACCTGCCTCTTGTCACCACCTGGTCACGTGTGACCTGACCGTGAATGCAGGTGTTAGTTTCAGAGCCCATCTGTCCTGGCCAGAGGCCTCAGCCACCCCTGTGCCACCAGGGCCAGCTGGGTCCTTACCTGCAGGTCTCAGACCTGGGCCAGGCTTGGGTCTGGCCTGGCCATGTCTCAGGCGGCCTGCTGGGGAGGAGGCTACCATTCAACGAAGATGAAGGCCACCCTGGTGACCAGAGAAAGGCAAGTGGCCTGAGCCAGGAGCAACTGCTGAGCGGCAGAGTCTGAGGCCATGTCATAAGGAGTATGTGTCCAGGGCAAAGGAGGTGAGAACAACATCCCACCGTGGCACCCTCTGCACACTCTCCTGCCACGCGTGCTTGGAGAGGGCTGGCCAGGGCCCCCAGGGTTCCCTGGGTCAGTGGGTCCCTCACAGGGCAGGGCAGGGCAGGGGCAGCCACGGCCACATTGACCCCCGCGGTGGAGAGGTCCTGCTACCCCCCGTGCAGGCCTCTCGCTGAGCACAGATGTGCCGCGGCCGCCCAACCCGGCATCTGCCCCGTCTCCAGGGTAACGCAGAGTTTCCCCCATGTGCTGCTTAAAATATCCTGCCTTTCCCAGCCGCGCTGTGCTCTGTTCTTGGCAGGGCCGCCTCCCTCCCGAGCCTGGGGGTGGGGGGTGGCGCGGTGGGAGAGAGACCTTCCCCCAGGGTCCTCCTCCTCCAGGCAGCCCCGCGGAAGGGGCAGACAGCCCTCTCCCCCGCCGTGACTCGGGCTGGTCCCCAGGCTGCCCTCTCGCCTCCAGGAGGCGGGGTTGGTGGCTGCCACCTTGTCCTCCAGGACACAGGCCACCGTCCCACAGCCTCTTGCCTCTTGGCTGAGGCCGGCCCTCCCTCCCCACTGGCCGTGCCGCATCCCCAGCCCACCCATCGGCCCTGGTCACGGCTTCTCCGCCAGGACGCAGCCGAGGGGCTCCCTGTCCGTGGGGCTCTCGGACTCTGCGCCGGGTTGGTGAAACCTGACCGCACCTTGCCGACCCCGACTGCGGACGTGGGTGCGTTGGGCCAGGAGACCCGGCCGTTCTTTCCGCTGCCCCGTCACTCATCACCTCTCCACTGCGATCTTCACGCACATTCTGTTAACGTCGCTCAGGGTTCCATTGTTCTGATTCCCCAACGACCGCTCAGAAGCGTCAGGCAGAACACTTGTGAGGAAACCGAAAATACTCCATCACGGAGCCGTGTGGGGGCCGGGCCTCCGCGCCTTTGCCCGCTGCGCCTCCGCCTGGCATCCCCGCCCTGCCCCTCTGCACGCTCAGGGCCCGTCCCTCCCTGACACCGGCTCCGAGGTACCCCCGCCCCTCCCGCTCTCTGCCGTGAGCAGGTCAGCAGCACGGACCCAGCTCCGCTCCGTTTCTCGGTGCCCTGTTGGCCAGGCACAGGCTGGGCCCAGCAAGGCACACAGGGGTAGCAAGTGCTGGGGGTCGCCCTCCGAGTGCCCTGTGTCCCCTCCACCGGTGGCCCTGCCCCAGCACTGGCAGGCACCACCCGCCCCCGAGTTACCCGACCGATGCCATTGCAGCCCCTGGGCCAGGCTGTCCCCCGGGGCCAGAGAGTGTCTGGTCTCTGTGGGCCACTCCATCCCGTAACAAACGTAGCCACAGGCAAGACGCCGGCCCACGGGGCTGGCTGTGTCCCAACAAAACGTCGTCAACAAAGTGGGCGGCAGCCCTGGCTGCAGACCCCTGTCCCAGGTCCACACACACCAGGGAGCCGGTGGTGGCTGAGGCCAGACCCCAGTTTCCAATCCCAGCTCCACTCCAAATAGTCACGCAGCTTCTGGAGAGAGCTGGACCCTCTCAAGGTCTCAGTATCCTCATCTTAAAATGCAGGTGTTTGTCACGCCCACTGCACAGGGCTGGAGTGAGCGTCGAACAAGGCCGTCCACGCCGAGCACTGATTGCTCGTAGGACATTCCTGTCAGTAATCCAGCCCCTCGGCCCCTCGCCCCTGTGAAAATACGCCAGCGATGTTCGTGTGGCCCGCCTGCTGAGCTCCTACGCAGCCTGCAGCACCCAGCTCAGAGTGCCCCCCGCCGCACCCCCACACAGCCTCCTGGTCCCTGCTGCTCCCCAGCGCGTGACATGTCTCCCCGTCTCTGTTGTGATGCTCCGTTCCATGTCTGTCTGCCCCGGCAGCCCGTGCCCTCGTCACTGCTTAGTCATCCCTCCCGCAGCGTCTGACACGCAGAAGGCGCTCACGTTCGTTCATTCAGCGAAGGTGTGCCGGCGCCAGGTACTGTCACGGGAGCCGGCAGGCCTGTGACGAGCAGGAAGATGGCGGGGGTGGCGGGGGGGGCGGTGTCTGTGCACGGCTTGGCCAGAGGGTGGCCCCGAGGCCTCGGGTATTTATCTCAGGAAATGAGGGGTAAGTCGTGTCAGCCTGGGGTAGAGCATTCCCACGGGAACAGCAGGTGCAAAGGCCCAGAGGAAGTGACGGCTCCAGTCGTGGGGCCAGCGAGGGGAGCCTTGCGGCTGTCGCGTGAGGGGGAGGGGAAGCACAGGTGGTCAGAGGCCTGACCGGGCTCGTGAGGCCTGAGGGCCGCAGGGAGGACACTGGGTTTTGTTCCGACGTGTGGGGCCGATGGCGGGTGTGAGCAGAGGCACGACGTGACGGTCAGGCTTTCTAGCGGTGGCTCTGGGGCTCCCTTTGGAGTGGGGACGTGGGGCCGTGCAGCCGAGCTCTGCTGAGGGTGTCCAGCAGGAAGAGGGGCAGCGCCTGCAAAGACCCCCCATCGACCCTTTGCCTCCGCAGCATGGACACCACTGGGTGCCTTGGCGAGAGCTGGAATGGCGGATGTGAGCAGAGGCGTGATGTGACGGTCAGGCTTCCTAGCGGTGGCTCTGGGGCTCCCTTTGGAGTGAGGACATGGGGCCGTGCAGCCGAGCCCTGCTGAGGGTGTCCAGCAGGAAGAGGGGCCGCGCCTGCAAAGACCCCCCCATCAACCCTTTGCCTCCGTAGCATGGACACCACTGGGTGCCTTGGCGAGAGCTGGCATGAAATCTCGTCTTGAAGGTCCAGGAAAGAAGAGATGCCAGAGCGTTTAACACGGCTGTGCGAACAGGCGCACGTACACGCGTGCCCGTAGCTGCACTGTTCACGGCCCCTCCGAGGTGCGAGGAACCCACGGTCCGCCAGGGGAGGACGGACACACCACACACAACGTGGTCTGTGTCGATGGCAGGCACAAAAAGGAGGGAAGCTCCGACGACGGGCTCTAGTGTGGACGAACCTTAAAATGTGCTGAGTGCAAGAAACCAGGCATGCAAGGCCGCCCACGGGCCCTGGGGGAGGAGGGGTTTTTCGGTCAGCGTGGGGGCCCGAGCAGAGCCCCGCAGGCGGGGGCTTGAGCAGCGGACACTGATCTCTCGCCGTCTTGGAGGCTGGAAGTCCGAGACCCAGGTGTCAGCAGACCCTGCCCCGGGGTGCAGACGGCCCCTCTGTGCCTCATGGAGGGAGCCAGCTCTGGGGTCCCTGTCTGTTCTTACAGACACCAGTCCCATCGCATCCGGGCTGCACCCTTACGACCTCACTGAGCCTTAATTCCTCCAAAAAGGTCTGTTTCCAGTTAGAGTCACCTTTGGGGTGGGGGCTTCGACATAGGAGTATGGGGGACACAACTCAGTCTGTAGCAGGGAGTGACCGCTACTGGGTCCGGTGTCTCCTTTTGGGGTGGTGGAATGTTCTGGAACTAGAGAGAGGTGGTGGTTGCTCCACCCCGTGAATGCACCGAATGCTCTTAAATGCTGCTCCTTGAAATGCCTGGTTTTGTGTGGTGTGAATTTCACCTCGGTGAAATAAACAACCGGGAGGAAGGGGGGTTGAGAGGAGAGGGCCTGGGCACCCTGAGCTGGGCGGAGAGCTGCTGATGGGGTGTGAGCGAGGTGGGAAATGGGGCGAAGGAGGCGTACCCTGCGTGGTTGGGGAGCAGGTGGCCCCCCGTGGCACCCGCGTCCTTGAGGCATGCGGTCTGTGGAGACGGGGACATCACACCTGGGCGGCTCAGGCCTGGGTGGGGGAGGGGCGACAGCGAGCCAGGAGACACGTGGCCGGGAGGCGTGCGACGGAATGTGAGCGGCCTGCGTGCTCTTCCAGGGTGTTTAGGGGCCCCCATGGGAAGGGGACTCACAGCCCGGGGCCAGGGTCCTCACGCTGCAAAGGGCATTAACAGGAGCAGGAAGTCATAGAGCTAGTGCGAGGTCACTGCCAGCTCCTCGGCGGGCCCCGCGCGCGCATGGCGGGTGGCCTCACAGGCGAGGCGAGCCACGCGGAGGCTGACCGGCCTGCCCCGAGCCGAGCCGCCGTCCGCAGCGGAGCAGGATGGAACCCAGGCCGTCTGGCATGGGCACCCGTGTGCCTTTGGGGGTTTGTTTGTTTCTTTGAATACTTTGAAATGTGATCCGAATGCCATAATAGTCGCCCTTTGAAAGCGCGCAGTCAGCAGCACTGGGGACGTTGACAGCGGTGCGCCCACCACCCCGGCCTAGTTCCTGACCACCCCCGAAAGAAGCCCCGTGCCCGTTAGCAGGCACACACCTCCCCTCCGTCCGCCCCCGTAACCACGACCTCCTTCCTGCCTCTGTGGGACCCCCCCCCATGCTGGACACTTCACATACGTGCAGCCACACGCCATGAGGCCGTTTGTGGGGCTCCCCTTGCTGAGCCCCTCACATCGGGAGGCTCACCCTCGCGGCCGCATGTGTCGGCACCAGGCTCGCCCCCCAAGCCCCTTCAAGTGTTTTTAGCCTCAGCCCTTCTCATGCAGAGGGAGTCGGCACATGTGACGAGTGCTGGGGACTCGTCTTCTCCTTCAAGCGAGCCTGAATGGGGACCGCCTAGCAATCCTGACACGACACCTTGGGGAGAGAGCCCACTTTGTGCTGAGCGAGTGTGAGTGTGTTTGACCCGTCTGTTTGCAGACAGCTGTGTCGATGGGGCACAGACACATCTCTGCATCTCAGGCTAAGGAGCCCCACCCCACTCCGCCCAGACCTCCCAGAGCTGCAGGTGTCACTTCCGGTTCCTCGGAGCCCTGGAAACTGACTCCACTTTGCTAATGCCATCCCAAGTCTGCGTGGTGACTGGAGACAAGGGGCTGGCTGCCGGACTGTCCTGAGTTAGTAACGGGCAGTCAGGAGGGGACACCTTCCACCAAATGGATTGTGATCGCTTCGGAGCCTCCAGCCAGCCCACCGGCCAAGCGGGAATCGCTGCCCCTTCTCCCGAATCTCAGACGACCGTGTGGCACCTCTGGGGTTCCTGCAAAGTCCCATCTGCATTCTGGGGGTGTGCCACATTGCCATGTCCTTGGCGAGCAGACGCAGTGCCCTGGGCACTCGCTGGGTGCAGAACAAGGAGCATTAGTAACCAAGCACTGCCCTCTGCCAGTCGGTTGCTTCGGCGCCCGGTCTCCATGGTGATAGTAAACAGGGAGCCAGAGAGAGTAGCCGCTCCAAGCACACCTGCCCATTCTCACGCTGACACCGAGCGCGTGTGCATGTTTATTCTCCTGATTTAAAGCATCTGCAGCACAGAACGATAAACATGGAAAACGCCTTCGTCCAGCCTTCAGATAACTTCTGGAAAATGCCAGCCGCGTAAACAGACCTCCCTGGCCATATTCACAGTCACCCTGTCGCTCTGCAGGCATCCTTGTCTTCATCGGCTATTTGCGCACGGAAACGCAGATCGGCCCACGGCCCCATAGCTCGTCCTGGGCGAGAGAAGTCGGGTTTCTGCCGAGCCACCAGCCGAACGTGTCACAGACATGGCTGATCTTCCTAGGAGCTCAGGAGGCCATTTTCCCAAAGTCCTAACACGGCGTGGTCGCCCACGTTGGCCTGGGTGGCCTCGTTTCTGCCTCATGCCTGCCCCCGTCGGGGTGCAGACTGGGATGGCGGCATCTGTTTTACATACAAGGAAGCAGCTTAGCAAGGGGCTCGGTCTTGTCTGAGGGTAGAAACCGGGAGGTGACTCCGAATGGGACCAGAGGCAGAATCCCGAGCCCTCTCCCCGCCCCCGGCTCCGGGACGCGTGCTGCCCTCCTACATCGGGGAGCATGTGACCCGCCACACAGGAGTCAGCGAGCACTCAGCTTCCATGCGGCGAGCCCCACAGATGGCTCTGCCACTCTCCAGACAAGGACACCGAACGTAGCCGCTTATACGTGAAGCGCTGGCCGGCCTCCCGCCCCCCATTCGCCGGACGGCCTCCCGATGCTGGTACTTCCGCCACCGGCCGCCTTGCTCTAGAATTCCTGATGCATTTTCACAGTTTCCCATGTGACACAGCCACTCTGCTCTCCACTCTGTGCAAGGGCCAGTCCTTATCATCTCCATTTTACAGATGGCGAAACTGTTGCTAAGTGATCGAGTGACTTGCCCGAAGTCGTGTAACTAATGTAACACTTAGCAGTTGCTACAAAACAAAGTGGTTTGAAACAGGAACCATTTATCTCAGGGTTACGTGAGAGAGTAAGTGAGCCAGTCCGGCTGGGCTCTGCTGGGAGGTTCTGCTGTTCTCGGCCACCCGTCTCCCATCTCCAGTGGTAGCTGGCGAATAGCCAGGGAGCTGGCGGGGGTGACTGGGCACACGTGGCTCGTTGCCCAGCAAGCCAGCTCTGCCTTATCGATGGCCGCTGTGCCGCACTAGGAGCGAGCGGACACACACGAGGTGTCTCGAAGTCTCCTCAGGATGGCCATCGTGTCATCGACACTGCTTCCTGTTGGCCAGAGCCACAGAGCCTGCCCAGATTCGAGGGCCGGCAAGCAGGCTTTGTCTCTCGAAGGTGGGCGCAGATGCAGGGAGCGGGGTAGAGGCAGCTAGTTTTGCGGAGGCTCCCACCACCTTCTGGGCAAACTTCAGCTCCCCTTCCCCGAAACCCTCCGGTGCTGCTCGTGGGCAGACACGCTCGCTGCTGCCCGTTGGTTCCCACCGGCTCTGCTCAGCCTTAAGTCCTGATCACAGGGGAGTCTAATTTCATCTGCCTCCCCAACTGGGTGGGAGCTGCCAGGGGCCAGTGACCTTCCTCTCCAGTTGCCAGCCTGGATCCTGGCACCCAGGGCTCCATGACGCGCTGGTGGCCTGACAACTTGCGCTTGGCCGGCAGGTGTCTGGGCCTGTCCAGTAGCCGGACCTCTGCTGTCACGGCCTTTGAGACACTGGTGCTCCGCAGCCCAGAGAGCCCGCCCTCCCAGATGCTGGCGGGCAGTGAGTGGGTGGGGCCTCTGCGTCCAGCTGCTTTCTCTGTGGGGGTCTGGGTGGGAAGGCCAGGAGAGGAGGTGCCCATCCCTTCAGGGGGCTGAGGAAGGAGGATCCAGAGCCCTCTGCACACCGGATGCAAGTGTGCGGCTCTGAGAAGCCCTGCCGAGCACGGGAACCGCCTGGGGTGGGGACCAGCGCTCCAGCCCTGCCAGGCCGTGTGACCTCACACACCCCCACGCGGGCTGTGGCCCTCGGAGGCGTCTCACTGGATGTCAGGCGGCACAGGGTACGAGAGCGAGCCTGTCGTGGGCATCTGTGGAGACGAGCACAGGCAGGCTGGGGGTCACTACGCTTCCCCGCACTTCACAGGTGTTATTTCTTTCATAGCGTGTCCCATTCTGGCTGCCTGCAAGAGGCAACCGGGGGCACCCCCAGGATGGGAGGCTGGACATACGGAGTGCCCGAGGTGGCCCGCGGTGGCTGGCGGAAAGCGGGTCCTCAGAGGGCCTACCCTGGGGCGCCGATGCGGACGTTTCCAGGCTCGCAGTGTCCTGTCCACACCCTCGTGGGATAGCGGCCTGCGTCGGGGTCACATCGTGTGAGCGACACCCAGTGGTCTGAGCGAGCCACTCCGTAACGAGCCCTTTCGGGCACCGGGCCCAGCGCTGACCCTGGGAGCGGGCACGGCGGGGAGGAGGCCGCTGGCAGACACGTAGAGGGCCCGTCCCGGCCACTGCACGCGTGGCGGGCCCTCGCTCTCCATCTTCCTACCCCGACATCCGAGGAAATTCCTCCTGCCACATGGCTTCGCACAGTCCCCAAATGCTGCAAAATGATTCACTTTAAATATGACACAGAACCAGCTGCAAATAAGTTAAATGTTGCTGGTTTGGGGAGTTAGCGGCATTTACGAATATTGTAGGAAAACATTTACTCACTAAAATTCCACACAGCGCAGGGAAACCAGCCCCCTTCGGCACGCTCGGCGGCACTTATTTCTGCCTGTGTTATTTAGGCTAATGACAGCCTTACAATAGTTGTAGCTTAAGGATTTTTTTTTTTACCCCAAAAAAAGCATCAGGCTTTGAAGCGCCATTTTCCAAAACACATACATTTTTTTTTTCTTTTTTACTTTCTCATCTGTGAAAGCTCTTGAGACACAGCGCGCATTCGGCAAATGTGGGTTTCCTTCCCTGAGGATTGAAATTTGGATTTGCTTTGTTTTCACTGCCGTGGGGACCTTTCCTCAAATGTCTCCTTCCCGTAGGGGTGCATGGGCACAAACACACAAGCCACCTGCTCTGGCCAGTGTCCACTGCCTCGTCAGCTTGTTGGAGCGTGAGAGAAGCGTCCAGCCCCAGACGCTGAGCGCAGAGTCAGCATGGCTTCTTGCCGCCGCTGGCCTTCGGTCTGGACACGGAGCTGCCCGGGCTGGATCTGGGGAGTGGCTGGTGGCAGCGGTCTGGACGCCGAGGTTTCTTGCCTCTTGCATCCTGCAAATTGCACGTTGTCTGATATGTCTTGGAGCTACAGCTCCAAGGAGAAGACGGCCCAGCAAAGACGCAGAAGGGCTCTGAGGGTGCTCACTCAGTCACCGGGATTCTTCTGGCTGCAGCGCGTAGTTCCTGGGAAATCTGTGCGTGTGTGTGTGCACACACGGGCATGCGCGTGCACACGCACGCACACACATGCGCACACACATGTGCACACGCGTAGCTGCTCCACCGTTGGTTCTTTCTCCCCCGATCAAGCGTGATAACGGGGCTTCTTGACAAGGAGACCAGGGTTTGTCGTAACTCGTTGGGGTTTTTTTTTTTTCATTCGTCTATCGACCAGGCCAGGGCTTAAGCCGTGGAAAGGCTCCGTCCCCGATTTCTGTCCCCAGCGTGCCGGAGCAGTGCCCGGGAGACGGCCGGCCCGTCAGAGCTGCTCAGGGACCCGCGTCTGGGCACCGCCCACGTCTGCGTCTTAGATGCGCTTCTCGTGCGTTCCGCCCACACCCTCTTGTCTCTGCACTCGTGGACGCTAGAAGAATCCCACCCACCGCCTTGGCGTCCGTGACCCAAAGCAAGGGTCTCATCGTGGCTCTCGAGCCCGAACGGGATGTGTGACCGCGTGACCACGAGCTGAGAGCCCCAAAGGCGTGCTCGTGACCTCGGTTTCTGAGGTCCGCGTGGCTGTGGTTTACGGGGTCCTCTGCTGGGCGTCCCTCGGCACGGCGGCAGGGCTGTGTTCTCACTCGGAAGCCTGACCGGGGAAGGGTCACGTTCAAGCTGTCTCGGGTCGTTGTCTCAAGTCAGTGCTAGGACCGAGCACTCGAGTTTTTTGCTGGAGGCTGCTGGCCCCCCTCAGCAAGCAGAGGCCACCCCCGCTTCCTGCCAAGCAGGAGTCCCCTGGATGGTCACCCGCTTCATCCAGAGACTCTAGCAAGGAGGATGCTGCAGTCTTGCATGGGACATAGCCGCGTGCTCACGTCCATCCTGTCCCCAGTCAGATTCTGCTGGTTAGAACCAGTTACAGGTAGATGCCACCGCGCTGGGCGGTGGGATCCGAGGGGCCACCTCACAGGCTGCACGGGAACCGTCAGCGTGCTTCTCAGCCCGAAGCGGGTCAGATGGTACTTCGCACCATGTCCCGTGAAAGGAGAAGGAACCGGGCGCCGAACGGGAAACGCGGCCCGGGGCTCCGGTGTCCGCGTGGGGTTGTCTGGCCGCCGAGCTGCCTTCGGAAGGCCTTGCGCTCGTCCAGAACCTGCTTTTCAGGAGGCTCGGCGTCTTCCCAGGTCCGCCGTACACTGCCGACACTTCTAAGTTGTAAGCCCTGCTTTTGAGCCAGGAGATTCTTTTGATGAATCTTGGGTTCGAGCTCCATCCGCCTTCGAGGTGGCTGCCGTGGGGCCAGAGGCAGAGTTTTTGGCTGTGTTTCCAGCTTGGTCGTTCTCAGCCCTTTAAGAAACCGTCTCTCCCCGAATCCCTGTGGTTCTGAGTTCTCAGAGACACGCACACCTGTTGTTTTAAACAATTACGTGTCAGAATCCTCTACCGTCTCTAAGTGAAATTCTTACGTGAAACATGCACAATACCCATGCATCTAAAATCTTCGTCTCATACCCTTTATGAATCAGCGCCCAGTCACAAACAAGCAAACGGAGGGCTTGGAATTCAGGAAGTGGGTTTCAAAAGTCTCAGAAGGAGGAGCAGAAGGGCGAGTGAGGTCACGCAGAGGTTGGTCACTGCAGAAAGCCACCATGGCCTCTAGGGTCACAGCAAAAAAAAGAACAGATGCTTCTTGGGGTCTTTGGGTCCTGGAACACTGCTGGGTGCCCGGCCCCTGCCAGGGACACACAGGACAACGGCACATCCCATCCTCCACCCTTGGGGTTACACAGGGGCCCCCCACCAGAGCCTGACTGTCGCCCCAGCAAGGGGGTCTGGGTGCCTCCAGAGTAGAAAACAAAGCAGACAGCACAGAGTCACCGCGATGGCCCCGAACGTCACGGACTCGCCCGCACACCACACTCACGCCCTTGGCACCAGCGGCATAGTTTCGGGAGCCGTCAGTCATTGTCTGGACACTGCAAAGGCTGTCCTTCCCTTGACGCTGGTTCAGCGTGTAGTTGGTCCACGCCGAGACCCTGGTGCCTAAGTGGAAGGGATCTGCCGAGGTCCGAAGGCCCGTCACACCCACTGCACGAGGCGGACGGGATCAGGGACGCTTCAAGACGTGCCAGGACGCCCAATCAGAGACCCACATTTCCCTGGCACTCAACTGAGGCCCGTGCCGAGGGCGCCACAACACTCTGTGTCCCCAAGAGTGTGAGGCAGGGGGCGGACGGGCACAGAACTGCGTCGAGAGACCCAGGTCCCGGTCCCAGGCTCACCTTGACCTGGCTGTGTGACCTTGGGCCAGTCTCTTACCCTCTCTGGGCCCAGTTTCTTCCTCTTTGAAGCTTCACGGGTCATTTATTCTGAAGTGGGTGGGTTAACAAGGCAAAGGTGAATTGTGCCCAGAACCACACGTGACGCCTGGGCAGCACTGCAGGAGCCACGTCACAGCGAGTGGCCAGGTGCCAGGTTGCTGCGCTCGTCATATGAACAGTGAAAATAAGGACGGTAACAGTGTCCTTCTTAGGAGCCTGCTACGTGGCAGGCTCCCCTCTTCACACGCCCTTGTGTGGCTACTTCGTCATCACCCCCATCCGATGACAGGACCAGTGCGTGGCCGTGCTGGGGTGTGGCCGCTGCCTCGCCCACGCCCCCATCTCCGGGGTACGACCCTTCCGACCCTTCCGATGCGTTTTCTCACCGACAGGAAGCCCGCAGCTCAGAAGGCTGAGGGCTCTTGCCCGAGGCCGCACAGCGAGCTCGTAGTGGCTATCTAAGGAAAGCAAGTGATGACCGATGACGAAGAGGGAGGCGAGCCCCCGCCCCGTGGGAACAGGACGGGGGGGCACTTTGAGAGCGGAGAGGCAAGGGGACCCCTTTCAGAAGGGTGCCGGCTCGGCCCCCAGCCCCAGCCCGAGCCCCGGCTGTGCCGCGGGGCCCCACCACCCTCCAGACCGAACACACAGGGCACCCCTGAATTCCCCCCAGTCCCTGCAAGCCACCCAGAGTCCCTGGCCTCCCTGCCTCCTCCCAGGAAACATACGGTCCGGCGGGAGGCCCCACCCATGGGTGCCCTTGGCCAGGACCGACTCCACGGCGATGAGGCCTGTGGCCGAAACGGACCCCGCCACCCACCGCCCGCTGCAGAGCACGGGGCCCGCAGCGCCGAGATGGAGAAGCAGCAAGTGTCACAGATGAGAGAGGGTTAGGGGCGAGGGGGACGACAGCCCCTCGCGCTGCCTCGGCCGGTGCCAGCAGCCGGGGTGAGTCACGTCCCGCTCCCCGCTAACGCATGATCGCACTGGTTTTGCAGGCGTCCTTCACCCGTACTTACTTAGACTAGTGACTGATGCATCACCATGGAAACCGGCGCTGGGAAAAAAGACCGGCCCCGGTGCAGTGGGAAGTGGAGGGCTACGGGCTGCAATCTGGAGCTTACAACTTGTGTCAGATGAGCGGATTTTCCGCCGATCCCGACGTGCAGTCCCCGAAAGTCAGATCTGTGACACCGAGTGGATGAATCGCTCCGGGGCCGTCGACCTCGGTCCTCCGATTCTCCCCCGTTTTCTCCCGCGACCGTGACCCCGGAGAGGGGCAACTTTCTTCCCGCTGGAGTAGCAGACAATGGCAGATGGAGCCGCCCCGTGGACCCCGGCTCCCCCGGCTCCCCCGACTCCCCGCGGGCCCAGCGGGGCCGCGGGGCCAGCCTGAGTGACAGCCCAGGTGGGAGACGATGGCCGAGCCGTCACAGTTCAAGAAGAAAGTTCATTTCGGAGGTACGCTGCCGCCCCCCGACACTGCCCCGGGCTGGCGTGCGGGGCCTTTGTTCTAACGAGAGCTCGGGGGACGGTGGCACTGCGGGGCGCTGGCGTGGTTCAGGATCCGTGTTTCTGGTCGTGTGCCTTCCCGCAGAAGGCCATTGTCTGCATGACGGCTCTGCCTCCGATGGAGAGGGCCCGTCGAGACGCCGTCAAACCCCACGGGACCCGGGCGTCCCAGCTCTGTCAGGACCCCGATGGCCTTTCTGTACTCTGAAGAGTCCCTTTGAGCGGCCGGTGGGTTTTTTAAGGCGAACTCGAGCGTCTGTTGCTAGTAAGCACTGTCGTGAAACTCAGATGTGGGGGGCAGGGAGGGGGCTTGTGCATGGCGAGCTGCTGTGACTGGAATGTGTGGACTGTCCGGGGTTCCTGTGTGTTCTCTTACCTGGCGAGCTGGGGCAAGGCCCCCCAGACTGGGCGGTGTGCCTCCTCCCAGTCCAGCCTGCGCTTCTTCAGAGAGAGGGGGGACAGTGGGCCGGGAGCCGTTTTTCTCCTCAAACAGACCGTGAGCTCCCGGCATCGTAGCTGTCAAGACGGGAAAGCACCATCTGTGTTTTCAGATCGCATTGCTTTATTCAACTTCTGTAGTGGGTTGTCACTGACTGCTCCCTGTCACTCGCAGACACAGAGGGAGCAGGAGACGACTGGCTTGCTGGGGTGCAGGGTGCGGGGGGCTCCGGCGACCTAGTCAGCTAAGATGCCTCCCCCCGATGGCCCCCTCCCAGGTGTCGCTTTGGGGCGCAATGAGCCGTGAATTGCTGAGACCCCAGTGACTGCCACCCCTGGTCCCACCCTCTGGTCTTCACCCGCCTGCTAACCCTGGTGTCTGTCGGTGATGTGTGGCAGCGCTGGGTGGCAAGGAGCGAGAGCCCTAGGGGCCAGCGTTGTGGTCGGGTCATCGCCAGGGGGTCCTCGTGTGATCTGTTGTCACGAAAGGATCCGCCCGGCCTGCCACCCACCACCCGCCCTGGTCCTTCTGGGCTGTACCCCTTGACGCTGCACCACGGTGTTGGCCCAAGACCTAGGTGCCGGATCCCAAGCCGAGCCGCCTTGCTGTCTTCCCACACATCCGGGCGGTGTCCTTGAGCTCAACAAGTCCTCTCTCTGTGTCCTATTTCCTAAGCCTCAGCTGCCAGCATCCTTAAAAAAGATTCTAGAAAACTAAAAAGAACCCTCCCGCCCCCAATCCATTCCTGGGTTTAAATCCAGCTCTGCTGTTCCCACTTGCGTGCCCTTGGGCATTGCACTTCACCTTGGGGACCACGGCTCTGGGGGGATGATGATAACATGCGCCCGGCACAGGCTTCCTGAAGACAGACGCTCTAATTCTCATCGTTCCGTGCTTGGCGCTCTGGCCGGGCCGAGAGGCCACCAGGGAGTAGGACCTGAGACGAGGCATCCGTTGGGGGTGACGGGGGGTGCGGGCGGCTTGCCAGGGCCGTGAGCTGAGGGTCTGCCCGGACATCCTGGCTCGGCAGAGAGGACAGCGGGCTGGCGGGCCGGTGCCGGGAAAGTCCTTTCCAGATCCTCTCATGTGCTCAGCAATCCGCCCCTCCTCGGCCACGGTCACTCCGGCCTTGAGCTGCGGGGGTCGGAGGTATCCAGGCTCCCCAGCCACCGAGCGTCCCCTCTGGGCAGAGAGGGGCAAGAGGACGGTTCTGGGACAGGGGTCGACTGGGCAGGGACGCTCCCTCCGCCTCCCGGAGGCGGCCGCTCTGCTCGCTGTCGTTCCCGTGGAGACTGCCAGCCCGGCTCACGTAGCGGTGGGAACGCGTCCACCGAGCCGCTGGGCCGTTGTGGTTTTTTTTTTTTTTTTTAATATTCTAATTACTGTAGAGTAGAAACCAGCTCATTGACAGCCATCGGCTTTATGCGTGCGCCCTGCTGATTTCGGGGGTGGGGACGAGGGCGCAGTGCCAGACCTGAGCCTAACCGGCTCCCTGGCACGGTGTCCCCGCCTCGCTTGGCCCAAGAGCAGCAGCACGGGGAGCGAGGGGGGCAGAACGGGGCTGCGGACCCCCAATGTGAGCGTCTGGGTCCGGGGCAGGGGTGTCCGCTGAGGGACGTGTGGACCGGCAGAGCAGCGATGGGGAGCAGTGTCGGGAGGCGGGTCGCCCCGCGTGACCTTGGGCCTGTCCCTGCTCGGCTCAAACGGAGGTCCTTAACGGGGCAGCCCGTGACGTGACCCGGGCTTTTCCCGTACTCCCTGGCGTTCCCAGATGTCACTGTCATGAAAGCTTCCCTACAGGGAACCACTTACCTCTAAGATCCGGCCTTTCAAAAATGCCTGGGGGCATGCAGTGGCGCATGGCGTGACCTTGAGTCACAGAGCCAGGGTTTGCATCCGGCTCCGTCCCTCGTCCCTCGCGAGCTGGGCCACCCCGGACGTTTCCCAGCCTCGCCCGGGGCGCTCCGGGTGGAGCAGCCCGAGCCCGTGTGGCTGCCGCAGAGAGCGGCCAGAAGTCCAGCGCCTTCGCTCGCGGACGTGGGGCTTGAGAACGTGCTGAACCTCTCCGGGCCTCAGTTTCCCCGTTATGTGGCTGTCGTAACCACCAGGCCTGTCGTGGGGCTTTTGGGGACTGAACTGGGTGACACGAGGCTGTGCGGTTGGAACCGTCACCTAAACATGGAGGTTGGAACCGTCACCTAAACATGCTTGCGTCACCCCACGGGACGGCAGGACCCGACCCCGGCCTCCCCTCCCGACCTGCGTCCTCGTGCTGGTGAGGCGGCGGTGTGGCTGCCCAGCCAGCTCCGCGTCCCAGACGGGAAAGCAGGGGCCTGGTTCCAGAAGGGGAGCCCCTCCCCCCACACTGGCCGAGGCGCGGTCCTGTGGCCGCTCCTGGACGGAGCCTGGGAAGATGGCGTTTCTCTCCGTGAGGGAGCAGAGGGGCCTTGGAAGCAGCCGCCGGCCGGAGCGTACTGGGAGGATGCTCTTGGCACAGGGCGGGCGTGCCACGCAGCGCCGGCCAGGGCCCCGGGCCACCCGCTCCAGACCGGGTCACCTGGGCTGGATCCCAGTCCCAGCTAAACGTCACGGCTCTCGATTCCTCGCCCATTCGGGGGGGATGATACTGCTTGTCGTGTGGGACTTGGTGCTGGCCCTTAGAGCGAGGGCCACCTGCCACCTGTGATGCTGATGACGGGCAGCGAGTGTCCACAGATCATGCATGACGTGGTAGCACCGATGCGCCCGGCGCGGGGACTCCTCCCCCGGTCCTGTGGTCCGGGCCGGCTTCAGAGCCGGCCTCTCCTCCCTCTGGGTCCTCCTGCCTTCCGACCGTGTGCTGAGCCCAGCCCACTGCCCACTGCCTTCCGCCCACCGCCCACCGCCCACCGCCCTCGCACCTGGTGCCCCTCGCCCGCCATTCCTGTGGCTGAGTAGATGGAGCTGGCGCTGGTGGACCTCGGCTACTCAGCGCCCAGACCTCGCTGCCCCGGAGCTAGCTCCAGGACAGGGGGGACGCAGCTGTGGCCGGGAGGCCGTGTCGCTTTGTAAAGTGACAGTTACAAAGGCAGCTTCCCGTTAACTCAACTCTTAGGTGTGTTCTGTCGTCTGCAGGGCAGCCGGCCGCGGGCTGGGCTGACGGGGAATAACAGCCATGCCGCGGGAGCCCAGCCCCCCGGAGGCTTGTGTCTGACGGGAGAAGGGCAGGCGGCCGCCATCGGCACCTCTTCCCTTGCCTTGGGTTCTCCGAGTGCAGATTTGGTGCCAGGGTGTTTGTGTCCCGCGGCTTTGGTGACGGCTGGCATTCTCCGTGCCCACCACCAGCCGTGCCAGCTTCAGGGGGATTCAAAGC
>NW_006435764.1:2320272-2326144 GCF_000325575.1 Pteropus alecto
CGGCGTGCAGGGCTGCCAGGCATGGAGCAAAGGGACCATCCCCCGAAGCACAGAGGGGACGGCGTGTCGGGGGGCTGAGCACCCACCTTGGGCTCATCGTGATTCCGGCGGAGTCTGAACTAGAGCTGAGTGTTTCCTAGAAAACCATTTTTCTTTGACTCGTGTGGTTTCTGACCTGAAAGTAAATTTCCGAGTTCCTTCACTAACCAACACCCGTGCTGCCCTAGAGGGCCGGTCTCTTCGTGGGTGTGGTGGCAGCACGATGGCCCGCAAAGCCGTCCACGTCCTGAGCTCCAGAACCTGTGGACACGCTTAGGTACGTGGCAGAGGGCCAGCGAGGTCTCAGATGCAATCGCAGATGCTGCCTGCCCACTTGAAGGTGGGAGTTTATCCTGCACCATCTGGGAGGGCCCAGGGGCCCTGACGTCGGGGAGGGAGGCACAAAGTTCAGATCAGAGTGACAGGTTTGAGGACTCGACCCACCCTGGCTGGCTTTGCAGATGGAGGGAAGGACCAGGGGCCAAGGAGCGTGGGTGCCTCCAGAAGCTGGAAAAGCCGAGTTGGGTCCTCTGCGGAGTCCCCGGCAGGCACCAGCCCTGCCCACAGCATGATGGCCGCCCAGGGACCGAGTCAGGGTCCTCGCGTGCGCAGCCGAGAGATGAAAGGTTTCTGTTGTTTCAGGCCTCTGAGTTCGGGGCAGATCGTTGCAGCAGCCGCAGGAAACTAAGACATCTGTCCCAAGGTCAGGGTGGTGTGAGGCCTGTCTGTGCGTTTCGAGAACAGGGTCCTTGTTTGCCTCTACGCCCCCGTCCCCTGCGAGGCCAATACTGGGCGCCCAGAAGGTGCCTGAGGACTGACCCGCAGCCGATGTGCGGGTAAACGGGGGACACGAGCCAGCCCGATACGAGTGTGTGTCCTCGTTCACACGGCGGGTCTGTGCCTCTCCTCCAGCGGTTCTCGGAGGTCAGGCCCTGACCTTCACCGCCTGGCGGTGACCAGCGGAGAACCGTGGCGGCAGTGGCGGGCCAGGCCTGGGCCCTGGCTGTGCAGGCTCCTCAAGGCCTCTGCCACCACCCCGCCCCACGGCCCCGCCAACCCAGCCCCACGAAGCAGCGTCCAGCCGGCCTGTCCTCCCAGCCACGGCCAGTCTCCCCGACCCCCGTCTGCATGTCCCTCTGCTTTGTGACGAGCCGGTCGGCATCTTCGGTTTAAAGAAGAATTATTTCTGTCCTCGCCCGCATCGGTCATCTCTTTCCTCCCTGCGTTTCCGGTCCTGTGTGTGGCTCCCCAGCCCGGGGCGCGGCCCAAACTGGGGCTGATTTAAAACCTGCCGCAGCTCCTGGGGGCCGTGTGGGTGAGAGTCATGTGCACACAGGGTGCTGGCGGGCAGGACTGGGTGGCTCAGCCACGACGCACAGCTGGGCGGCCCTGAGCCCGGTCACATGGCACGGAGGACACGCCTCACAGGACCGTTTGGTCACCTCCGTGACTTGGGAGCCAGGCCCGGAGGCGGCACTCAGGAACTGTAACTGCCACGTGAGGGGACGGGCACTCCCCACCCCAGGCGTGTCCACGGCTGCGATTTCGAGGTTAGGAGCCAAGAATGAGAGCGAGAGAGGGCAGACTCGGGGAGAGTTGGGGCGCCCAGACACCGGACGCCCCCTCCCTCTCTCCGCCTCCGCGTCCCTATGTCTCTGTCTCCTTCCGGTGCGATTCAAGCTCAGTCTTCAGAGCAGCGGACAGGCAGAACGCCGGAAGCCCGCTCTCTTCGTTTGCCCCCTGCGTGACAAGTGACCGCAGGCTCGGCGGCCCCGACACCAGCCGTTTATCAGCCCCCAGCTCTGTGGGTCGGCAGGGCGCTGGGCTCTCGTGGGGCCCACCTCGGGGCGTCAGCGGGCAGCTCTTTAGCTGGAGCTTCTCGGGGAGAAGCCACCCCAGCACTCTGAGCCATGGGTGGGGTTCAGTTCCCCGGTGGCCCATTAGGGGGCTGCGCTTGGCTCCGGCAGGTCACCCACGTTCCTGCTCTTGTGGGCCCTCCGTCCTCTGACCAGCAGGGCACCTCAGGTCCTTCTGGGGCTTCGAACCCCTCCCGCGTCCCCTTCCACACGGCAGGGAGGTTCATGGGACGCAGTTAGCCCGCCCAGGTCCTCGTCCTTCTGCCACATGCCTGATGTCCTGGGGGCGGGGTGGGGGCGGGGCAGAGGCGGGGCGAAGGACGTGGACCTGTCTTAAGTTCTGCGCCCCCGCTGGCCCCATGTGCCGCTGGCCATGTGCCGCTGTCCACTGCCCGCCAGCCCTCTCTCCGCGCTTCGTGGATTTTAAACTCCTCCTCTGTCCCCTGCCACAGTGCAGAGGGGACAGTGTGATGCGGTTCCTGGAAGCACTCTTCCTAGTTGAAAAGTCGCCCGGGGCTGTGGCTCGCCTTGTCTTCAGAGCGTGTTCCAGGATGTCACTTACGCTGCGGGTCCTGAGACACAGCGAGGAGGACGAGGCCCGTCTGGGGGGTGGGGAGAGCTGGAATCGGCCGCGTTCCTGCAGCCCCCAGAGGAGTCGACGGGCAGAAGCCGGGGCCAGGCTCCGTCCCAGAATGGCTGTCTTCAGGGCGAAGGTGATTGTGGCTTCTGATCACCAAGAGCTCCTGGAAAACCTTCCCAGGGGACGGAAGGACACTTTCAAGAGACGGCTTTAGGCAGGAAAGACCAAGGCGGGCTTTGGGAGCGTAGCCGACAGACAGACCTGGACGGCCTCCCTGGACAGGGCCCTGCGTAGACCTGTGGCTGCGTTTAATCCTCACGATGCTGTAAGGCTGATCTGCTGTTGGCCTCGTGTCACATGTCACAGAAGAGGAAACTAAAGCTTGGCAAGGTCGTTTTCTGCCAGGGTCATGCAGCCGGCAAGGGTCTCGCCCTCACGTCTGACTGGTTTAGATGCAGACTGCTGTGCCCTTCCGTCCCTGCCTCTCCACCCACGGGTATCTCGTGAGCAAGGGGACCGTCCCTGGCTCAGGCTCAGGGGCCAGCGTGTGGCCTCGCGCCTGCCTTCTCGGCCCCATAGACCACCCCTTTCCCACCCACCCTGGGGAATTACTTTTTTGGCCTTTCAAGTCCTAATAAATTTCTTGGAGATAATTCCTCTGCTTTTTCCTTCCTCCTCCAGAAAAGTCACCCTCAAGGACCAGAGGCCATCAGGGTTGCCCCCGGCACCCTGTCCAGGCTTCCCCCCTGCCCCCCACCACCCCGCAACACGGGTCCCCACGTAAAGCGCTATTTTAAACGCTGACAGCCTGAAGCCCGGCGTTGCAATCTGTCACTCCCTTTCACGCGTTGCAAGCGATGTTCGGAACGGAGTTTCTAGGGTTTTTTTCAGTGTAGATTTTTCTAGGCCGTGCTCCGAGAAAGCCTCTCAGGGTGCGTCGCGTAAGCACTGCCTGCACGGGGCGCCCGCACGGGGCCCTCTCCGGGGAGCTTCGCCGCCAGTCGTGTCCAGTTGAGAAGGCAGAGAGCCTCTGGGGTCATTTCATCCACCTGTCGGTTTTGCAGTTGAGAAGGTGAGGGCCGGGGAGGCGGCGTCACCACCGGAGTCACCCCCGGGGTCAGGACCAGAGCTTGCGTTTCTCGGTGTGGAGGGCGGGCTGCTTCCGCTCCTGCAGCTAACGTCAGCCTTCTCTGCTATGTCACGTCCTCGACTTGTCACAGTCAGACCCAAGGACGTGAAACTGCCAGCATTGGAGAGGAGCAAAGGGTCCGAGGGCTTCTGGTTCGATCCCTTCACTCAGCTGCTCCATAATTATTACGCACCTACTATGCTCCGGGCCGTGTTGTGGGAGCTGAGGACCTAGCCGTGCAGTAAAACTCGAACTAGAAAAAGAATGTTCCAGAAAGAATCGAGCAAGTGCAAAGGCCTCGAGGGGCAGAGGAGCTTGTCACGTTCGAAGAACCCAAAGGAGGCTGAGGTGGTGGCAGCAGACAGACTGACGCGGGGGGTGCAGGGTGCAGAGGCAGCCGGGGCCACATCGTGTCAGGCCAGCGTCATCGGAGGGACGTGTCTAACTCCACTGGGAAACTCGGAAAATGTGAAGCCGCAGAGTGGCATCACCTGATTTAGGTTTCTTAAAGCTTATTCTAGTTGCTCTGTGAAGAGCAGGTGGCCAAGGGGAGGGACAGGCAACCGTCCAGGCAAGAGCCGGTGGTCACTTAGACTAGGGCGAGGGTGACTGCTGGCCTGCAAGCTGTATGGGACTGCGGACACTTCCAATCACCTGCGGAAGAATCACAGAGCCTGGCACTAGCCAAGGCGGTGGGCTGGCTGCACACCGCTTCGTTCTGGCCTTTAAGATGCTGCTACGTGGATGAGGAGACAGACAAGTAAATGGCTCCCCCTCGACTGGTCGTTTATCTGCCTCCTTCATCGTGAGCAGAGAGGCCTCCCTCTCTGAAGCACACGAGGTGCGCGCTGCCGTGTCGTGGTCTGTCCGTGTCTAACGGGTACCTTCCGTTGCCCGTCACGTGGTTTCCCGCTTTCTCCTAGGGGCGTGAGCCTTCTCCCGGACCCGCGGCCAAACTCAGCCTCTGCCTCGATTTTCATCGGGTCTTTCCTTCTCTACTTGGCAGAATTCTTTTGGTTGCTGGTGACAGAAACCCGGCTCTGTCGGGCTTGAGACAACGTGGTCTGACCGGCTCACATGCCAGAGAAGGCCGTGCGCGGTCTGCGTCAGTCAGCCTCAGCGAGGAATAGCTGTGGTGACGAGCATCCCCTACTCGGTGATTTAAAGCCACGGAGATTTGTTTCTCATGGAGCCACATGTCTTGTGTCCCAGGGGCTCGCTCGGGGATCCATGCCGATGGAATAGTCACCTGCGCTGTGGTTGCCACGCCCAAGGGCGAACAAACCATGTGGGGGTGGGGACTCCGGCACTGGGAATTCAATGTTCCGTCCGTCCAGGAAGCGACACGTCACTTTCTCTCAAAACTCGTTGTCCAAAACGAATTTCAAGGATCCGTCTGACCACCTGCTCAGGGGAAAAAAACCCAGAAATATTGGATGAGTCGTCTCAGTGACCGCCACAGCCAAGATCTTGGCATCGAGCCCTCCGTGCTCGTCTGTCCCCACCCCCAGCTCTCGGCCCCGTGTCCTGCTGTGTGCTGGCCACACGCGCAGGCCGGTTCTCTCTGCAGTGTGCTCTCTCTAGTGTGGTGTGACAGTCACTAATTGATCACAGCCCGTGTCCGTGGACCTCATACTCCATAACAAAGCCACGATCGCCATCTTCAGCATCCAGACCTCAGAAAACCTCAGAAAAAGGCCAGCAGGCCCCACGTGGGCCATGCATCCTTCACTGGAGACGGGGTCCAGCGTCCAGCACGGTGCCTGCACCCACCTGGGCCACAGCCTTGTACGTGGTGAGGGGGGTGGTCCCCTCCAGAATGGAGGTAGCACACCCGATCCGTGTGTGAGCCACGGCTCATGGCTGTGTCCGGGCCAGTGGGTACAGCATCACAATGATGAAGCGAATTGCAGGGTCTTCTGAGCTCTTTATGCTGTAAACCAGGAAAGCTGAATTGTCCTAAGCCAAAAAGGGAAGGCATTTGGTCATTTAATTGAAAAGCAAGGCCGGCCGCATGCAGGAGGGCCACCGTGTCATTGGGGCAGTCACTGTCTGTGGTGCTCTCTCCATCCCCTCCCCCCTCCCCCAGCTGCTCTGCCGTCCTCCTGCGGGTCATTCTCAGGCAGCCTGTCCCCTCACAGTGGCCTCAGGAACTGGAATCCTAGGACAGGACTGGGACCTCATTGTCCCAGCTAGGGTCACGTGCCCTTCTGAGAGATGGCCCACCAGGCTCCCATGACAACCACTGGAGCCCAGGGCCGGGGGGAG
>NW_006435764.1:2327131-2327876 GCF_000325575.1 Pteropus alecto
GACCGCCAGCGGCCGAGCCTGGGCGTGATGTCAGGTGCACACCACAACGGTGGGGGATGGGTCCTGAGATCCATCCAGGCCACCTGCTCTGTTCCCAGGTCAGAAACTGAGGCCAGGCAAGGCCACGGCCACAGGACATGGCAAGGGCGAGGAGGCCACCTGAGACCCAGAGTGGACGGTGACCCCCGAGACTGTGCTCTGCAGTGGCTTTGCCACACGCCCCGGCTGCATGAACCTAGACAACTCACTCAAGCTCTCTGAGCCACAGCTGTAGACCAGGGACAGTAAAGTAAGAGGCTCATGCAGGTGAAGCACACGGAACAGGCGTGGCCCCTGGGGGACGTCCCCTTGTGGAGACACAGTCTGGGGTCAGAGGCCCACACTGGCACTGCGGGCTGTGCGACCTTCGATGTTGGTGATGGTGATGATGATGGTGATGTTGGTGATGGTGATGGCGGTGGTGGCGATGATGATGGTAGTGGTTATAATAGTGGCGACGGCGATGATGGTGAGGCCGATGCTGATGGTGTCTCTCGGGACCTCTTCCCTGTCCCTTGGGGCCATGTCCCATAGCAGAAGTGTGGACACGGAGGGACAGAAGACATGGGGGCCTGTGCCGTGGGAGTTTTTCACAAAGTAGTCAGAGATGACAGGACTCCTAGAGGTCCCCTCCTCTCATAAAATAACTGTATTGTTTAACGTGCTTTCTGAGCCCAATTAAAAACTCGGTAGGTCTTGTGGTGGT
>NW_006435764.1:2328347-2340547 GCF_000325575.1 Pteropus alecto
GTGGCCCCACATGGACGTCTTAGCGGTGGACCGGCCCGGCCCACGTGTTCTCTCCCACGGGAGGGCGGCACCCTTGGGCCTCATCTCCGCCCCGCCCCCAGAGAGCAGAGCTGAGGCACGCACGCCCCTCTGAGTCTCCTTCTGATCTGCATTGGGGGCACAGGGCCTGGCTCCCAGCTGCGCTCAATAAATGATAACTAGCGTCGAACATTTGCACGATGCAGGACGCCAGGGCGAAGGGGAAGGGCACCAAATATCTGGGCTCCGTGGGTCCAGGTGCCAGGCACAGGGGAGGTGCGTGCAGCGTGGCAGGACCAGGGCCCGGCCCAGCGGGGGCCCCGAGTTCTCAGCCCACGCCGATGGTGTGTGGCGCGTGTTTATTTGCTGACCGTACAGTGGATAGGTGAGGTCAGCATGCATTTATATGGGGTGTCTGGCAGGAGCCAGATGCTGGGGCCGATACAGAGAAATCAGGCCGGTCCCCGCCCTGAGCGCCGTCGAGAACGGGGTCCTCGGAGCCTCTCCTGGGGGTCAGATTGTGTGGCGTGGTGGTTCCGAGCCTGCGCGAAGGTGCTGTCGGCCGCTGAAGTCCTCATCCTGGACCTGCCACTTAGGCGGTGTGACTGTCGCCGTCCTTACTGTCACTGTCCGTAAAATGGGTCCAGTTGTCCCACCTCTCTCACTGGGCTGCAGTCAGGGCATGAGCCCCGATGGCCACAAATCGTGGCCCAGGGGAAGGACTCCATAAACGTTGGTGAGGACGAAGACAGTGACAATCAGCAGAGACATGGACGTAGCTGGCCAGCTCCCCAGGGTGGGCACCCAGGGTCCTGAGCGGGGACGCGGAGCGGGGCGTGAAAGGGAGCGGAAGGCAGAGGGGCCTTCCTGGCCGGACGCGGTCAGGCCTGCAGAGCGGCATGCACCCCCGGGAGGCCCTGAGTGTCCACGGAGCAGATGCCGAGAACAGGGCCTAGGGCACGGTGACTGGCGGCGGTGACCGCAGCCATTACGCTGTCGCCATTCAGGGGATTGTCCGAGCCCGAGGGAGAGTGACGGGGAAGGAGTGGACGGCGGGTGGGAGCCGAGCCACAGGGGGCCCCACCCGCGTGGCAGTTAGGCTGTGTGAGCTGCTGTAACACGTGAACCCCTGCAGGGCAGCATAATGCGAGAGACCTTTGATTCTTACTTTACCAGTTCCGTGCACAGAGACCAGGCTTCTTCCGGGATCCTTGAGGGTCCCACTATGCTGTTGGGCCTGGGAGCCCCAGCTTAGAGCCGGGAGAAGCAGAAAGAAAGGGTAGGGAGGGCACCTGGGCTTCCATAGAAGCCGAGCTTGGAAGGGACCCCCGCCTTGCAATGGGATGTGCTCACATTCCATTGGTGGGGAACGGTCCTATGACCGTGCCTGGGTGCAAGGGCAGCTGGGAAATGTAGTCCTGGGCTGAACCCCACTCCTCCCCCCACCTCCCAGAGGCCACTCCACACTGCGTAGAAAGGGAGCGTGCGTGTTTGCTGAGCCAGCCGCCTCTGGGCATAAAAGCGGCCAAAGGGTGTTACACTGACCCTTCTCAGTGCCCTGACGTGTGTCCGCTTTGGAACTGAAAGTGTGTGTCTCGGGGACGGAGTAAAGTGACGTTTTCCTGGGAATGTGAGATCGAGGAGGCTGACAACACAGAGGGCTCCAGGGCCTTAAATGGGACTTCTGGCCATTTTCCCGAAGCCGGTCCATCATTTCTCTATATTTTTTCCCAGGGTTTAGAAAGGATATTGTCTGGGAGATTTCATTGGGGGGAGGGGACATATGCAAACAGTAAATCACAACCCGCCGTGTCTGTGTCGTTGTGGGGTTTTCCCCCGCAGCCCCAAGCTGTCTTATACACCTTACTGCATCGTCCAGATCATTTCCTGGGAAATTTATGACTGAATCTGATAAGTAAGGAGGCAGAGAACCTAACCAGGAACGTTAATCATGGTGGTTTGCTGGGGGGGTTGGTTCCTCCCCTTTTTTTTAGGAGAAAGCAACTATAATTGAAAATAACAGTAAACGTTTTTTCCCCCAAAGGCAGTCATCCGCGGCTCTCGGATTCGCTGAAGCCTCAGCGGCATGGCTTGAGACTGCTGCTCGGGCCCCACGGGCCAAGCAGGCCGCTGCCACCCCAGCGAGAACTTGAACTTGCATGGCCCGGTCTTCTTTGCAGAGTGCTTCCTCCCACGTGCCCTGCGAGCTGAGCACCCCAGGACTCTGCCTCTGGAACGGAGCCCCTGACTCTTCAGGAGTCAGCCTTGGGGTTCATATGTGTGCCCCAAATTTGGCAGAGTCAGCCCCAGGCCCAAGTCTCGTCTTCCTCCCAGATTTTTCCCCAGGAGGGCGGGTCTCACGCCTCGTCGGTCGGATGGACGAGAGGCCCGGCCAGCCTCGCGTGGTCCTGGCGTTGGGGACGGTGACTTTTCTAAGTGGTGTTTCTCTTCCCCCCGTGCAGACACCCGTACAGACCGCAGCAAGAAGCTCTTCAGGCACTACACGGTCGGCTCGTACGACAGCTTCGATGCCTCCAGGTAAGATGTGCTGCTTTCTCGGCCCCGCCCCCCGGCCGGAGGAGCACGTAGGTGCAGCGAAGGTGCTGGGCCACCCCGCATGGCGCACTCCAACCCCCTTCGCTGGCTTCCCCCTGCGTGTCCCCCATGATCCCCGTCACATGGGCCAGAGAACCTGGGGGTGGGTCTCCATGCCGCCTGCAGCTGGGGGTCGGGCTGCCGCGTGCTGCGGGGTGGCCCAGGAGAGCCTGGCCCTGTTTGAGAGGGAGCGGCGCACACGTCAGAGATGGCAGCCCTTGGCCTTGGCCCCGGGCTCTGGGGCAGCATGAAGGCAGCGCATTGACCGCCCCCCGCCCCCGGGAATGTTTAGGACCCTGCAGCTCGGGCTTGGTGCCCCATCTGCATTTTCCGTGCTCCTTCCTGCCGCTGAGCCGAGGGTTTTGTACAAAAGGGCTCATTCCCCTTGACGGGCAGAGACTGAGCACGGGTTTCCTTCTGGCTGCTTTCGAGAGGGGCGTCGGGCCCCCGCAGAGCCTGGCACCACGCACCTCGTTCCTCCGGTGCCGCCGCCTGGGCCGTGTCTGAGCTTCCCCGCAGGAGCCACGCTGGGGAGGACACGTCCTAGGGTCCCAGTGCGTCTCTTCCTTTGAACACTGGGAGGCGCAGGCGGGCCGGGTCCCGCTGGGCGGGGGGGCTGTGCCCTACTTCAGAGCAGTGGCTCCGAGCCCCGGGGAATGACAGGCAGTTCTGGCCAGCGTCCCTGTTCCCACGTCAGCCTCTCCCGATTGTATCGTCCCTACACATGAGGGTGATCTGTCCCCTTGCCTCTGTCACAAACACAAGTCTCTCTCCACGGGGGCCGCAGGTGTGTGGAAACCCGTCCCCCACCCGGACGGGGGGTGTAGTGTGTGAGCTTGGTGACAGTCAGCCTGTGACACAGAGGACATGTGGCTGGCTGTTTGTGAGGGTGCTGCTCCCCGCCTCGCTGGACGGGCATCCATGGGGCCCCTTCTGAGAATCCCGCCAACCCCATCTCCCCCAGAGAGGTCCCAGCTGGAGGAGGATCCTGACACCCTGCCCAGGGCTCACCCCGCCAGGACCCGGTCTCCAAACGCGCTCACCTGCCTGCGCGGGCTCTAACCTGGTCCCGTTTGCTTGTTCGTTTTTCTAAGTTAAAGTTCACATAACCTACGATTGCCATCTTAAAGTGCGCAGCTCAGTGGCATTTAGTACATTCACAATATGGTGCAGCCGCCACCTCTATCTCGTTCCAAAAGGCTTTCGTCGCCCCAAGGGGAGACCCCACACCCGTTGGCAGTCGCGCCCCGCTCGGCCCGCCCACCTGGCAGCCACCTATCAACTCTCCAGACGTCCCCTGTAAATGGCGTCACGCAGAGTGACCTTTCGTGTCTGGCTTCTCTACTGAGACTGCTTTCGGGGTCCATCCACGCTGCAGCGTGTGTCCGTCCCTCGGCCCCTCTCTCCCCGATGTTTTTACTGTGGCAGAAAAAGCACACAGCACAGTTGACCGTCCAGACCACCTTCAGGCGCACGGCTCAGGGGCATGGAACACAGTCACGCGGCCGTGCAGCCGTCACCACCTCCGTCGCCGGCACGTCTCCGTCTTCCCAAACTGACACTCTGTCCCCATGAACACTCAGTCCCCTCCCCTCCCCCGGCCCGCCACCTACTTCCTGTCTCTGCAAGCCTGGCTCCCTAGCTGCCCCGTAGAGTAGGGTCGCACGGATCTGTCCTTCAGTGTCTGGCTCATTTCACTCGGCACGGTGCCCTCCAGGTTCGTCCGTGCCGTGCCGGGTGTCGGCACTTCCCCCCTTGTTAAGGCCGAGTGTCACTCCTCGTCTGTGCAGAGCGCATGAGGATCAGCCACTTTCTCCATCGACGGTCACTTGAGTCGCTTCCTCCTTTAGGCTGCTGTGGACGCTGCCGTGGGCGTTGGTGGGCAAGCGTCGCGGTTCTTTGGGGTGCGTGCCTAGGAGGGGCGCTGCCGGTTACAGCTGGCCCAGGGTGCTTTCTCCCATAGATGAGGTGTGTTAGAGCCGGCATCCCACGCCCAGCTGGGGCCTAGGGCCCGCCTCCCGGGGGCTTTGGGACCGTCCAGATCTCGCTAAGGTTGCCCACTTTCTGGCCCTGAAAGGCCATGCTGTGACACGGCCTGGCCACCAGCACAGCCCACAGAGGGCGCTCAGAGGCTGCTGGTTTCCGGGAGCCACGCCGGATGCAGCTCTCCTGCTAACAGCAGGTGGCTGCCCATCACAGTGGACTCGGGCACACGGTCACGGTCAGCTCCCCTCACACCCAGCTTCCATTCTGTCTGGGAGCTGCGGCCGTGGTCACCTTGAGGGCTGCCCAGGCTGGGCGGGGGCTTCGGGTAAGGGGGCCCCTGAAAGTGAGTAGGGTCCAGGGGGTGGCCCACCCGCAGGCCGTGGCTTCACAGAGCTGTCCCCACACCGGGGGCCCGCGTGTGCGTGGGGCGGGCGTGCACACACACTCAGCGTGTGACACAGGAGCCTCCCGGTGCGGGCTGCTTCCGTGTGGGGGAGGGGTCGAAGGGCCTGACTGGACTGAGCCCAGAGAGCAAAAGGCCATGGGCCAGGCTGGGTCACATGTCACGGGGCTGGCGGCGGGACCAGAGGTGACACGGGACGCACGCTGCAGCCTGGCCAGCAGAAGACATGGGGGCCGCAGTTGCCATCCGGGGACAGTCAGGGCTGTCTGAGGAGGCAGTGAGCCCCCCGCCCCCGGAGGCATTCCAGCGGCGTGGTGTTCTCTCGCCGGAATGTCATGGAAGGTTGGAACGGATGACGTTTGAGGTCCCTGCTGGCTCTGCACCGTGTGTACTGACCGCCTGCTTGGCTCCAGGACCTGGGACCACAGAGGACAGGGACACTGGCCACACCCAGCCGGTTGTCGCTTCCAAGTGTGTGGAAAAAGCCTCGGCCTTTTCCAGAGCTTAGGAGTCAGCCCTGATACCCGCGGTGAAGGGATCCCGCCGGCTGTGGCCTCCTGCGACGAGGTGTGGCAGACAGAAGGAAAAGTAATGGTTTCCTGTCACTGTGCCTTGACCGCGGCGCCACTGACTGCCGCCCTCCCAGCGACCTTAGAAAGCGGTGCCATTTTCCACTCGGAAGACGGACACTGAAGCAGGGAAGGGACGTCCACATCGAAGACCTGGCCCTCGGTCACACGATCGGTCAATGATGTTACCTCGGTTAGCATAGGACCTCGGAGCTTTTCCTAAAGGGTGCAGGGTTTAGCCTGTGGGGCCCGCTACACCCCGGAACTGACCTTCTGCAGACCGTGAACTTGGCGGAGGCGATGGCGGGCGGGCAGCGAGGGAGCTCGTGGATCCCACACGCCGCGGTAACCCAGGCGACTGACGGGTATCGGAGTGAGCGGCTGACGGCCGGCTCCTCTGAATGAGCAAGCAGAAAGCATCTGGGGGGCGTGCATGCTGCAGTGGGGGCGTGGACCAGCCAGCAGTTCATTAGCCCGCTTCAGAATCCACTTAGAAATTAGAAACGGCCTAATGAGATGCAGAGGTCTGGGGGCCGCGCCTGCCCTCCGGGCCAATTATCCACCATGGGCTGGGGTGACCGTCTGGGTAGGCGGTTCCTGGCTGAGGCCACCCCATTGAAATGCAAACGTAATTAGAAAAAATGCAAGAGGAAGCCAGACTCAGCCAGACAGTCTCTGAATCAGTCGGGAGGTTTCTCCACTTCCCACCCGCTTTATGTCAAAAACTTCACACAAGGACTCAGCTGAAAAGTGGAATGGCCAGGACACGCCCGTTTGTTGCTGGACGGTCCAGCTGCCCCGGCCACATCCTGTGCAGAATCCTCGCCACCTACCCAGCACACCGGGAAGGGTGGGCGCACGGCCCAGGCCAGGAAGCCGGAGCCCGGGGCCATTTCTGCACAGGGCCCTACGGGGATGTTGGTGGCATTTTAAAACACTTCTCAGCATAGCAACGGAATCTCAGGTTCTCACCCCCCTTAAATCGGACCCCCAGCTTCATGAGCCTGGGGCATCCAGGACTCTACCTGGGACGGACAGACAGGGGAGATCCAGGGTGGCTGAACAGACTCCGCCCACCCATTCACCCACCACCTCTGCATTCAGCCAGCCAGCCAGCCAGACAGCTACCCGGTGATCCACCCATTCATCTACTCACCCATCCACACACCCACTCGTCCATCATCCACCCGTCCATCATATCCATGTATCTGCCCATCTGTCCATCCATCCATTCATTCATCTACCCAACCACACACCCCCACCCATCTGTCCACCCTCCACCCATCCAACCATCCATCCACCTACCTGTCACTCACCCACCTGCCTGTCCATCCACCCGCCCCTCACCCATCCATCCATCTAGCCACTCAGCCACTTAAGTCATCTATGTATCTATATCGATTGAACCAAAATTCATCAAAGCCTGACTTTTCGGGGGCTAAGGATGCGGGGGTAAACAAGCACTGACTCTGACTTCAGTTAGATTAAAGTCTTATCAGCAATGATAACAACAAGGTTAACCAATAAAGCAGAGGCTCCTCTCTGTGCTTAGTGCTGGCCTCTCCGCCAGGTTGGGGCAGGCCAGCTTTATTTACGTCAGGGGCCAGGGAAGGTGTCTCCGAGGCGGTGACTTCGGCGTTAAAGCCTGGAGTCCGGGGAGCACTCAGTCCTCCGCAGAAGGCCCAGCCAGCGCAGAGGCGCTGCACCGGGAAGGGGGGCCTGGACGCAGGAAGAGCAGTGGGCGGGAAAGACGCTGGGGCGACGTGCAGAGTGGGCCCCGTGCCCCGTGCCGGGAGTGCGTACGTCCCCGTACCTGCGGTGGGGGACGCCGGACAGCCCTCAGCAGAAGGGCGACGTGACCCGATTAACTTTGCTGGGGGAAAACGGGCAGAAGGACAAACAGGGAGCCCTTATGAGACCACAGCGGTCATCCGGGCCCGGAGATGCCGGTGGCTCGGGCTGGCAGAAGAGGCGGGAGAGAGAGGCAGATGGCCTCAAGGTGTGGGGTCAAGTTAGGGCAGACGGGACCCGCCAAGGCGCTGGACATGGAGCCGAGGGAGGGCGAGGATGGTGCTCTCTCTGGGGCGTACGGGGAGGGGCGCCCGGAAGCCAGCGGCTGTCACGCCCACCCCCGTTGGCATGGAGCTCAGCAGGGTCTCTCCTGCACATGCACAGCTGCACGGGCAGCACTGCGGCCCTGGGCCCACGTTGGGGACGGGTCGAGAAGGTGCCAGTTCCCATTCTTCCCGTCGCCTGGAGAGACCGGCTCTCTCCTCGAGATCGAATCAGAAAGGCAGCAAATTATGCCCGGACCCAGAGCTACTTGCTTTTCTGGCTTCCAAACATAGTCCAATCTTGACGTATTTTTACTCGGTGACCGGAAATATATCCACGTGGTGTAGGGATTCAAAACGTGCAGTAAGTGGTCTAGCACGAAGAGGGGGTCCCCATCTCGCCCACACCCGCCAACCTCCAAGTTTCTCTCCCCACGGCGAACCTCGGTTACCCGTTTCCCGAGGACCTTTCCCGAGTCGGACCCTCCTGCAGGAGCTCACGCACGTTATCTGTAGCCTTTTAAATCCCTTGGGAATAACGTCCTGAGTTTTCTGTCTAACTTTCCAACCGAGTCCCTGGGTGCCCTCGGGCACCTCACTGCCCCTCTGTGACCTCCCAGCCCGTCTGCAAAGGGCAGATCTCATTTCCGGCTCACGCACTGTCCCCAGGGGCGTTCGTGTGAGGGTGAATGAGCGAGCACGGGTTTGGTGCTTGCAGCTCCTCGGAGGCACGTGCCGTATAAATCCGGAGGCTGCTGAATCGCGAGCGCATGTGGGTAGCTGGCTGTCCTCTGAGGCGCTAACTTGGTGTTCTGGAAGCCTGCCTCGGCGTGTAGGTAGTAGGCAGTGAATGGCAAGGAGCATCATCGATTGCCCGCATTCTCTCTCCACCATGATTTCATATTTCGCATTGTTTTATTATTCCTTAGATTGAAAAGAGGGATCCACGTGTGAGTATGTTCGCCGGCTGCGTTCGCGAGAACCGGTCTCCGTGTCTTCCCCGGCCCTTGTGCCCAGCGGCTAATGACGAAGCGCCTCTGGGGGAGGGAGGGGGTCTGCTTTGCGATCACACGTGCCTGTATTTTTGTTTTACGAGTGTTTATTGCTTCTGTGACTTTTTGAAACCGAGAAAGGGCGAGGTGGCTCTCGGGCGCAGGCCAAGTAAGACGTCACCGCAGCTGCATGTCCCCGCGCTTCCGTCCTGCCCTCCCGCGTGACCGTGTGCCTGCCCGCAGCGGCCGGGAGCCGGGGCTCCGTCTGGACGAGTCAGAGCCCCAGGAATGCGCCCCGACCCGAACCCCTTACGGTCCCCCCAACATTGTTCTTCTCCATGTTCTAGCCAGCGCCCAAGGGGAGAGCTGGCGCCCGCCCCCCTGTCGCCCACCTTCCCTCCTCCCCGCCCTCGGCCAGTCCGTCTCGGGGTCTGAGGGCCCCTGCCCCCTCCCCGTCCTCCCGCTGCTCCCCCTGGTCGGCGCCTCCGCTCTCGTTCACACTGTCCGTACCCCCAACACCTGGCTGCCCAGGGGACCTGGTCCTCTCCATTCTCAGGGGACGCTTTCCCTCCCTTCACAGACTTTGATTAATTTAACCGAACCACAAGACCAGGCTCGGATGGAGGGAGACGGTTGTCTTTCCGCGTCCCCCAGCCTCGTCCACGTGACCCCGCTTGGCAGAGTTCTCGCTTCGTCCTTCTGACGTTCCCTCCCTAACCCGTATTTCTTACTTGGACGACGTAAAGCGTCGCCGCGTCTTTGCCGTCGAAGTGGAGGCGCTCGCAGCCCCCGCCGTGCCTCCGTCGCACCCCCGTCCTGCCAGCTGACTACCTTACGAGGGCTCCTCAGACTCCTCCCGTGTCTGGAGCGTTTTAGACAGAATCCGTTGACCCTTTGCTATATTTACATCCATATTTAAGTCTTCCTGCTTCTGTCGATATGTTGGATGCAAAGTACAAAACCAGCAGGAAGCCCTACGTCACCATGAAAACGTAAACGGTGGCATCGGTTCCAAAGCCGCGGCTGGGACTCGGACCCTCGTGACACACACGAGCCAGCGGCTCCTTAGCCTCCCGCCCTCGGCCGGTCAGTTAATGCCGCGGGTCCAAGCCGCGTGGGAAAGCGGCCACGTTTCGCTCTCGAAGTTTCTGTTTCTCCTGGAGTTTCTGGTCGCCCTTGTGTTTTTCTCGTGGGAAAAGAATCCTGTCCCCTTCGGCAATGCGCTGAAATGCCCTCCGGTTTCTTTCGTGGCCCTCTGGCGGTCCGCCCCGGGGCGGGGTCCCCCGGGAACAGCCATCGTCCTGAGCCTTCCCTGCCTGGAGCTGCTGGACGAGCAAGTTGTTCCCTCACCCTCGTTCTGCGGAAACACGTTCACATAGCCGGAGTGTAAACGTGCACGTCTCCCGTTGTCAGGTGTGCTCGGTGCAGTAGAAATCCAGGTGCAGAATAACATGGTCTTCCTCCCGCGCGATAGAGACGCGGCCCCAGGGTCGCCCCGCCCGGCTGGCTGCCGGCGAGAACTCGGGGTGCTGTCCGGTGCTCACCCCGGTGGAGGTGCCGCTTGGGGACCCTCTCAGAGCCTCGTAGGAATTTCATCAGACCTGGATTTTCCTTGATGCCCTGAAATGCCCCCGCGTTGGGTCTGGGTGTGAGTCCTGTCATTTGTGGTGTTCGCTATTCTGAAGCAGTTTTCGCTCTAAAAATCTAGTAGCTCCCCCTTATCCACGGGGCATGCGTTCCAAGACCCCCAGTGGACGCCTGAAACTACAAAGGATACCAGGTCCCATGTGTACACGTACAGGGTTTTCCCTATACGTATGTACCTGTGATAAAGTTTAATTTATAAATTAGACACAGTAAGAAATTAACAACCGTAACTAATAATAAAGTAGAACGATCGTAACAACTCACTGTAATAAAAGTAGCGTGAACGTGACGTCGTTCAGTGAAATTAGGGTCACTTGAACACACGCCGTGACACCGTGACCGCCGATCGGATCACCGAGACGGCTGAGTGACTGACGGGCGGGGGCTCGGACGGGGCGGAGGCGCGATTCACGTCCTGGGGGGACGGAGCGGGGCCACGTGAGATGTCGTCACACTACTCAGAACGGTGTGTGCAGCTTACAACGCGAATCGTTTATTTCCGGAAGCTTCCGTTTCCTTTTTCCGGGCTGCAGTTGACAGCTCGTAGCTGACACCATGGAAGGCGCAATTACGGGTTGCAGGGGTGCGGCTGCGTCCTGCCGTCACTGCCCTGGACCCCGCCTCGCCCTCCCCGACTCGCCCTCCCCACCTCGGTCTCCCCGGACATCCCGTGGACAATGACCGAGTCCCACCCGTCCCTCGTTTCCCCGTGTCTCCAGCTCCCCGCCTTTCTGCTCCGAGTTCTGGGAAACGCCCTCGGCTTCCAGCCCATCTGCGTGAGTTATTATTTTGACAGTCACATCATTGTGTTCAAGAGCTCTTCCTGTCGGCGGCGGGATCAGCATCTGAAGCGCGAGCGAGGGGGGTCCTGGTCTCTCTGGCAGCACGGCAGGCGGCTGCGAGGCAGCCGGTCTGCACACGTGGCGGCTCAGGCCAGAGCCCGGTGCACGGCGTGCACCTTGCCCCCTCCCCCGCCCGGGAAGCAGACAGACACAGGCGCTCGCACGTATCTGCCGGACACACCGAAGCAGGATCCAAACTGAGATCCGATTGTTTTGGAGGGAGCGTGGCCAGGTGACCTGGGGATGGGGTGGTGAGGACAGCTACACGTCCCAGGGACGCTGGGTCCAAGCCGAGTGGAGAAAGGGGAGGACACGGTCTGGCCAGGGAGAGGTACACGATGCCCAGGGCCAGAGGGACCCGCACACCCTGCCGGCCCCCCACTCACCAGCCCCGTGACCCAGACAAGCGCGTTCGCTCTCCGCTCCATCCAGCATCGTCTGAGACTCGGCAGGTTGGCAGCTGATTCTGCCTCGTCGGGCCCTTCGAGATTCAGACCCAGCAGCTAGCTATGCAGGGAGCCAAACACGGGCCTGGCACCGAGTGTGGGTCCTGGGCGCGCTCTAGCTCCGAGCCCCACGGGATGGCTGGGGGCTGCTGCTGGGGGGCCGGGCCCGGCGAGGGCTCCTCCAGCAGTAAGTGGACTCCAGCCCCCCACAGCCAGCGTCCCCTCCAGCACTCTCCTGGTGTCACGGGCCGGTCTCCGGGGCTTGGGCTGTCTTGAGTCCCCAGACCAAAGCGGGGCGTTGGGAGTGGGGGTGTCTTCTATCTGGGGACATGCTCAGACCCTCTAAAACAGCAGGAGTGTCCTCCTGACCGTGTCCTCCTGACCTGCCGGAGATCTAGCTCAGAAACTGCTCCGTTCAGAGGTGGGGAGCGTGGCCTTCGGGGTTGGCGAGGGGCTCATTACTGGAGCGGTGAGTGTAGTGGCCCTCGGGGCACTCCTGGACGGCCGGTTCTGGCCCAGGACGCTAGGCCTCAGGTCGGCCTCGTCAGTGGGGCTGTCCGGGAGGCCCTGGCACCGTTTTTCTGGGCCCGGTGGCCCCTCAGCACGGGGATTTGTCTGGCTCAGAGCACCCTCAGGCCACATTTAGTA
>NW_006435764.1:2340587-2344661 GCF_000325575.1 Pteropus alecto
TGGGGGTGGGGGGGTGGGGGCAGGGCCACAGAGAACCGTGGAGGAGCAGGGGGGAGGCTGGCATTGGGGCGTACCTCCGAGCTGGGCCCCGGCTCTGGCCCTCCACGCTCGCCCAAGGCCGCCTCGTTCCCCAGCAGGCGGAGCAGGTGCCAGTGGCCCTGTGTGTGTCTCCCAGCTCCAAGGGCCCAGCCGTCCGGCAGCTGGACGAAGGGCTTTGCCTTGGCTGTCCCAGATGTGTTCTGTGATCCAGCGCCACAAGCAGCCTCGGGCTCTGCGCCCCCCGCCTCCCTCCGCCCTGCTCCGTAGCCTCTGCCAGTGTCCACAGTGTGACGATTCCTCCTACGGCCGATTTCAAGCTGCCAGTGTGAGGTCACTGAGTGCAGAGCCCGGAGGACCAGCCCACAGCCAGCCCCGTGGGCTGGTAGGAGCCGGCCCCAGCCCCCACCCTTGGGCCCATATCCAACTGTCCCTGCTCCCCTCGCCCAAGCCCGCAGCCTGGCTCGGGGTCAGACGCGAGCCAGCGCTCGGACACGCCATCAGGCTTGCTGCTCCGACGTGCCGGGGGCCCCCTCGCACCCAGCGAGGCCCAGACCCGCAGTTCAGATGTCAGGGTCGCAGCCCAGTTCTGACACCGGCCGCCTGCGCGGGCCTCAGTGTCCCTGCCTGCGAAGTGCTCACGTCATCCCCGTGGAGATAGGGTTCTGTGCCTGCTGCCGGAAGCCGCCGCAGCCACCAGCTGACGGTCCCGTGAGAGACCACGCTTCAGTGACTGCAGACCCTGAGACTTGGGGTCGGGCACAGGCTGCCAGAGGAGGCACCACGCCAGGCCAGTTCTGGAAGTGTCCCCAAGGCTGTGCCCAGCGCCCATTAGGCTCTCGGGAGATGCTCGTGCTGATGTCCCACCTCTGGCCGCAGGCCTGGTCCCCTCCCGGAAGCAGGAGGGTCTCCAGTGTCCAACCTAGGAGGAGCGAGCAGACCCTCTGACGGTGTGACCTGGGCCAAGGGGCCGCTGGGAGGTCCACCCCGTACCTGCTACCTCTGTCCGTTCGAGGACAGGGTCAGGGCTGCCTCTGACATGTCCCCTTTTCCCCAGCTTCTGGGATGGGGCCTGGCAGGTGCTCAACTCTCAGAGGATGGGGCAGGGGCCCAGGAAGCGGATAGGTGAGTGGGTGGGTGGGTGGTTTCCTTAGAGATGGGGGGGTGGGTGAGTAGGTGGCAGGGAGGGAGGGAGGCAGGCTGGCCAGCCAGGGGTCTGTGTGGAACACAGACCAAGCAGAGGGGCCAGGCAGCGGACGCCGGCCCCTGGCTTTTCCCTGGCAGCCGGTCCACCTCGCCTCCTGTCGGTCCCCTCACCCTTCTTCCTGGTGGCACCTTCTCCATCGCTGCAGCCAGGGCCATGTTCTGGTCCCCTGCCGGCAGGGAGGGAGGGAGGCAGGCTGGCCAGCCAGGGGTCTGTGTGGAACACAGACCAAGCAGAGGGGCCAGGCAGCGGACGCCGGCCCCTGGCTTTTCCCTGGCAGCCGGTCCACCTCGCCTCCTGTCGGTCCCCTCACCCTTCTTCCTGGTGGCACCTTCTCCATCGCTGCAGCCAGGGCCATGTTCTGGTCCCCTGCCCACCTGCCCACCCCCCACCTGGACTGGGCTCCAGCCCGCTGAGCCTTCTCAGGGCCACCAGGAGCTCTGTCCCCTCCGGGTCCCCCACTCGAGTGGCGTTTCTGAGATGCGAGCTCCCCGCATGCCCACAGCCCGCACTGGGCGAGGTGCAGCTCCATGCCGTGGGAGAACCTCGACTGCACCCCGCCCCGCCCCAGGCCCCTCTGCTCCCTCCCACCACCATCACACCCCGTGCCTCTGCCCGCGCTGGCTCTGCGTCCTGGGGCCCCCTCCCTGTCCGCAGGCTGGACCCGCCGCAGGCAGGTGAAGCACGAGGCAAGGGCAGGCTGGGGACACGGGGCAGGGACAGTGGCCCACGCCGGGATGCGCGCCCCATGGTCTGCCATTGCTGTTCCCTCCGGGGTGGGACAACGTGCCAGGCGCCTGTCTTGGCCCTGGGAGGGCCCAGAGAGAGCTCGGAGCAGGTGCAGCTCGGAGAACCCTGCTGCCTTCTCCCCCCGCCTTGGAAGCGGGGGTCAGATGGTCAGCAGCTCCAGGACTCCTGTCCACGCTCCAGGATGGCTGCCAGGCAGCAAGCAGGGCTCTGCTCCTCGGGCACGTGCTGATCCAGACCTCACTCCGATAATCAAGGTCAAGGTGTGGGCTGGCACGGTGGCCGGGAGTCTGGTGTGGCAGATGGCGCCATCGGGTCTGCGGGCCCTTGGCCTGCGGGTGGCCCAGTGGAGCAGGGGCTGTGTGTGGATGAGCCAGGGCGAGGCAGCAGCGGTGGGGAGAGGCCAGTGGGCGGGGCTCCGTCTGGACGCCCGGGAGGCAGGAGGAGTGAGGCCCAGAGAAGGCTGGCATTGAGGTCGCCGCTTCTCTGCCCCTTGTTCTGAATGTGGCCTCTTGGCTCATGGGCCTCTGTTTTTGCCAAGCTTCTGGGCTCTCGGACGGAAGGCAGGGGTCCCCTGGCAGCACCCCCTGGCGGCATGGCCGGGGTTGGGGTCAGGGTCTGAGCTGGGTTCTGAGGGAGGGGTCACCTGTCGGCACCACGGTGTCGCCACCTGTGTGACGTGCACAGATGCTGTACCTGTTACCCACTCCCACCTCGGCCATCTCCCACGACGGCGACACCGTGGGGCAGGTGACATTGTCAGAGAACTAGGGAGAGGGTCTGTGAACGTGCTCTGTTTGGGGTCCTGGGAGCCGTTTCCCACGTTCCAGGGTGATGGGCAGATAGCCGATGGGGCGATGACCCTGGGAGAGGGGACGTGGGTTCTGCGGGGCGGGGGGCGGGACACGGGCGGGGACCACGGCACTTTGCAGCTCAGTGCCCTCCAGGGGGCGATTATAGTGTCCCCACCGCTGCGCACGCGCCGCTGTGCCCTCGAGGGCGTCTCCCCATCCGGTCGGCCCCTCGACCCCTGTCGCAGGGTAGTGCACTGTCGCCGTCCACCCCCAGCAGCTGTGAGCCCCTCACCTCTCTCCGAGTTTGTGGAGCCCCCGTTTCTCTCACAGGGAAAAGCAACCGCCTCCCACGTGGGGGAAGGCCTGCCCTGCCCAGACGTGCTCCCCGACGGTCCAACCCGAGCCGCCTGGGTCCTGTCTCTAAACGCCCTGTGACATTCAGCCCTCAGCATCCTCGACCTGCAGCTGTACGTTCTGACGGCTGTGGGGGTTTCTGCTGCTAACACCTGGAGCCTGGGCTGACGGCCCCAGAAAGGGGCCTTGGGTCGCTGTTAGGGACTCGGCTCCGGCCACTTCTTTACCCAAAAGGACCAACAAGGTGGGAAACCGAGTGACGTGGGAAACCTAGCGTGCTCCAATGTCCCTTCACCGCTCCCCGGCGTAAGGGAGCTGCGTGTCCCCAGAGGGGGTGTGATGGGGACCGCGGTGGGAGCCTAGGGTTGCTGGGCGCAGTTTCCCAGCGGGGCTGGGAGGACGCGGGAGAGGGGGTGGATGAGGACGCGGTTGGGGGGGCGGCGTGGCTGGGAGGACGCAGAGGGGGGGTGGTGGCTGAGGATGTGGGGGGTGTGGCTGGGAGGACGCGGAGGGGGCGTGGCTGAGGATGTGGGGGGCGTGGCTGGGAGGACGTGGAGAGGGCATGGCTGAGGACGTGGGGGGGCGTGGCTGGGAGGACGCAGAGGTGTGTACCCTCTCCGCCTAGCCGAGCCGACCCCCTGGGGCCGTGTGCATTTTCATCTAATAGGTTACTGTGCTGGGAAGCTGACGACTCTAACCTTGCGGGACGAGGTTCCCGCCAGCCCCGGCTGAGCGCTGTCAGCGTCACGTGCTGGGCGCGGAGTGGGCCCTACGGAGGGTCCCCTCTGGAGCCTCCTCGTTCGTGAACAGGAAGCACATAGGGACGCATCTGTGCGGGAGCCGTTTGCTCCGCGTCCCCCGCAGTCTGACTTTGCAGAGAGAAGGGACCCCAGGATGGAGGACGAGGGCACAGACGGGGGAGCAGGGGGGGGGGCGCGG
>NW_006435764.1:2344788-2347105 GCF_000325575.1 Pteropus alecto
GAAGCCAGTGCCAGCTCATGACTCCAGGGGCAGCACCCTCCTGGGGGGATGTGGGTACCAGGGGCTCCCAGGGAGAGAAACTAAAATCACCACTCGGTCCGCATCCCAGCCGGGGCGCCTGAGTGCTGAGCCACCGGCCGTGGCAGCAGTGCCCGTTCCAGTGGGTGATCACGTGGGACCTGATTACTGATGTGGCTTTGTTTCCCCAGGCTAGGGGGGCATGTGACTTAGAGGAGAGAACGTGTGAGTGTCCCCACCACAGTCCCTGTCTGCTTGTTCCCTGGTGCACACGACAACGTACTCGCCCCCTCACCCCGCTACGTGTCTCCTGGGACCATGCCTAGGTGTGACGAATCGGTGCCTCGATCGGCGAGGTGTCAGTAAGATGCCCCCAGCCTGCATGACAAGCCTAATCTGTCTCACCATCTCCAGGGGAGGGGAGGAGTGGCCCGGGTGGTGGGTGTGGTGGGCTGAATAATGCTGCCCCACAGAGACACCCACCTCCTAACCCCTAGGACCGGTGAATATGTCCCGTGGCCACAGGGATGAAGGACACAGATGGCACGTTGTCATTGGAAGATGCTCTTAGAGTACCAGGCGGCCCAGTGCGATCTGCAGTGATCTGATTTAGGACAAAAGGCGGTCGGGGCAGGGGGAGGGGAGCTGTGATGACGGGGCACAGGTTGGCGTGGCAGGAAGGGGCCACGAGCCAAGCAATGCAGGCGCCTCTGGAAGCCGGAAAAGGCGAAGCGTGGGTGCTCCCTGGAGCTGGTGTGCTGCCGGCCCCGTACCCCATGACACAGCCCTGGGACCTCCAGATGTGTTTTAGGCCACCATTAACTGATGCCATGGCAGGCAGCGCCTCACCCGCTCCACACTCAGGAAGGTACCCTGGGCGTCTCAGGAGCCTCCGGGCATCCTGGCTCTGGACCGTGGTCCCTGCAGGCCCTTCCCACCATGGGATGACGAATTCTCTGAGCACAGGACACTGGGGGCCCCAGCACCCGCGCGGAGGTCAGTGGTTTCTGCGGACAGCACTCGGGGCCGGCGCTGGCTTCCCACACCCACGGCATCCTCTGGTGTGGCCTGTGCGGGGTGTGGAAATAGCCTGGCCGTCTACTCCCTGAGCGAGCGCCCAGGGGTGCCCTACAAATGACCACAAACTGGGCAGCTTGGAACGACGTAAGTTCGTCGTCTCCCAGTTCTCAAGGCCAGAAGTCCGAATCCCAGGCGAGGCTCCAGGGAGGGTCCCTCCCACCCCTTCCGGCTCCTGGGGGCTCCGTCGCTCCTGGGCGGGTGGCGCCTCAGCCCCGTCTCTCCTTTCTCCTGTGCTCTCTGTGTCGCCCCCTCTTCCGTCTCTTCTGGGGATGCCCATCACTAGATTTAGGACCCCCAAATCCAGGGTGACCTCCCCTTGACCTTCACCTTAATCGCATCTGCAAAGACCCTACGTCCAAAGAAGGACACGCACCTTGGAGGAGCGCTCTCCGGCCAGCACTGCCCCCGCATGTGTCCAGGACTGAGACCCACCTGCCACCACCTTCCCACTCATCCAGCCCCTTCTCTGGGCCTGGATCACCGTTACCGCGTGGCTCTGCGGTGGGGGGCCGTGCACCCCGAGAGGCAGAACTCATGCCCCAGGCCCTGCGGATTTGGAGACGGATCAGTGGGCGTGCTAGCAGACGGAAGGGCAGGGCCCGAGGCGGGGGTGTCTGTTCTGATTTGCATGGCACTGGGGTGGGGTGGCGGGCGGCAGTGGACTGTGTCCACAGCAGAAGAAAGTTCTGGGGCCAGGCCTGAGCTCTGGCGGGACTCACCGGGGCCACAGATAGAAGGTACCCACGTGCCGGCACCATTCCAGGCACGGGCGTGCGTGACCAGCAGGACACACAGCACCCCACCCCGCTGAGGCTCCGGTTCCAGTGGGGCCTCCAGGAGCGGGTGGGGAAACGAGAAGTCATTTCAGATGGTCATTGATGCCGTGGGATGAGCAGAACTGGCTAATGGCATCAGACAGGTGGCTGGACAGCCAGTGGGCTGTTTTCTTTCGGGGGGATGGTGGCGGGGGGCAGGCAACAGTGAGGCGGGACCCGGCAGGGTGGCCGCAGGCCCCCGTCCTGGCTCCCTTGGCACCTCGTGCACAGTGGCTGCTCTACTAGTCATGGAGGGACGGCAAGCGGGCCCCAGGTCTCCAAGTACTAACGATGCACGTCCCGAGAGAGGATGCTGAGGGCCCCGGGAGGAGCTCGGTGGCCTGAGGGAGGGCCGAAGGTGGGCCTGCCCCACGCTAGGGGGAGGGAGGGGCTGGCTCCCGAGA
>NW_006435764.1:2347647-2372507 GCF_000325575.1 Pteropus alecto
GAGGAAGGAAGGAAGGAAGGAAGGAAGGAAGGAAGGAAGGAAGGAAGGAAGGAAGGAAGGAAGGAAGGAGAGGAAGAAAAGGAGGGATGTTCCAGTGAGTGTGCTTTAGCTGACATTTATTTTGATAACCTCAGACACTCTAAGGTCCTCTGATGAATGAGAGCGAGCACTCTGGACTTTGGAGTTCGCGGGTAGGAGGGGGATACACGCAGACTGGAAGTCAGGCTGGTTTTCTTTCTAAAGATAAGACGTCTTTCTGAAAACAGGAAGGAAGGATGGAGGAAGGAAGGTAAACATAGGTGCGGATGGGCCTTGCAGACAGGCGACAGCGCTCGGAGCCACACAGACTGCAGTTAGACAAATGTGTCTCTGTTCGGGCGCGCTAGAAACAAGCAAATCATCATTAGGCTTCAGCCCAGGGCGGGGCGAGACGGATGTCCTGGAACAGGCGGCCATGCACTGGGACTGTGGCTTTAACAAAGAATAATGGGGAGAATCAGATGAGAATTAGAAAATCTTGAAGAATGGGGGGCAGTTAAGGAAGGCCACGGTCTAGGGCTTCGCCCCCTGCAAATTCAGACCACCTACAACCTGGCGACCGGGCTGACTCGCGTGTCTGGAGGCTTAGCCAGCATGCCGCACTGCCAGCTCTGTCTTCCAGATACTATGGGAAACGGCGGTGATAACACAAGCGGAGATGTGGAAGGGAGCCGACGGGGTGGGTCCTCCCGCACGGAGAAGGGACACGTGGCAGGGGACAAGAGCTTTAGTCGTAAGACATTGTCTTCCTTAGGATGAAACTCGCAGACAGCCGGCCGTGGGAAACGGCGGTGATAACTCAAGCGGAGACGTGGAAGGGAGCCGACGGGGTGGGTCCTCCCGCACAGAGAAGGGACATGTGGCAGGGGGACAAGAGCTTCAGTCGTAAGACGTTGTCTTCCTTAGGATGAAACTCGCAGACAGCCGGAGCTGGAGAGCAGTGAGTGCAAACAACGGCCTGGCTTAGAGGGGACCAGTCAGGGTGCCTCCCCTCGGGGGGCAGCGTGAGAGGATGTGAGCATCTCCCCAGCTCAGAAGGAGCCTGACTTCCGGAGACCTGTCTGTGCCAGGGGGCTCGGTTTAAGCCGGTGACCTTCCACAGTTGTGTATGTCTGTCAGGTGGGAGGCACCCACCTCAGTGTCCCGGGATACTTGGAGATGAGAGGAAGCTCAGCACCGCTCTGGTTCAAGAGAAGAAAGTGCACCACTCAGCTAGATACGACGAACCGGGAAGACTTGACATCTGTGCCTCTTTTCCGGAGCAGAAGCCACAGCTGTGGGCGAGCCTAGCCACGAAGGCAGCAGGTGCATCAGGTGGTGCTGGCCCGCACCATCTCCAAGTCCCTGTTGTAAAGAACAGTTCCCGGTGCGAGGTGCGGGAAGAGGAGATATTTTATTCAGGTGAACATTTTGCAAACTCGGAAATGCAGCCTCTAGCGGGAACGGCGAGTGTGCTCAGCCGCCTGTTGGAGAGAAAGGGCCCGCCCAGGTTCCTCATGCAGATGAGGAATTCAAACTGCAGGCTTCTGATTGGTCCAGATAGCACCATCCCGATTGGTCGGAACTGCGCGTTCTGTGGGCATTATGGAGCCGTTCTGATTGGTCAATGTAGATGCAAATGAGGACATGGCTGCACAGTTCCGATTGGACTGGGCGGGTCTCAGCTCATTGGTCGAAAGACAGTTCCAAGAACTCCCTTAAAAGGTCTGACTCAGATGACAGGAGCCCAGTGCAGGAGGCTGACAGCTCCATCTGTGGCTTTTCCCCAAAACAGAGTGCGAGAGGCAGGCCTCTCTCAGCGGTGGCCGCTGGGCTCCGGTTATGAATTTGGGCCAGTTAACCACACAGAGTCCTTCTTGGCAGATATATTGGTTCTCGACATTCACACCATCTGTGTCTAAAATCTATCATTCTGTACTTCAGCTGGCTTTTGAGACATTCCTCAGCTCTGGTGTGTCTGTGTCCCCAACTGCGCAATGACATACTGGTTATGGCCAGTATACTCCGGATTAGTCCGGCCGTGTCAGGAGCCTGTGTCATGGTTAGTAGGAAATTAGCCTTGGCTAAGACCGAGAAAATGACTTTCTGAACTGGGTCAGTTTGAGACGAGGGGCTGTAATCAAATCTTCCTTGTGAAATTGAAGGTTGCACAGGACCTCAGACCTGTGTCACCAGGGCTTCTGGGTCCTCACTGCCAATGAGTCGTCAGGAGAACACAGGTGTGGATGAACCTCTCCCAGCCCAGACGTCACTTGGAAGCAGCTCGATTTATCAGAAAGTCTAACCATCCCAACTTCTGGTCATTTCCCCATATCTTCTAGTTCATGATCAACCTGCCCACCCTCCCCACTCCAGCCTACAAATGTCCATTAGGAAGCTTTTGGCCGCAAATAATAAAAACCCCATTCATGGTGGCTGAGACCACGATGGCAAGCCCAGAGAAGGCCACCTCCAGCGTTTGCTCCACGGGTCAGTGGCATCTCTGCAAGCTTCTTGGCATTTCCCTCATGAGCACAAGATGGTGGCCACAGCTCCAAGTATCACATCATCAGAGCAAATCCTATACAGGAATATAGAGGAAGAAAGAGAGCCAAGAAGCACTCCTAAATCTCTTTCTTGAGTAAAATCTCTCCCAGAGGGCCCCGGGAGACCTACCCTTGGGCCTCATTGGCCAAAACCATGTCCTGTGACCACCCATAGCTGCAAGGGAGGCTGGGAAAGCAAATATCCGACTTCTGCAGCCTCTGTAGTGGGAGGCTGCCCAGGGAAGGGCCAGGAGCTGGGTACGTAGGAGGCACAGGGCTCCGTGCCATGCCTCTAAGCACACACAGTCTCGTGAGGAGCAGCAAGAAAGGCCTCCCGGAAGCAGTGGCTGTTGAAAGTGGGCTTTGGAGAATGAATAGGAGCTCAGTATGTAGAGACGGCATGCACAGAGAGCCTGCTCCAGGTAGAGGTAAGGGTGCGGGCTCAAGGGCAGCACACCTCTGCCATCTGTGCCTGGGGGGCCTTCTCCTTCGCCGGCGGCCTGGTAATGAAAATGCAGAATCACAAAGCACGGCACACACAGCCAGCCTCGCATCTCAGCAGTGCACAGTCACGTGATGCGCCTGTGCCAGTCACTAGGTGCAGACCTCTCTCTGCTTGTGACTCTGCTCGGCCCACTGTGTCCTTCCCTCCCGGCGTTAACTGGTCCACCTCCTCCAGTTCCAGCTGTCTGATGCGGGGCAGGATCCACCAGCAGAATCCCCTGGGTGCGTCCGGGGTACGCCCTGGGCATCTCAGATGTGGGCAGGAAGTCGACGATTCCTTCTCCAGGTGTGCTGGCAGAGCCCACATGCCCCCTCCCATGGGTCCTTCACTCTTGGTCACTGTCGGGTAGAGGAGGCGGGGTGGGCTGGGAGCACCTAGGGACTGCTCCCCACCCAGCCAGCAACCGACAGGTCCTAGGATGGAGCTTCCAGCCCCAGACAGCCTGGCTCTGCCTGCAGCTGTGTGCCCTTGTGCAAATCACCCGACCCCTCTGAGCCTCGGTTTTTGCCTCCATAAGTGGGAGTCACGACAGCATCTGCCTCTGTGGACATCACGAGGAATCAGTTAATTGAACAAGCAAAGCACTTAGGACTGTGGCCGGCACACCCAAAGTGCTCACAGACTGAGCATAATTATAATATTTACTCTTATTACTAATTAAGCCAGAATTCAGATCCATCTATAGCTTGAGCCAACCCAGCATGAAAACCTGGACACAGTCACAGGGGAGGGGCAGGGGAGCGGGGAAGCTTTGTCTTTCAGAAAAGATCATCGGCATGATCCTCTGGACCTTTCGAGGGCATCCCACTGATGACCCCACTTGTAAAATGTGTTTTCCTTGTGTCTCAGATGTCATGTCAAGCCAAGCACCTGTATACAGTAATGCGTGACTTGAGTGGGGAGTGTAAGACTTTTCTTAGCTTTCAGTTTACGTACCTACGTGTGGTTGATTTTGAGGCACTCATATACGTTACTACTCGTGTCAATTCAAGTGTCTTTAGAGCATGTCTTTAGAAACTTTGGGCCACAGGCCAAATCTGGCCCACTTCCTGTCTTTATAAATAAAGTTTTATTGGAACACAGCCATACCCATTCATCTACAGAGTGCCATGACTGCCTTTGAGTCACAGCCAGCTCAGTGAGGAGTTGCAATGGGGACTGTACAGCCCACAAAGCCTGAACTGTGTGCTCTCTGGTCATTTACAGAAAGTCTGACAACCCCTGGGTGAGAAGCTTGACAGAGCCCCTTTCAAAGGGCTCGTCCAGGTGCCCCCCGTGAAAACACGTCTCCTTCACGCTCTGCCTGACCATTCGAACTGTCTCTTTGTGCCGTAGCTTCTTAGCTAAGCTTCAGCACTTGGAAGAGAAACAAGATATTCTGCAGAGGGAGGCAGTGGCATAGGGGTGGACAGGGACAGTGGCCGGGCCCTTCCCTTCTGCTGGGGCCTGGCCTGGGTTTCACATGACCTCCCACCTCAGGAGTCTAAGCCGGTTGGGCAGGTGGGCTTGGCGGAGAACTGCAGGTCCAGGGTGAGCCCTCCAGCCCCTCACCCGGCCCAGACTCGGCCTCCTCTCCAAAGCTTGGGGTGTTGGTGACACCCACATTCAGTCCGATTCCCATGAAAGGAGATGGCTTCTGGTTTTATAGCTGTGGGTGATGTCCACTTCCCCCCAGAAGGACTCGGGAACTGGCCCACTGGGCGTAGACTTTTGGGGCCGGTTTTGAGACCAGCAGACGGGGCAGGCCTGGCCTGTCATTTTATTTCCTGAAGGAAAGAAAGGCACAAGCTGCCCCTTCCTGTACCCCCAGAGAGACGCTGGGTAGTTGTGCGGATCCCCGGATTTTTTTTGTTTTCTTTTAAAGAACCTTCAGTTCAGGGCCAAGGGCAAGGTCTCCACGTCGGCCCTGTCGCTGGCCAAGCCGTGTGCCCCTGAACAAATGCTTCCCCACCGGCTTCATGGACTCGCCACTAAAGTGACTCCGCAGGCATCGGGGCTGCAAGGGTCACAGACGGAAGCAGTGTGGGAGGTTGGTTCAAGGAGCTCTGTGGGCGCCGTGCTCCCTCCTGCAGGCGGTGGCATGCGAGGGCCCCCAGGTCTCCCCAATTTTCCCAGGAGCAGCCTGGTCTTAAGACCGAAAGCCCTGGTCCCGGGAAACCCCTCCATCCAAGGCAGCCCAAGTCAGCGGGTTCCGCCATGTGTGTCACTGACCTTACTCAGGTCCCAGCTTAGGATTCATTCGTCGGGTGCATATGCATCAATTAGGCGCCGACTGGATGTTCTGGTCTTTGTGGTCGGGAAAACCCAGGCCAGGCGGCTGAGGGTCCTGTCCAGGGTCCCACTGCCAGGTCTTGCGAGCGCCAGGGCTGAGAAGTGGGCCTCTGTCTAGACCAGCCCTGCCCTGGGAGCACACGCATGTCAGACAGTAAACGCACAAATCACGATTCACACAGGCGGTGCACAGGCGGTGCGCAGGCGCCGAGGCAGACATGAGGTTGGCCTGTTGGAGGAGAGAAGACAGCAGCGTGGCTGGAACAGGGAGATTTAGGAGGAGACGGGGCCTGGGTCAGATCACGAAGGGTCTTAGCCATGGTGGGGAATTTGGACTTTTATATCCAGTTCTGATGGGAAGCCATTGGAGTATATGTAGAAGGTACTAGATATATAACAAATTAAATTTTATAGTAGAAATAATACACTTTTTATTACAAAAAGCCGGTGCTTTGCGGGCGAGGATGGGGACGCCGAGGTCGCAGAGCTGGTTTGGTGAGGCCGGGACCCCCACGCAGCCTTTCAGTTCCGACGTGGCCGTTCACCTCCGCAGGGAGCAGCCATCACCTCACATCCTCATCCCGAGCATGTTCGAGCTGCGTCTTTGTCTTCCCTACCATCCGTCCTTGGTGTTTAGGAAACGCTTTGGGGTACTTGAGTACAAAATAACGAGACAACGTAATTTCAGTCGAGTCTTTGCACATTATGGCTTCCATTAGGCCTTGCGTTGCCGATCGGGTGGGGGGAGACGGGTGTGATGAACGCGGGCTGGGCGTTGTCGTAACCGCTGCTCTGAGAAGCGGCTCCTTGAGCCTGCCTCTCCGCGGAGTGGGCGTGTGGGCGCCATGGGGACAGAGCCCGGCGTCCTCACCGATGCAGCGCGAAATGACGCCGCCCCCTGCCCGTGTGGGAGGTGGGCTCCCAGGAGCCAGGAGCAGCGTCGTTTGTGAATGAATCGCCCACGTTCGTCATCTCCCCCACGTGACACGAGCAGCTTTGCACAGATGTCTCTCGGAACACCAAGATGGCCCCAAGGGGAAGGGCCGCCTTTCCCCGGGGAATTATGGCAGCCCCCTCCTCGTACCGGGCAGCGGGCTGTAGGGCGGCACCAACTGCTAACCTGACCGAGAAGCAGGAAGCAGGATGCGGAGAGTAGCAGCGTGTGTGGCCAAGGGCGGGGAGCCGGGCAGCGGGCTGTAGGGCGACACCAACTGCTAACCTGACCGAGAAGCAGGAAGCGGAGAGTAGCAGCGTGTGTGGCCAAGGGCGGGGAGGTGACAGCAGCAGTGAGTGACAGATGACTCGGGGAAGCCTCCTGCTCACTCTCGGCTGGCAGGCCTTCCCAAGGACAAGGCTGGCCCTGGCCCTGCTGCCCGTGGAGTGGCCCTCTGTGCCACTCGGAAGCCAGCGCTGCCGCGGGGAGCAGAGCCACCTGCCCTCGCCTGCCGTCTCTGCCCAGCTGAGACACCTGTTGAGCTCCCGCTCCCCCCAGAAGAGCCAATGGGCTCTCCGTTTAGCCGCCTCCTTCCTGACCAGGACAGCCACTGCCACTGCTGGTCCCTGAGCTCCCTCTTTCTAACAGTGTCCCAGCTCCTGCCTCCATCAGGTGCTGTCACCAAAATGCCACATGAGGAGTGATTTAGATGCGGCTCATCTCTGGCTTCCGTTCCTCTGCCCTCGAGGAGGCGGGATGCTTCCACAACGGCTCCAGGAATGAGGTTTCTGGGGCAACGAATACCCAGGGTCCCCCCAGACACCAGCACCCCCACATCTGGGGACCATGTGCCCGAGCTCCAGCGGCACCGGCCCAGATCCAAACAGACGTGTTCGACACACCCACAGGCCACAGTCCCTAAACCTTATCGCCAAAAAAAGTGCCAGACGATTCTGAGCATTCCACCTTTGACCCGTCGGCCTGCGAGAAACTCGTCGGAGCGATGCCCCCAGAGGCTCCCGTGATTTCTTCACCGTCATCCACAGACCCTTTCAAAGTGAGGAAGTCCGACTTGCCAAGTGGGTGCCACATGCCGTGGTGTGTTTACGGACACGGGACTTAACGGGTAATGAGGTCGAGCTCATGGATTTCGCAGACAACTCAACGGAGACCGATCCCATGTCGTAGTTCGACTTGGGTTTGGGAGCCAGCGGGGGCTCGCACGGCTGGATTACTGCGGTCGCCCCGCAACCCCCCGCACACCGGGGCAGAGCCCGCTGGTCCGAGCCCGGGCACTGCGTCCGGTGTCTGCGCGCCCCTCCTGCTGACCTCGGGCATAGCATCTTCCCCGTGTCCGCACCTCGTCTGCCGTCCAGCTCCTGCCATGGGACCGCGTCGTCCCGGGCCCCTGGCTGAGTCACTTTCCCTTCATCCCCCTCCTCATGGCACCCTGCACCGCACTTGCGTGTGACCGCTGGACCCATACTTGCCTTGCCATTCGCCTGGTGTTTGCGTGTCCTGAGGCCGCTGTAACAAATGGCTGCAGACTGGGTGACTTCAAGCACCTCCCAGCTCTGGAGGCCGGAAGTCTGAGATCACAGTGTCGCCAGGGCCCTGCTCCCTCCGGAGGCCACAGGGCAGGGCCCTTCCTCAGCTCGCCCAGCTTGCGGCATTGCCAGCGGTCCTCGGCTCGTGGCTGCATCTCTCCAGTCTGTGCCTCCACCTTCCCGTGGCCTCTCCTCTGCCTCTGTGTCTCAATGTCCCTCTCTTTAACAGGGACCGGATGTTGCTTCTACGGCGCTCACACAATCCAACTTGAACTCATCTTGAGATCCTTAACTAATCACTTTTGCAAAGACTCTGCTTCCGTGTCACGTTCTGGATATGGGGGACAGGTGAAGGCAAGTGTGGGGGGCCACCATTCAACCCGCGACACCCGCCACCTCCACAGCGCCAGGGACCCAGTCCTTCACCTGACACTCGGTTTTAAGTGATGGCTGCAGCAGTTCGCTAATTAACGTGGTGTTTTGGTCACTTCTGAACTCCAGTCCCAGACCAAAGGCCAGCCCCAGGATCCCGGCAGCGCCAGGCAAAGCGAGCTGGTCTGCCCAGCGGTCCTGCATTCAGGATTTAAATGCCCACGATGGCCCTTCCCATCTGTGCAGGGCAGGGTGGGGCGGGCAGAGCCACCCCAGGGCCCCGCACTCCCACACATCTCGGCCACTCCAGGCCGGGCTTCCTTGGCTCGGTGTTTACACCTCCTCCAGGACCTGGCCTCACTGCCAAGAGAGCTTGTTCGATGACTGACAAATCCTAAACGCCAGCTGTCCTCGCTGGCACCTGCTTCCTCCTGGACCAAGTGAAGTGCAGGCTTCCTGCAGGCCCATCGTGGGGCCCTGCTGGGAGAGGTGGACCTTGGGCCACAGTTCAGAGCCACCCGACGCCTGGCCGCCTGCCAGGAATGTCTTCGGGCTGGCCGGTGCAGTGGGGACCTGACTTTTCCGGCCAGCCTATGGCTTGTAGTCCATCTTTGTATGAACTAGAATAAGGTGCCCGCTCCCTCTTCAAGGTGTGTTCCGACCATCTGTGCCAGAATCGCCATCATAAAATCAGGGCTCTGTGACGGCCGCGGTCACACCGTGCACAGTCCGCACGGCCATACCTGGGGGACTGGACGCCCACTCCTCTGCCTTCCACGGTGTCCACTACATTTTGGGGGCAGTAAAGTGTCCCCTGCCCTGTTCAGAATACACATTTGAAGAAAGTACAGCAGGATCACATTGTTTGTTGTTTAATCGACAAACGCAGGTAGAAAGAGTCACCAAGAGCAGACACTGTGTCACGTAGGGAGAGTCAGAAAGGACGGGGGTGCATGTTTGCTCCTGGGGAGCCCACGGTTACCGGCTTAGCAGGGGAGAAGGGGCCTCGTGGAGGGAACGTGCGATGATCCCCCTAGTCAGGAGGGTTTGGGGGGACGGCTTCCTCCCATCGGAGGGCCTGCGAGTTAGCCAGTGTCGGGGGGCATGGCAGACAGGGGAGTGGGGCACACAGGGCGGCGGGGTGCTGCAGAGGCCTGGTGAGCGAGGAGCCGGGTAAATCAGAAGGCCGCGTTTGGGGCATTTCAGAGACTCGGTGGAGACTCATTGGGAAGGCCAGGCTGCGATGTGGTCCGTGGCCTGTGGCCCCAGGCAGCCGAGCGAAGGCCGAAGCGGGGTGTGGTGGACTCCTGCGGGGGGCCATGTGTTTCCCTGTGCCCCGTCCCCAGGGGCCAGCCAGCCTACCTTCCCCAGGCCGACCAGGCCCAACGTGGGGACCGTGCAAGTGCCGAGGCCAAGCCCCCTGCGGTGTGGGCCGGGCTGGCCGGGGCGGAGGTCAGGGCAGCCTCTGGTTGTTGGGGCTCCGTGTGGAAGCCGCGTCTCAGTGGCACAGCCTCTGGCCATGGCCGTCGTCCTAAGAGTGTTTAGATTCGTAAACCGGCAGAAGGCGCCCCCGAGAGTGTGTAATCTCCTGGAAGGGCCTACCTGAGGCCCAGGTGCGGGGATCCCAGTCTGTTCCATGGGGCAGGGGCGTGGCGAGAGGAGGCCTCATGGTCCTGCTGTGTGGACAAAACTGGACGCAAGCTCCCGTTTTGAGGGGCCGGCCCTCCATCCGCATCCCCGTTGCTCTGAGACTGAGTCTCTGGGCCCTTCACTCTCGCCTCGGGCCTCCTGGGCCAAGCCGGCTGCGTGTGGCCGGCGCTCGGCAGTGTGAGCTGCTCCTGCCTCTGGCTACGGCCGGGAATCGGGGGTGCCCCGGAGCCCGCTCCACTCGAAACCCTCCTGCGGTGTTCCTTCAGCCGCCTCCCTGGCCCCCGCTCTCCCTGCCCGACTCCCGGCTGTGTCCGTGCACATTTAGCCCCACCCCACAAACCTCGTGGGGTGTGTGGCCCTATACTGGGTCCTGTGGTGCCTGGGGTGATGCGTGAGGTGCAGGCACTGCCTCTCAGCACCCCACGTCTCCGGGGTGCGGCGCTGAGGGTACGTGTGGATGCTAACGAGGGCAGTTCCCTGTGTTGGGGGCCCTGCCCTCACGCGGGTATTTGGGGGTCTTGTTCCATTCGCTCCTCAAAGCCCCTACGAGGCAGGTGTAATAATGTACGATGCGGGTGGGGAAACCGAGGCTCTGAGAAGCAAAGCCAGCGAACGGCCGAGCTGGGCTTCAAACCAGGTCTGCTGTGAGTTGGGCTGAGACGGGGTGTGATGGTGGGCGCCGGGCCGTGCGGGTCTGGGCGACGCAGCAAGGGAGCGGCGGGGCCCCCATGGCAGGGGCTGGGCACTGTGGCGCGTACGCAGCCACGGGACGCGGTCAGGGGCAGGACCGTGACAGGCATGAGCGTGAGCCAGGAATTTCTTCGACAGGCTGGGAGCAGTTGAAGATTGAGCCGGGCTCAGGAGCGGCCCTGTCCTTAGCCCAGGATGCGTCCTTCCGGGTGGCAGTGGGCGCTTGCGGACACTGACCGGCTCAGGCCAGCAGCCGCGTCCTGGGCTGGCGGTCGTCGTTCATCCACCCCTCCTGAGGCCGCAGGGCGTGCTTGCTATTATTCCCATTTTGCAGAGTGGGGCCACGAGGCTCCGAAGGTCAGTGTGACCTTGGGATCTGAGCGGAGGTGGGATTTGAGCCGAGCTCTGTATGATGCCAACGCTGTCCCTCACCCGCCAGGGCAGAAGGCCCCGCCCCTGTCGGTCAGCATGGTGAGAGCCAACGAGTGCCAGGCCAGCTGCACTGTCCCTAGCAAGCAGTGGGGGGCCAGCTGGCAGGACACGTGCGGGTCGTCTGTGTGGCACGCGGTGCCCGAGGCGTGTCGGGCAGCTTTCAGTCCTGCAGGCGGACTTGGCCCCCACAGGGCCCGCATGCCAGGGCACAGGACAGGTGCACCTAGGCGCCAGCAGAGGCGGGGACTGGGGGGGGTGGCCACGTGTGTCCCCAGGGAGAACAGGCTCAGGCCCTGCCCAGCAGGCTTCACGTCTCCGGGGTTTTGGGGGCTGCTCATGCCCAGAGAAGTGTGGGAGCGAAGGGCTGTGGGTCGCTGGCCGGGCCCTCAGAGAGCCTTGCGCTGGAGGGGGCATAGGGGCGGGTCGTGGGGTTTGGTCCTGCCGGGCGCTGAGCAAGCCGTGGGGCCAGGGCGCACCCCCGCCCTGTCGAGGTTCAGAGGGTGCTGTTCGGAGGGCAGCTCCCGTCTGCACTCTGGTTGGGAGGCCGTGGAGACAGAAAGGTGGAGAGCCCTGCCCCTCCCAGGCCCTGCCCCTCCCGGGCCCTTCCCCTGCCCACCCCTGTGGTTCCGGTCTGGCTAACCGCCAGGCTGCCGCGGTTTCTGGTGATGGTTAAGGGGATGGCGCCCTGGGGCTCCCCCATCCACCGCGCCATCCTGAGTGTCAGCCTGTCGGACCTTGCCAGGACCTCGGGAGGCCTGGGGCTTTTATCACCTCACTGCTTTGTAATGAGAAGGGAAACTGAGGTGCAGAGAGCCCATCACTCACCGAACATGGGGCGGGCCAGCTGTGACCCTGCCCGCAGGCCCCCTGGGCCCTGGATGCCTGACCTCGTCTATTGGGCTGTGAGGGGCTGAGCCAAGGGCTCCGGGCATGGCTGAGCTCCCCGAGCTGGGGCTCCTTGCTGTGCCCAGAGCTGGAGGCAGAGCAAGTGCCCAGGGACTGAACCCCGCTCCCGAGTCGTCAGACGGCCCCGCGCCAGTCCCCCTGGACTGCACGGTCTGCCAGATGTCAGGGCGTGTGTCCCCGCCATGCTGGAGGGCAGGGCAACCCTGACGAGCTCCTCTGCACAGCCACCTGATGCAGGGGGCTTGAGAGAGATTCGGGACACGTGGCGTGCTCCAGCTGTGTCCCCGGCCTCACCTATCCAGCGGGAAGCTCCCCACCACCTTGTCCAAGCGCCCTGCCCCTCCTCCCGCTGGGGTCCCCAATCTGGCTTGGCCCTGCTGCTCCCAGGTGACTGAACGCCGGGGCCGTGCGCTCCCTACAGGCGGCAGATCCAGTGCTGGGCGAAGCCGACCTTCAGTCGTGGGGCCTTGGAGCCCGTGAGCACGTTGCTTCTGCTGCTAGCCCTCTGCACCCCGGGCCTCTCCCTCCGAGACAGCCCTCTGGGCTCCTCGGGGCACACGCAGCCCTGCCATGGGGGCCCCTCCAGGCAGGGTCCCTTCCGCTTGCGCCCAGGCCCCCCACGCCAGCCCCTTAGGGTCCTGGAGAAAGCCTGTGCACAGTGCCTCCGCCCTCCCCCCTCCACTGGCCTCCAGCTCCAGCTCCTGACTGGTTCCGGGGCAGCAGGAGAATCCTAGGGGACACAGCCCCCCAAAGTTGAGGATGGCCACAGTTCAGCCAAGCTCTTACGGCAGGCCTGCTGGGGAGCCCACCCCTGTCCTGCATCCCCGGTGCCACTGGGGGTGGACACCATGTGGCGAGGCGCCCTTCCTGTAAATGACAGCAGGCTCTGGCAGCCGATGCGAAGTTGGACCTTTGCGTTTCTTTCCTTTTAAAAAAAAAAAAAGCCTGTGCCAAGAGGCAGGCAATGTGGCTTTAGATCGTCTCTCGAGGGGGGAAGCCCGTCCCCACGACTCACCATCCCCGGAAGGAGGCCGCGTGGCCAGCGGCTGGGGTGTCACCGAGTGACCTGCCTCCTGCTAGAACCGCCCCCTCCCCCCCGCCCCGCGCCCGCACGCTCCCGGCCGCCCCCTCCACCAGCCTGCGGCTCCTGTGCGCGGGGTGACGCGGCTGACTGTGGGGGCACCACGTTCCCTCGGACGGAGAGGGAGGGGTCCCCACGTCCCCCGGTGCCGGCTCATGCAGGGAGCAGACAGCGTTCGGTCTTTATAAAACCCCTTCGAGAAGAAGAAGAAGAAGAAGAAGGAAACCACGAACACACACAAAAAAACTGCTGCCTCATTTCCCCCCGGGCCGATCTCATTCCTCCTGGAAGGCGCACCCGGCCCAGCCGCCCGGCGCAGCCCGCTCCTTCCCGCGGCCGCCCGCGTGCCCTGCTTCCCCGTGCCTGGAGCCCGCCGCCCAGCCCAGCCCAGCCACCGCCCGGCCTCCCCACCATGTGTGACTCCTTCCCCCAGCTGGCTCCCGCTCTGCCTCTGCCTGCCCCCCTCCGAGCCCCGTTGTGCCGTGCCCGCCCATCCCGTCAGCCTGCCCCCCCCCGCCGCCTCGCTCCTCCTGCACCCTGCCCCTGCGCTGCTCAGCTGCCTCCTCGCTGCCCGGAGCCCGCCAGCCGGGGGATTAACTGGTATGATGATGAGCGTCCCCGGAGGAGCCGCCGCGGTGATGATGACGGGTCACAATAATGGTCGCTGTCCCCGGAACTCTCTCTGCAGTGACTGCATCATCGAGGAGAAGACGGTGGTCCTGCAGAAGAACGACCATGAGGGCTTCGGGTTTGTCCTGCGGGGGGCGAAAGGTAAGAGCCGCCGCCCCCGGCCCGGCCGCACGCACATGTGTGTGCGCGTGTGTGTGTGTGTGCGCGTGTGTGTGTGTGTGTGTGTGTGCACGCCTGTGTGGAAGACGCTCCCCAGCTCCGGCAGCAGCCCTTTTCCTGGGGGCACTTGGTTGCTAGACAACCGTGTTCTTTGCATGCTGCCTTACTCAGAAAACACTGGGGCTTCCTTTAGGAATATTTTCAATTTTCTATACACAATGTCGCTCTGAGTGAGCGCTCTCTCTCCCTCCCCCGACCCTCTTTTAACCAGGGGTCTAATCTGCTCCGTGGCTTGGTTCGGCCCCACCGTGCCTGCCCTCAGAGCCCCCGCTCTCGGGCACCCACAATGGCCCAGTCCTGAGTTCCGGGGGCTGGAACCCGCCCTGTCCTGGGCGCAGGCTTCTGCTCCAAGTGCAGCAGGCAGCCGTGCGTCTGCCTCTAAGGTGACTTTGCAAAGGAAACATGGCAAGATGGTCCCTCCTGCCGTGGCCCGAGCCAGCAGCACCCACGTCATGTGGCCTCTGGTGGGGGGTCGGGGGTGCATCCCACACACTGCACCCACCACCAGCCCAGAACTTGGGGGCCTTCCCCTCCAAAGAAAACAAAATGGCATCGCCTCCCCCACGAGAAGGGACATCTGTCCACCGGGTGTGTGGGTAAGCCATGTGGAAGTTACATCTCGTTGCCTCTGTGCTACGCGGGGGGCCGGGCGCCCGTGCGGGGGGTGGCAGCCCACCTGCCCGAGGCTCGGGCTGCCCCACAGCAGCCTGTCCGGAGAGAGAGAGAAAAGACGACCGTGTCCCCGGGCGTGTGTCCCTGACTGTGTGTGACGCTGTCCCCTCCCCCGCCAAGGCCATCTCCACCCCCGACCCCACTCCCACCGCGGCCTCTCACGACACCCAGGAAAGTCCACCCCTTGCCCTAGAGTTTCACTCGGCAGCTGTGTGGGGCCCGGAAGCCCGGCTCGCCGTGCTGAGGAGCCAGGGGGAGGGGGCCCAGCCCTCCCGGGGACGCTGGCTGCAGAGTGGCCACCGAGAGCCGGGCTCCCCGCACACACAATTCACAAGCGGGTCCCAAATCTGCAGCCACCCACGGGGTCAGCGCTGCGTTCTGTCCGTGCTCCAGACCGAATCCCCGTGGTCGTGGGCCTGCGTAGATGCAGACTTGGCAAGTGGCTCAGCGTGGTGTTTCTCTAGCTCCGTGTGGTTCTGGGGGAACTTTTTCCATTTTTAGAACCGAAAGTGTTTAGTCACTGATGCTTTTAAAGAAAATGACAGGCGTGTACATACAGACACGCACAGCAGGCCACGGTGCCCCGTGTGGCAGCGCGGAGGCCGCCGGACGCAGTGGGCTTCGTCGCTTGGGGTGGCGCTGACCTGGGGTGCGGGTGTCAGGCCCGCCCGCTGCCAGCGGGAGCCCCGCAGGTCCCCTCCCGGGGTCCCCGGGCTCCTAACGAGGCGTCCTTGCCTTCCAGCGGACACGCCCATCGAGGAGTTCACGCCGACGCCCGCGTTCCCAGCCCTGCAGTACCTGGAGTCCGTGGATGAAGGCGGGGTGGCCTGGCAAGCCGGACTGAGGACGGGCGACTTCCTGATCGAGGTAGGGACCCAGGGTCTGCACCTTCCTGCTGCGGGAGAGCGCCGACTCTCCGACAGTTGGGGTCCGCGGTCTGGGCCGCATGGCCGGCGGGCCGGGCCGGGGCTGCCCGCGGAGCTTGCGCGGACGCGTGCTTGGTTCTCTCCGCCTGCTGTGGACGCCGTTCCCTGCAGACGTGTGTGTTGGGTTGTCTCGGAGGCCGTGGCTGTAGCTCTCTGAGGAGTGGAGAGGGACGTGGACCTCGGCCGTGGGTCTCGAGGTGGAAGAAGAGAAGGGTGGTCGCCACGCGGCTGCGGCCGGTCTCGCTGTGCCGCGTGGGACGCAGGGCACGGGGTCGTGGCTCTGGCTCGCACGCGGTCTGGAACGCAGGGGCTAGGAGCCCGCCGACCTAACTGGCCTGTCGATGGGAGCACCCTTCAAAGGCCGAGGTGCCTGGGCAAGAGGGGCGGCTGCAGTTGATGGCACCGGAGGGACCTTTGAAAATTCAGGGCCTTCGGAAATCAGCCTTCGCTGGTAGGTGAAGGAGGGCGACTTGCCATCACTCTAAGAAGGCCGCGGACGCGGGTGCCGCGTGGCTCAAGCCTCACCTGGGGCTGCTGGGCGTGAGGCGTCCCTGGCGCCCGGCCCCGTGCAGGCTGACGCGTCCCTTTCGGCCTTGCCGAGCAAAGCGACATGCCGCTCTCTGGAAATGTTCAGAATGTGTCGTACCCGGGAAAAATGACGTGTAAGAGGCCGGGTGAGCTCAAACGGCCCTCGCCGGCCTTCACGCGTCCTGGCAGAGCGTTCCTCGCTGCCGCCCCTGGACCCTGTCTCTCCTGTGCCGGAGGCCCACGTGCAGGTGGCGGGGATGGACGCATGGCATCCCACTGACCCGGCGCCAGTCCCCCCACAGCTGGGCTGGCCAGACGCTTGTCCGTTCTGTAGAGGAGGAGACTTGGGCCATGGCGAGATGGCCACTTGAAGCCATTTCCCTCCGTGGCGCTTACGCTCCCAAGGGTGCTTTCTGAGCTGTGGTCTTCCTCGTGGCTTGAAACGGTGAGCGTGATGGGCGTCCAGGAGGAGAGAGCCAGGTCCAGGGGACAGGGCACTTTGCCCACCCCAGGTATGTCGTGGGGGTCCCGCTTTATTTGACGACTGGCCAATCAGAGCCTTGGCTGGTAAAGAACGAGCTTGTTTGCACTCGGGCACCTAAGCTATGGAACGTGGCCCCAGAATGATGGGGACTGGAGCCCACCATAGCTTCATGGGTTAATGTGGTTTGTAACCTCATGAAAATGCAGAGAGAGAGAGAGACATGGGGTTGAATCATCTTCTGTAGGATGCAGTTGTGATGTAAGTCCCCTTCCCGTGTGCGTGTGTGTGTGTGCGTGTGTGTGCGTGCGTGTGTGTGTATGTGTGCGTGTGTACATGTGTGTGCGTGTGCGTGTGCGTGAGTGCGTGCGTGTGTGTGAGTGCGTGCATGTGTGCGTGCGTGTGTGCGTGCGTATGCGTGTGCGTGCATGTGTGTGTGCGTGTGTGTGCGTGTGTTTGTGTGCATTGGCTTGGCACAGGAGACTGGGCAGGGTGAAGTAGTGTTGCCCCACTGACGCGACTGCAACAGGCTGAGGGAGCCGTGTGGGTCCGGGAACGACGAGCGAGGGCTGCAGGTGTCAGCCCGCCCCCCGCGGTGGGGCTCCTCGATAAACGAGTCAATAAGAACCGCGGGGCCGCCGGGAGTATGTGGGGCCGTCCCTTGCCGGGGAAGCAGAACTGCTCAGGGCTGGCCGGCGTGTCCCCAGCGTGCGTGGGCCAGGAGGGGATGGCACGCCACCCAGTCGGATTGAAGACTGGGAGCGCTGAGGTCCTGCACTTCTGTCTTCAAAGCATCTCCCATGATATTGCTTTTCACCTCCGATATGCAAATATATTTGCCATTTGGGGATAGGTTTTATATTCTGGGTAACCTCTGAAATCCAGGACTCCAGGAATGCTTGGCCCCGAGATGCGTTGAGGCTCTGTTGGTGTTATAATGTCACACGGGACCTCAGGGAGGGCCACAGGCCCTCCAAGGCTGCCTCCTGCAGGCTCCCCACCAGTGTGGGGCAGAAGCTGGACCCTTGGAGCTCGGCTCCTCCTGGTTCACTTCCAAGGCTGCCTTGTGGGGCTCAGAAATTCTTCGGGTGCCTGGATTACGAAGACCGAGCTTCTCCATCGAGTTGTGTCCTCGCTCCAGATTTCACACTGAGGTGTTAAATGCCATTTATAGCTTATGGTTCGCATGCTTTTTCCAATGGACAATTTTTTAATGTTTTTTAGGGAAAAGCGTCAGCCTCGTAGGGATCGTTTTAAACAAACCCGTGTGTGTCAGGCGAGTCTTCGTGTTGAGTAGGAGCCATCCCAGGAGTTGATGGGCCTCTGAGCTTTGGACGGAGTGCGGGGTCCTGTGCAGGAGGGCGCCCCAAGTGTGGGCAAACGGTCCTCGTCCCCACCGTCTGCCCCCGTCCAGCCTCCTTTTCTCTCTGCTCCTGGAAGGGAGCTCAAAGCGTGTCAGAGCTTTATTTTCTCTCTAAAAATGCTTTCTGCAGCTTAAACTTTGGGGTCAAGGGGCCACTTTTTAAGGGCATGTCTGCCCTTCGAAATCTTTAGCATCTACAGAGCTTCGTTCCTCCTTCCGGGACTTCGTCAGAACGTCCTGGCCTTGTCCCCTGGCTGGCGTCGGTTCCCATCATGCCCGGTTCCTGTCCTATGTGCTTTTCCTGGCTGCCGACCTTCTGGAGCTTATCTCTCCTGCCCTGGCGTCTGGGAGAAGTTAGTTCCTTTTCAGTTGGTATTTTTCCTTTGCTGACCACTCCCCCGCCCTGCCCACAAACAAGCAGTAGCTTTGAAGTTTCACGTAAGAGGCCGTCTTTGAATTGGGACTTGTGACAAAGGTGGTCTTAGTGCTCCTCTTGGGTTGTCATGAGAAACTCATCTCAGAGGTGGAGGAGAAGTAGGTGCCCCACGGAGGGGCCACTTGAGCATGGTGGCTCTACAGATGACGAGGGTTCACCGTTTTCAGATCAGCCAGAACCCCCCCGAGGGCTGACGACACCGGAGCTCACCCAGAGAGCTCTAGGACTGGGCAGGGTGGTGGCGACTCAGTGGCCCTGTGAGCACGTTCAGGAGAGAGCCAGACTTGCAGAGAGACAGGCGTGGGGGACAGTGACAGCCAGGGACAGAAGCAGGCAGGGAAACAGGGCAAGTTTTTCTCTCCACGCAGACCAGGTGTGAGGACGGGACTCCGCCGGCAAGGAAGGGTGCAGGCCACGCCCCTCTCGAGTCCAGCAGGAAACCCGCTTCAGGGTGACGCTGACAGTTAGGGGTCCACTGGCGAGATGGCTGCTGTTTCTTGAGACCGTCCTGGTTAAGTCTGCTCACCCAACAAGAGGGGCAGGAAAGGTCACTTACGGTGTGTGAAAAGGAGGACACAGATGGCTCATGGATGACAGTTTGGCATCGAGCAGTTAGGAAGACGTGGAGGTTGGGATGTCATTTTGACGTCCTTCGGGACATCGGCCTCTTCCAGTGAAACGTGGCTGGGCATCAGCCACCCACAGACCTCTCACAAACAGACCTGGTGGCTGGCCCGCCCCTCTGGGACCGGAATCCCGAGGCGGCAGCTTGGGTATCAGCCTCACGACACCGGCGGGGCTCCGGCGTGCAGGCCAGACGCCGCCTGGTGGCCCGATGCTGCTGGCTTTCGAGCCCCGTGGTTGGCATTCTAGCTAACGCACGGTAGCGGGCGCCGTGCGAATCTCCCGGGCTGACTCTCCGCCATGGGCCGCCCCTCCGCAAACCTCATTACTTTCGTAAACTAAAGCACCCCTTATCTCAAGAATCACTCCTTGTACAACTAAACGGTAAACACCGGAAGGGCAGACGGCAACGGGAGACGGACACGACCTGTCCTTATTTACGGTAGTCAAGGTGTGTCTGCCAGGCACAGCACTGCGCCACCCGACCCTCGAGAAGTCTGCAAAACGGCATCCGTCGGCACGCCCATTGTACGGATGAGGAGACGGAGGCCCGGGCAGGTCGACGCCCGTGGTTGAGCTGCAGGTGGGCGGAGAAGCTGGGGCTCCGACCCGGGCCGTCTCACTCGGCGAAGCCCTAGCTCAGAGGTTCGTGAGAGACACTCTGACGGGTCTGCTGTGTCAATGGGCAAAGGGTAAGAATGAAAACAAACAACGAGGCGCCGACATTGATTTTCAAATTAGAAAAACGCCTTTGTTAAAATTATTCCTGCAGCCGTCACTAGCGACAGCACTCGTGAGTTGCTGGGTGGAGGCATCGATTGGCGTAAACTTCTTAGACGTGAGGTGACGCTACATGGCAGGAGCCGTAAAGCAGAACCAGGAATGTTACAGCTTGGGCCCCACCCCAAGGGAGTGAGCTGAAAACCACGGAGAGATCGCAGGGTGGCCCAAATGTCGGAGGGGCAGTGGGGGAGGGGATAAGGGACAAGCGCGCATCCGTCATGGATTCGTAAGAACGCGTTAAAAGTTACGCTTGCAAGTTGTTAACGCGAAGGGAAAATGGTTACCTTATTTTAGGTGAAAAGGGCAGAATCACATGATCTACGCATTATCTAAATTATACCACCTCCCCACAAAATAGGCAGGAAAAAAACAGAAGAAGGAAAATATTAACCCCTAGGTGATGGGATCGTGTGGGATTATTTTCTCTTTCTTCAGACTTTTCTCTGTTTCTCGAGTTTTCTCGAATGACAGCACTGACTGCATTTTTTTGGCAGGTATTAATTTCATAAGTAGAAAACGATTCCTGAGAAGACAGGTGTCTCTCTCAGGTGAGCGATGTCTCTGTCTCCACGGCCAGGGTGATGCGCTTTGCTTCCAGAATGCTCCCTGGGCGTCGATTACCGTCCTGGGGCCATCGCTCACCCACCTGATGCGGTGCTGGAGGCTCCCGTGGTTCTGTGATTGTTTTTTTTTCCACCCTGAAGTGGCCAATCTCGTTTTCGTGTTAATTTCCCTAAATAGATTTTTCCTTCGTAATTAACACGGGCAGCGGTATCCTTCATCCTTGAAAACTGATGCTTGAGTTCGCTAATTACTTCTTCCTCGTATTAAATACTTGCCCCAGAGATGGCCCGGAACTGTTTTGTAATCTCGGTTTGCACTGAAGTGAGGATGGTAAGTGGGACGCCCTGGTGTTGTCCCCAGAGGCCATTTGAGTAACTGATAAAATGTTTCCTAGGCTGCTACTCGAGAACGGGCCTGGGAAAACGGACGCAGGCTCCAGCGCGTGTTCACCTAAACCATGACTTTCAAACTCCCCCAGCTTCGAAATTAAATATCACCCGGAGGATATTTAATCCAGGTTGTCCCTGATTGTCCTTATGCATCTCATTAATCGGCACGTGCCTCCTGGGTCTCGGCGTCCCCGTCAGCAAAATGGGTGGCCGTGAAAATTAAGCCACCCGAGATGAACCAAGCACGTACCACCTGAGCTCTGGGCACACGGGCTGCTGCTAGCGCTGGTCTTAATTCAAGGGACGGCGGAGGGAGGGCCAGCGGGCTGGGCACAGAGTGGGCGCTCCGCCAGTGTGTGTGGTCGACCATCCTCTCGTTTTGCATCATCGTGAATGATGCCTGACTCAGAAGAGGAAACCGATGGCCTTCAGTTGAACAAATACTAATAATGTCATAATAAGTTATAATAACGTCAGATGATTGTAACCACTGTCATTTCAAGCATGGAGCAGCTACAGAGCGCACCCGCCCTGTGCCAAGCACATACAGCCCGGCACTCCCATCCAGGAGTGGAAGGGTTTCCTGATGCCTCTCTCAGGGAAGGGATGTCGGCTCATACAGGCACCTGCCTGCCCCACCCCCAAGCCCAAATGTCCCTGGCAGGCTGCCTCTGGACCTGGCTTGAACCTCTGCTCCCAGGGCACTCACCGCCTTGCTCAATTCTGTTTTGGCATGAGTCTAGCTTTTAGGTAATCTTGGAAATTCTACTCGTGATTCTCATTTCGTCCTCTGGCGACAGATCCCAGGGCTGAGGCCAGAGCCCTCCTGTGGTTTCTGCCGTGCCGGCATCCTTTCGGTCCAGTTGACTGGCGGCCACACCACAGTCTCACGTTTCTTTATCTTGCCTCTCAGAATATCGTCAAAGGGTTCCTCATGTGTCCCGCTGGCTCACAGGGCCGGTCTAGGGACTCTACCAACCCCCTCCCCCCCCAAAATGTTAATAGCTTATTTATATCATGTTTAATGGATTTAACTAACTAAGCTAAAGACCAAATTCCAGCTCTGTTAGCCGGAAGCTAAGATGACCAGACAGTTCTCAGCCTTGAGTGACACTGATACTTCGGTCATCAAGTTTCGCTGGTTTCACACCAACGACAAGCAGGCCGAGGGCTCTCCGGGGCCCTCCGAGGGGGAGCTGCTTTCCTTACTGAAGCTCTATGGCTTCTCGCTTTGCTGGTTTTGGAAAAGGCCTGGACCCCCCGGTCAGCTTCCCACTCCAGCTCCTCTACCGGGCTGCCTGCACCTGGGTCAGCCCAGGAGGACCATCTTGACCTGCCTCTCTGTCCCCCTGCCCAGACTTTGCCGGGGTGAAAGCTTCCAGCCAAATTCTCAGTGATGGTCGAAAAACATTTCTTTAGTAGCAAATAAAAGTCAGCACGGAGGGGCTCAGCTGCTTTTGTCATTTGCCTTCAGATGATGCCAGTGTTTGAGGCAAATGGCTGGCATCACAGTCCCAGCCCTCCGAGGCTCATAGCCCTGGGGTCTTTGTTCTCCAAGGCTCTAAAGAGGCTACTCTTCTGGGGGAGCCCCCAGAAAGCCGGGAGGCTGGCACCCTTTCCTGCACATAGCCACAGCCTCTCCACACCCCTCCCCCCGCCCCGAGCCTACGGAATGGTTCGCTTTGTCCTCCACATTGACTGGGAACAGGTGTTCCCGCTGAGAAGGTGGACGCGGGCGGCCTAGCTCTTCCAGATCTGAAGTCTTGGCTCGTTCATTTTGGGGTTCTAATTTGAAGCATCAGTGATTTCAATTTTAGGCTAAAAAAAGATTCAGAATCACTTCAGGGGACCATGTCTGCTGCGCTCGAGCCTCAGTGGGACTGGCAGATGGCAGTGCACGGGGTCGGACAGAGATGGCCAGGAACCTCCATCCAAGGGCACAGGCTGTGCAGTGTGATCTGGGTTTGAATCCAGGCTCTGCCACTTCTTAGCTGTGTGAACTTGAGAAAATCCTTTCGTCTCTTGGTCTCAGTTTCTTAAATTGTAAATAAAAATGTATGTGAAGCTACATGTAGCACGGTCCCTGGCAGGGTGAGCTCTCAACAATGGGTAGCAATTGTACAAGTCACTTGTGCAACTTCATACGTTCATTTCTGACGGGGCTGGGGTGAGCCGTGGGGAGAAAGGACATGAATCAGACTCATTTCCGTGGGGAACACACAGCCCGGGAGGGGAGCAGAGAGCGGAGCATGGCGAGGGCCCCAGATAAACCAGAAAAAGGGGCTCCGTGAAAGAGATGGTGTTGGCGCACGCTCTGATGGGTCAGTGGGATTTCTACAGGCCGAACTGGGGAGGGAAGCCTCATGGGAAGCTCGTGGGGTCGGGAATGTTCCAGGTGAGTTTGGTGAGTGGTCGGGGTGACCAGGGCTCGGGGTGACCGGGGCTCGCGGTGCCCGGGGCTGGTCCACAGAGGACCTGGAATGTCAGCTGTGTGTGTGGCTGGCAGGTCAGCGGCTGGGACCAGCAGGGTGGGTGCAGCTGGACCTCTCCAGGGTGCTGAATCTCCTCGGGCTCCGGGTCTGTCCGTGGTGCTGAAGCCCCTGTGGTGCTGGGACTCTCCGTGGTGCTGAATCTCTCCAGGGCTGGCCTTGGGAGCTGGGAGATGGAGCCTGGTGTGAGACCTCGGCGCTCCTCCCCCCTTCCCTGTCCCTCGCGTCCCTGTGTCCTGGGCCTTTGGCCTTCCTGGACACAGCAGCTTACTGTCCAGTGAGTGTGTATGTCTGCTGAGTGGAGAAATCTCTTCCGTGAAGAGGTGTGAAGCATCTGTGATGACTTGTGCTCTGAGCCTGTCTTTACTGCATTGCTGAGGCCTTGGCTCACGTCACCTTCTCAGAGAAGTCTCTTCAGGCACCCGCTCTCTGCACTCATGCTGGATGCTTCCTTCACCCTCAGAATCGTCTCACATGTCAGGTGGTTGGCTTATGCTCATCCCCCTCACGAGAGTGCCTGCTCCAACACGCTGGAGATTTTGCGGATCTGGTTCCTACTGTGTGTTCTGTGCTCAAAATAGGGCCTGCTGCATAACAGAGGCCCCGAAACATGTGTTCAGTGATGGGCGATCGTGAGTACGAGGTGTTTCGTGCCCATTTTGCAGGTGATAAAGCTAAGAGATCGGTTAGTTCGCCAGGGCCCCACTGGCATCTGAATCTGGGCTGACTCCAAAGCTTGGGTCCAGCAGGAGCCCCGAGTAGGTCTCATCGAGACATAATCGCGTAACTGTCTTCTTCAGCCCAGAAGGATGCTGTAGACCTAGCCCCAGTCCACACAGGGAGAGTCTGCAGGGGCCACGGGGAGCTGAGATGCCCACACCAGAAGCTTCAGGTTCAAGTGTCTCTGAAGCACCTGTGCTCACCCTGAAAGGAGCCACATCCCTCCCCGCCTTCCCCGCTTCCTCCCACTCGCCCACCTCCCAGCGTGCTCGGCAGGCTCTCGTTAGCATTGATTTGTCTCTGTCTCCAGTGCCCTTTTGCGGGGAGTTCCATGACACACGCGGTTAGGTTGGCAAATGAACTGAAGGAAGGCCTTGTGCTAAATGTCCTGGAGGCTCTTTTAATTGATGGAGTTTGTCAGTCCTGGGAATTAGGGTGTGTGCGTGCGCCAACAATAAGTAGAGTTGAAATGAGGGGGGTGGGGAAGGAGCCATGGAAGGCCACGGTACTGTCCGATGCTGTGCAGTTCTGAGAGCGGCCTCCTTGCTTTGGTGCCATGAGACCAAACACCCGCCAGCAAATTTTCCACTTTCCTTTATCCGGAATCTTCCGTTTCATTTAACAAGCTTTTCGGTGCACCTCCTTTGTGCTCAGTCCTCTGTGGGTGGGGCCGGGTGTCATGGAGAGGAGCAGAGGCCATCCCTGCCCTCCAGAGACAAAGCTGGCTGAGGGAAGGAGGCCCGTAGACCTTTGTTGGGACTTGGGGCTGTGGACAGAGGGAGGAACTGGTTATCTGGACTGGACAGGTGGGGGAGGTGGCACAGACCCAGCCTGGGAGGAGACACATGGGCCTTGACCGTGGCCCTCTCTCCATGGTCTCCCCAATGTGCCCCACCTCCTCCCACCCCCCGGGCACTTGCCCACAGTGCTCTCTCTCTCCCCCTCTCCGCCCTCCACTGGGGTAACCCAGCTCACCCTCAGTGGTCCCGCCACGGGGAAATCGTTCCTAAAAGCTCCATGAGATAAGGGGCCAGCATGACAGGCACCCGCTAAATGATGGAGGTGGCACAGACACAGGACAGTG
>NW_006435764.1:2372528-2374535 GCF_000325575.1 Pteropus alecto
GGACATGCCAGGAGGCCCAGGGTGAAGCGCGTGGGGCCTCTGGGTCGGGGAGGACCTTGGATGCCGAGCCGAGGGGCGGGGCCTCGCTGTCGCTGGAGGCAAGCTCCCGTGGGTGTTTCAGCAGGGACGTCCGAGGCCTGCCAATCAGCGGGTGGGGACATTGCTGGAGAAGGGAGTGAGGGCAGAGACCGGATCGGTTAGAGCAGAGAGCAGGGCTTCCAGGCAGTCCCTGGAGGCGGCCCGCCTGGGTCCACATGCAGCTGGTCTACCGACATGCCGTGTGGCCTTGGGTGAGTTACACAACCCCTCCGTGCCTAGATTTCCTCATCTGCAAAGTGGGAATAGGACTAGCCGCCACCTCTCAGCGTCTCCAGAGTTTAGATGTGTAAGGCATATGGAAAACACCAGAACACCAGGCATGCACAAGGCAGTATGTGCCAGAGGGGCCGTTGCTCTTGCCGCGGCCTCCGATAGCTCGCGGGAGGAACGTAGAGCCTTCCCGACCAGGCCAGGCCCCCTCCCCCAAGGCAGGGTCTCACCACCCGGAACCTCTCCCCCTCGGAACCTGCCACCAGGAGGTCAGACGTGAGCCCCAGGAGGAAGACCCCGCTTGGCTCTGCTCACCAGGGGGTCCCCAGCGCCCAGCACTGGCCTGGAGAGGTGGGGTTGGGGGTGAGAGAAGGCGCGTGGGAAGATGACCCACCGACAAGCTAACCAGAAGACAGCTGCCATTCGTGGCCGCCCTCACTACAGGCTGCTGGAAGCAGGAGCCGCTCCCTGGGCCCAAGCAGGCCAGGACAGGCCCGTGCCCAGCGGCCTGGCTCCTCACAAATGGCGAGTTTCTGGCGATCTCCCAAGCCAGGACATCAGACTGGACATCCTCCCCCAGCGCCCTCCTCACCGCGACGAAGCCCCACCTCGCGAAGCGTTCGGTGCCCACGGACTCGGGTAAGCCTCGCCAGAAGCCTGCGACGTGGGCTCTGCCATTGCCGACATTTCTCACATGAGGAACTCGAGGCACAGAGTGGTCAGAAAGGCCGGCTGAGCCACAGAGCTCCCGCGTGGCCCCGGCACAGTGCTCTAACATGTCACTCTCCCGCCCCTGAGCCCAGGCTCACGATAGGATGAGAAGTCACTCCCGCATCCGGTCCCTGGATTCCTCTCCAGCTCCCGAAGTCTTTGTTCATTCAGGGCTTCGGGGATAATTTCCCATTGTCACACTTCAGTATAATCCGGTCCTTCCTGCCGCCTGCGGGACCCTAAGTCTCCCGGCCTCCCTGCTGACCCCGGCCGATCTCGTCTCTGTCCCTGTGCATGTCCCTTCCTTCCCCTGGACACCGTCGCTTGCGCCCACAGTGGCTCCCTTACGTCCGGTCTCTGCTCACCTACCCAGCGCCTTCCCGACCACCTTCCCTAAACGGAGGAAACGTCCCCAGCCACTCGCCCACACTGAGGGGCGCTTCTTTTCTTGGTGTTGGCACTCGCCGCGTTTATGGAAAACACGGTTCGTTGGCCGAGCGCCGCCCCCCTCTCCAGAACGCAAGTCCCGCCCGGGGAAGGGCCCTCCTCCCGTGCCCTGGGTCATCCCAGCACCCAGAAGGGCAGAGCAGGAGCCCAGTTCGTGTTTTCCGATGGAATGGGTGAGCTGTGTCCCCGGCCTGGCACAGAGGCCAGCTGACTCCAGTGAGGCCGTGCTGGAACCTTCCGCGTCGGAGAGGCGGCCCATCTCTCCCAGACCGCACCCTCGTCCCCGTCAGGGCCGGGAAGTGGAAAGGTCGACTGGCTCACATCAGAGCCATGAGCCAGCTCTTCCATGTCAAGTTCTAGAATTCTCTCCCGATGCCCAGTTGGCACTCGAGGAGTGTGCGGCGGGCAACGTGAGCCCCTCCCCTCGGAAACCTGAAGGTGTTGAGTCAACTGCGCCCCGTGTGTGCCTGGTGACCGGGGTCCATGTTAGGGTTATCTCCATGGCCGGAGGAAGTCACATCCGCCCAGATGTAACGGGAC
>NW_006435764.1:2375562-2378980 GCF_000325575.1 Pteropus alecto
GTCCCGTCATGCGTGCCAGGCACCGTCTCCAGGAGTGCACGTGCACGAACCTGCTCAGCGCTCAGTGTGGTTTTGACGTTCCGATCAGCTCCTTCCTCTGCACGAGGAGGCCGGGCACAGAGACAGGGACTTGCTGATGGACACACAGCGAGCTAGCGGCAGAGCCGGGCTGTGCCCCAGGAAGGGGCTACGTCAAAGCCCACGCTGTGAACATCGCCGTACGACCTGGGGTAAGGGGCAGAGTAAAGGGCTGGCCAAGGAGGGACCACCGCGGGCTGGAAGGTTGGGGAGGACTTCTGGGGGCGGGGATTGCGACAGAACTGACCTCCAGTGCTGGTACGAGCTCGACGTGAGACATCCACACAAAGCATCTTGCCCGGAGACAGGGCCTCGAGCGGTGGCGGTTGTGGGGATCAGCTCCCAGGGCTGTGACGTCAGGCCAGCTGGCCCAGGGAAGCAGAACCATATCTCGAAGGGCTGCACCTTCCAGGGAGAGCTGAGAGCCGTGTGGCCTTGACCCCGGGCATGCCCTTCACCCAGCCAGGTGAATTTCGTGACAGATCAGAGGTAGACGCAGGATGAGGAGGCAGAAACAGCACATCCGAGGGGTTCGGCCGCAAAGGAGGCGGGAGAGGCAGACAGGAGCGGCATTGGCGGAGGGTTTCACTACGGGGCCTTGGGCCTGTGGACCCTGGACTTGAAGGGCTGTGGGAGAGGCTGAGACTGGAGATGGTGATGGCAAGGGGATCGGGGACTGGAGGGTCCAGGTGACCATGGGTGGAGGTGGCGAGGCCATGTGGTGGAATGTGAGGACGGGCAGACGCCTGTCCTTGCTGGATGCTCATCTCAAAGGTCACTGATGGGTCACCTGCCAAGAGGGCCAGAGGTAGGAGGAAGGGGGGCCTAGCAGAGACCCTCCAGTGGGTGCGATGCCCACAAGGGAACAGAGCAGGGAGGGCCCGTGCAGCGTCGAGCAGCGGCATTCACGGGCACCAGGTTCACGGCTGATCGGCCCCAACGTGGGTCTGCCTGAGAGTCAGTGTCATGGTCACGGACGGCGTGGCTCCTCGCTGGTGGGCAGCGTGTGCTGGATGCCTTGTTCCACCCAGCTGCTGGCGCTGGAGGCCGGTTCTGGCAGCGTTCTCATTCTGTAGACGGGGAAGCTGAGGCTCAGAAGGACCACGCGGCTCACCCAGGCTCTCACAATTCTCAGTGGGGCTGGGACTCGAACCCGGAGCTTGGACCCGAGAGTTGCAGTGTCCCGTGCCATATTTCTCCAAGGTGGTCCCAGCGCCCAGCCCCGAGGGCCAGCTGGAAACTTCGGGCTTAAGCAGAGGTGCTGACTAAGCAGACGGAGACTCTCTAGAAGGTGGAGGTCATAACTGACTAGAGGACCCCACGGGCTTCCTGGAGGAGGTGAGGGGAGCAGGGCGTTTCAGCGTCACGGAGTTGGTTAAGGACGGAAGCGAAGCAAGGGTGCCCCATCTCCTCCGTGCTCCCCAACTGTTCACCCAGAACTTTCTGTACAACAGAACTCATTTCAAACTGGGAAATTTATTGGTTTGAGCAACCGAAACTCCCAGACACGTTTGGCTGCAGGTCCGGCTGGATCCAGCTGCTCAGTGACGTCCCCAGGATCTCACACCCTCTGTCATCGCTGGTTTTCTCTGTGTCAGCTTTGATTTCAAGTGGTTTCTCCCCATGAAGGTGGTGAAGACAGGCCTCCATCAGCTCCAGGCCTGCGTCCTGTGGAGGGCCACTCACTGGTCTGCCATGGGCTGCATGTCCGTCCCTGAGCCGATGACCAGCTAGACTGATGGAAGGTGCTGCTTGGCCAGGCTGGGTCACGTGCCCTCCCAGAGGCGCTGGGCTAGGTCAGCCCCCGTGGCCACAAGGACCGAGAGTGGGGGTGGGCTGGCTCCCAGCGGAAGGTTGAGTTTCAGGCGTGGGAAGGAGGGAGACAAATGGGCAGGTGGATCCAGCAGACAGCCGTTCCCGGCCTCGTCGTGCAGGGCGGCATCCGTGTCCTCCATGACCGCATCTACCCCTCAGCGCCTCCCAGAGGCCCTGCCGCCTCACACCCTCACACTGGAGCTTGGAGCTTCGCCATAAGAGTTGGGGGAGACGCAAACGTTCGGTCCATGCGGGGAGCTTGGGGGATGGCTCCCGGGGCCTCCGAGGGCCGTGTGGGGGAGGGCGTGTCTGGGACAGCCTGACGGACTCGTCCTTTCCTGCCAGTGGGGACAGTTTTCCGGCCTGAGACTCAGTCACTTACACCGGACGGCGTAGGTGTAGGGAGGCACGGCCACACGGGACTCCAGAGCTGCTACCATCTCGGCGGCTGGCCCCCCGCGTGCACGGTGCGGGAGTAACGCCGATACCCCTCTCCCTTTGCGGGGTGCCTGCTGTGTGCCAGGACCTCCTCGTGCCCTCACCGGTCCCATGGGGGAGGTGGCCGGAGTGGCCCTCTGCACGTTGAGGCTGGGCGAGTATAATGACCTTGAGTGGGGAGATGGGGCAGGACCCCAGCCCACGTCTGGCTCCGGGTCCGTGGCTCTCGGACACTGTGCGTCCTCCTCCCAGGGCAGAGAACGTGGCCCTGCGGGCTGGCGGGCACCCGGCTACCTGGCTCTGGGCCCCGGAGAGCTCTGGGACCTCATCCTGCTGGGAGGCGGGGCCAGGACCTGTTGGTCACTGAGTGCAGGGTGACTCAGCCTGGGGGCCTGGTGCAGGCACACGCGTCATGGCCATTAAGGTGCAGTCCAGCCCCGGCAGCACCGCCGTGGGGCCAGGGGCGACGGTCCCCACTCCCGTGTCTGGCACGGCCTCACCTAGGGCCAGCCCTGTCCCCACCTGCAGCCACTCCCCGACTGCCAGTGCCCTGGCACAAGCTCCAGAATTCTGGGGTCCGGCAGCACGGAGCTGGTCCACCCCGGCGAGGTGCTCTTGCTGTGACCTCTGCTCAGCCGCGTGCTCGCCCGAGGTCGCTGCTGGGTCAGGTCACCCTAAACAGCCGCCTTCTTCCTCGTTCGTCATCGAGGTGCAGGTGCAGGTCTTGGCACGAGGCGTGGACTGCTGTCTGGCGGGCAGCTGCCCGACACAGGGGATCGGTTGAGTGACCCCAGCTACCTGGCACTCGGCGACTGGGGAGGCCCGGCCGGCAGGTCTGGGCGTGGGTTCCAGTGCGTCCCTCCCCGGCTTTGCTGAGACGGTGAAGCCCGTCTCCGGGGAAAGCCCCTTAGGAAGGCGCAGCTTCCGAGACCAGCCGCCTCCTGCAGCTGCAGCGGGAAGGGGAGCCGACCTGCAGGAGTGGCTGCCAGCCCTGCCCTGGGCTGGGGGTCCCTTCAGTTCTCACCACGCCCCTGGGGTCAGGGCTGGGGTCGGAGGGGTCAGAGGGACAGGCGCCAGGAGTGCAAAT
>NW_006435764.1:2379045-2383250 GCF_000325575.1 Pteropus alecto
TGGTCCCACCCACGCCGGAGGTCCCCAGAGGAGTCAGTCGCAGAGACAGGAAGTAGGCCGTGGGGCTGGGGGAGGGGGCCGTGAGTGTTTCGTGGGGACAGAGTGTCGGTTGGGACGATGAGAAAGTCCTGGAGATGGTGGCAGCGATGGCCACACAACAAAGTGAATGTATTTAGTGCCGCTGAGCCATACGCTTAGAGATGGTTAAATGCCGAGTTCTGTGCATCGTTACCATAATTTGAGAGACAGGAAGTAGGCCGTGGGGCTGGGGGAGGGGGCCGTGAGTGTTTCGTGGGGACAGAGTGTCGGTTGGGACGATGAGAAAGTCCTGGAGATGGTGGCAGCGATGGCCACACAACAAAGTGAATGTATTTAGTGCCGCTGAGCCATACGCTTAGAGATGGTTAAATGCCGAGTTCTGTGCATCGTTACCATAATTTGAATTTTTTTTATTTTTTTAAACTTTCTTGAAAAATAAGTCTGTCTCGTTAAACTCCGGGCGAGTCACACAGCCTGTGTTTTTAGCTCTGAAGGAGATCGACAGTGCCCACTGCACGTGGGCCTTGGGTCACCCAGACACGGAGCGTGGGAGAGCCGTGTGCTATGACCTGTTTCCACGGGGGACATGCCACCCACGCGAACAGGCACATCCTCTGCAGAGAGCGTGGGAATGGAGGAAAGATGGGAACTCTTTCCTCATGGCCTGGCGGCGGGGAAGAGTCGGGGGGCTGCATGCACCCCGCTGGCTCCCCCTGTCCCCCGGGCCCCAGCTCGAAGCCCCAGAGGCCTCCCCGCCCGCTGGCCTCCCCCCCCACGTCCCTTCTCCCGTCCTCGGCCACTGCTCATTCATAGCTCTCACCAGCGCGGGCCTGTTCACGTTCGCATCTCATCGCCGGCCAGCCCGCCCCGCACTGGACCCTAAGCTCCAAGGAAGCCACGGCTTCGTCTTTCTTGCTCACCTGCCACAGGAGGCACCTGGCACGTAGCAGGCGCTCAGCAAATCCTCGTCACACGAACAACAACTGCGAGACGTTAAGAACGAGGAGAGGACAGAGCGACCTCCAAGCGCGTCCCTAAGCGACACCGAGCGCATCGCTGTCGTGCGGTGGCACGCGTGCCTTCCCCAAGTGTGCGACAGTGCCGTGTTCATTCTCCACGCTCGCGGGGAGTTTCCCGAGGACCGGAAAGGTGTGTAAGGCGCGGAGAGCCCCACACCAGGAGCAGGGGGTCCCCCGGGGGAGGAGCCGGGTGCGGGGCGCGTCAAAGCGGGGCTCGGCCCTTCGGAACGTGCCTTTTGAAACACTCGTACTCGTTGCCTAAGGAACACGGGACTCGCCGCGAGGCGACGGCTGCAGCCCCGGGGCTGCCACTGCCGTCCTCCCTGGGCTCCCTCAGCCCCGTGCCCTTCTCAGCCGCCTCGGCGGACGCGTCTCCCGAGCCAGACACAGATCTCCAGGAAACGCGCGCCCCGTTTGTGCCGCTTGCTGTTTCCCAGAAGGCACGGCGGTGTCGGGAGGGAAAGCGGTGGCGGTGCGAGTGCGAGGGGACCCCTCTCGGCGTCACCTCGGCGTCACCTCCGCTGCAGCTAGAGGCACGGAGCTGCCGTCACCGCAAACCTAACAGCGCTGTAGCTTCGCAAGTGGCTCCTGTGTGACAATCCAGTGTGTCGCGCGACCTTCCTCTTGGAGTGACCGCTCAGGGCCCCTTTGTCACTGGCTTCGTGCTTTGTTCATTCAGCGTCTCCACCCTAGACATCCCAATCCAGCCCCACAACGAGGGGCTTAAACGCGAAGCGAGTGGAAAATCCGAGGTCGAGACCCGCGATGCCGTCGGCCCCGAAGCCCGGTCGCCGGCGGCTGCTCCGCGGTGCTTTGCGGCCGGTGCAGGGCGAGATTAGGGGGCTCGTCTGCTTTCCTTTAAAAGAGACCCGGATGGCAAACTGGACGAGCCTGTGACATGTGGCTGCCCTGAGGGACACTGGTGACCTGTGACCCCCCTCCCAGCCCCTGTCCTTCTACCTCCCACATCCTGGGGTCCAGTCCCCTGTGACCGTCTCTCCAGCCCCAGGAACTCGCAAGAAACTCTCTGAACTTAGCCACCATGCTGTCTCTCTATGTCCTGAGAGGCCGCAGTGCTGATGCTGGTCACTCCTGCCCGCAGGTTTGCGTTCTTGTCCCCATTTAAGAGCTGAAGACGCTGTCGGGGGTCACGTGGCTCATGCAGGCCTCCAGAGCTCAGCCTCAAGAGACTTCTGTGGACGGGGAACAAGGAGGCCCATCCTGGACCCAGCCCGACCTTGACCCTGACCTCCGTCCTGGGGGCGGCTCAGTGTGTGCACAGCGGGGCCGGCTTGTCGAGGTGGCTGGGGTGAGGCGGGGCCCAGAGGCTGTTTCTCTGCAGGGACCTCAGTGTGGGTGTGACCTGGGCATGCACCGCTGCCCCCCACCCCGCCTGCAGTGACCCCTGGCTCCATCACACCGCCAAGCTGCTCGCATTCTGGGGTTGCAGGGTGCCGGGACCTCAGTAGGCAAGGCCGCCAGGGCTGTGGGGTGCAGGGTGCCGGGCACGCTCACAGCGCCCTGTCTTCCTCTCTGTCTCAGCCCTCCAATCACGGGACACAGCCCCCCAACGTGTGAGTAACAGACGGGTGCGGGGCCGCCTGCCACAGGCACGCAGATGCAGTCCGGCTACCTGTGGCGGTCTCACTTGTCTAGAAGGGCTAGAGCCTCGCTGCTGGCTCAGGTGTGCTGTGCTCATTTGTGAAACCTGTCCTGAGTGTCACCTGTGGGGGGACTCGGCAAAGAACGAGAGCACCGAGGCCCTCCCAGCGGCGGTGCTGGGAACCAGTGGTGCACAAGTCAACACACGCAACGGGAGATTGTGGTGGTGTGAAGGGGAGCGGGCACACACACGTGTGCACACGCACACACGTGTGCATGCACGCACACACGCATACACGCCTCCTCACACGCACATACACATACATGCCTCCTTCTCACACACGCACATATGCATGCACACACGCACACAGACGCACGCACAGGCACGCACATGCACACACACCTCCTGTCACACACATACACGTGTGCGCACACACCCGTGCACACACACAGACGCCTCCTTCTCGCACACACGCGCACACACGCGTTTTTCTCACACACGTACACGCGCACACACATACGCCTCCTTCTCATACACACACACGTACACACACGCTCGCACATTGTAACAGGCCAAATGACCACCCTAATATCCTCATCCCTGGGACCTGTAAACGTCACCTTAAAAGGAAAAAGCATCTTTGTGGACGTGACTAAGCGAAGGATGCGGGGGTGACCCTGGATTTCCAGGGGGACTGTGAATGCAACAAGAGGTCCCCGTCAGAGGGGGCAGCGGGAGGTCCGACTCACACAGGGAGACGCCGGGTGAGGATGGGGGCGGAGGTTGGAGGGTTGCAGCCACCAGCCCAGGAGCCCTGGAGCCCCAGGAGCTGGAAGAGGCAGGGAGGCCCCTCCCCTGGAGCCTTCAGAGGGCGCATGGCCCTGCGACACCTCGATGCTGACTGTGTGAGGACGCATTTCTGTTGTGACACTCGGTTACAGCGGCCCCGGTAAACTAGCACATGACACGCGTGTGGTTGCTCACTCGCTCGCTCGCACGCACGTGCTGGGATTCTGTGACAGTATAAAGCAGAGGCGCAGGCTCTATCCACTGGGAGGTCGGGAAAGGGCCCCCAGATTTGGGCTGAAACGTGGAAGACGAGGGAAGGGCTCAGGAAAGGGGGCTCAGGGCAGCGAGTGCCCTGCCTGGACCAGGGAAGGGCTCTGTGTATTCTAGAATCTCTGGGGGTGACAGATGGCGTCCTACAGGGCCTTTCAGTAAGGTCCCCAAGCAGTGGGGATTCGCCGGGGTTTGTGAGCAAAGCAGGGACAAGGGGGATTTGTGACGACTCGCGTGGAGAGCCAGCCGTCGAGAATTACAACCTGCGTTTCTCCATCTGCCCCATCCCTCTTCAAATACGTCACCGCGTGTTTATCTCTTTAATTGTGGTAAAAGACGCGGAATAGGATTTTGCCATCTTACCTTTATTCAGCACAGGGCTCGGCGGCGCTGGGCACCGTCACACGGCTGTGTGGCTGTCACCACCACCATCTCCGGGAACTTCCATCCTCCCAGCGGCCACTCTGTCCCCAGGACCCCTCACT
>NW_006435764.1:2383787-2396264 GCF_000325575.1 Pteropus alecto
GCCCCGCGCTCGGTTCCGCGCTGCCGGGGGTCGCCGTGCTGGCGGGCGTGAGGTGCTCTCTCGTTGCAGAGTTATTCTGCGTAACGATTAGTGACGTTGGGCATCTTTTCACGTGTTTATCGGACATTTGTGTGTCCACGTTGGAGAGACGTCCGTTCGAGTCCTTGGCCCGTTGTTTGACTGAGTTGTGTGTGTGGCTGGTTTGGTTGGCAGGATCCCGTTCAGGGTCTGGACGGTCACACCTCGGGCGCACGACCCGCACGTGTCCCTCCTAGTCCGTGGGTCTCCTTTCCGCTCCGTTGATTGCGTCTTGATCTCGATGTCGCCCGGTTTTTTCTATTATCCATTTTTTTCTATCGTCGCCTGTGCTTTCGGTGTCGAACCTGACCAGTCGTCGCCGTCTATCTATCTCTTTCTTTCCTTATTTCCCTCAGCACATCCCAAGCACTTCCGTCCGAGTTTCTCAGAAGAACGTCGTCTTCCTCATGAGCTCCAGTGTCACCGACGCTTTTGTCCTGGTGCCTCGGTGGCATCTGAAACCCTCCGTCGTCACGGCCCCAGAAATTCCCTTGCGTTGTCTCGGAAATGTCCTTCACAGCGGTGACTTTGACTCGGGACCCAAAGTGGCACTCGGTAGATCTGTCCCCAAGTCCCTTTCAATCTGCCCATGCCCCCTCTTTCTCCCACCTGGGGTCTGTTGGCCGTAGACTGCCCAAAAACCCCAGGTGCACCTCTCCGCCTGCTTGTGGTGGTGCTGACCTGTCCTCGAGTCTCTCTCACAAACAGAGGTGACACTGGCCGCCCCGTTACACCCCGTTGAGCAGCACGGGGCTTCCGTGTGCTCTACACCTCCTCATCAGGAGGCACGGGCTGTGGCTCATCCTCCCGGGGTGATGCTGACCCCTCCGTCATGAAGCTCCCCAGCAGCCTTCCCCCAGGTCTGTCTCCCCAGAGTAAGCTCTGCCAGCACCGATGAGTTTATCGATGGCGACTCGACGAACTCATCCACGAACTCGTCAGGGGCTGGCACGCGCGATCCCCTACCCCTGACGTCCCTTGGCGATCGTGAGCGGGTGTTCTTCAGTCATGCGGACTGTCCCGTTACCGGATGCAACTGTCGGCCTTAGTGAGCAAAAGAAACACTTCGTTCTCTCGATTTTGTTATCGAGTCGCTCCATCGGGAGCAGCCGGTGCGGTGGCTTCTCGTTCTCTGGCTCCAGGCATGAGCCGCATTGAGTCCGTCTCCACCGACGTGCAGAGAGGGGCCTCCTATTGCTTCGTTGGGGGCGTGGGGCTCTGTCTGTCAGTCTTACCTATCGTTACGGGCTCATGAGATTTTACATATTCAGCCGTCTGAATCCATTGCAGGTATTATTCTCTTTGATGCCCAGGTTCTCCCCTCTTTGCCCAGTGGCAGCCCCGTCCTGCCGAAGCCCGGGTCTAGGGACCCCAGGCCCTCTCCTCAGCATTTACCAGTGACTCTCCCGGTCCCTCCCAATTGCCTTCCAGATCAACACTATCTTATTTTTAAATTTCTTTCATTAATAATTTCTTTTTCTGAAGCCTTGCTGTACACGCCCACTGTTTTTCCTCTTGTAGAATGGTCATCACGGTCACCGCATTCACTGAGCGTGCCACGGGCTGGGATGGTGACGGGCCCTTGGCGTGTGTTTGCCACACCCCGGGGAGACAGTGGTCTCTGGACAGCGTCCGGTGTAACTGGGAGCGGGGTGGGGGCGGGGGCGGGGAATGTTTGTTGTAAAGAAGGTTCTATAAAATAATCAGTTTAGATTTTCATCAAGCAAAGGCAGGAGCCTCTGGGGGAACCAAGGGCGTGGGTCTGACTCGAAGGCGTCCTCCACGCCGCCCAGCACGCCTGTGGCTGTGGTTCGGGCCTGGAGCATGTGGGGTGGACGCTGCCACTGGGACCCGGCACGGTCCACTCCCCCGGATCAAGAACACATCACAGGAGAAGGTTTAGCATCTAAACGTCACATTTCTCAAAACAGGGCGAACGTTCAGTCTTCAAAGTCACACTTTTTTCCCCAAAACCAAGGGGAGATCTAAGTGATCAACTTCCACCTGTGATTCTGAGACACGCAGCACAGACGATGCCCCAGGAAACTGCTCTCCGTTTCTGAGGCTGGTGTTTTCATGATGGGGCGGCAACGGGCAATCAGACCGAGCTATGGGGGGTTCCGGTCACACAGACGTTTTCGGCCCCGCGATTCGAGTGTGGGGGGCCAGGCAGTGAGCGTGGGGGGCCGGGCGGCAAGCGTGGGGGTCCGGGTGGCGAGGCTGGCTTGGAGATTAGATTGGAGGACATGCTGCGTCCAGGGCAGGGTCTGTGTATTTACCCCGTCTGCCCATCCCCACTGCAGGGGCCCCCTGTGCTGCCCCGTTCCCGGCCCCTCGTATAATCCCTTGCGAGGCCGTCCACCCCGCATGGAGCTTGGCGGGTGCCTGGCCCCCGGTGCTGCATGGCTCAGCGTCCATCCAGCAACTTTGCTGAGCTGATGAGTAAAACTTACCGGCTCAGGGCTCTGGAGTCAGAAGTCCCAAATGAGAGTGTGGGCAGGGCCGCCGGCCCCCCGAAGGCTCCGGGGAGGGTCCTTCCTGCCTCTTCTGGCTTCGGGGGCTCCAGGTGTCCCCGGGCTGGTGGCTGCGTCCCCCCACCCCCTGCCTCCACCCTCCCATGGTCTCGTCCTCTGTGTCTCCTCGTCCTTGCAAGGACACCGGTCACCCGAAGATGTGGCTTCATCTTAACCGATACCTCGGCAAAGACCTTAGTTCCAGATAGGACCTCATTTTTGAGGTTCGGGGTGGACGTGACTCTTGGAGGGACACTGCTCACCCTGCTGTACCCTCGTCACTCAAACATCTACATTTCAGTATTTTTTCCTGAGGAACTGGTGGCATTTCTGTTAAACTCAGAGAAGTAGAAACTATGATGAGGGTATGGGGTGTGGGGCCACCGGGGTGGGAGCCTGGTCGGCGGGGTACAGGGCGAGGTGACAGGGCACAGAACAGAGCGGGGCCCACTGAGGGGCCTCGAGACACCGGCTTTGCACACAGACCCATCGCTGTCCCCCGACGGTCCAGGTGGCCCCGGACACGACCCCCTTCTACCTGCTGCCCGCAGCAGCCTTGGCCGTGGCCCCCCCGCGTCCTTCCTGTCCAGGGCCGACCAGCCCCCCTTGGGCTGGGGCCTCACTGCCGCCTGCCATCTGACCCGCGGGCCCCTGTGTAGTCAGGGTCAGCCAGTGCGGTGGCTTCTCGTTCTCTGGCTCCAGGCATGGGCCCCATTGAGCCCGCGAAGCTCCAGGCTCTGCCTGGATGGGGCAGAAACACACCCAGCAGCATGTCCGGGCTCAGGGCCCCCCAGTGTGGCCCTGTCTGTCTTCTGGGGCTCACCGTCACCTGGGGCCCCGTCCTGGCCTCAGCCACGCAGCCGCACGCACCGGCCCCCAGCCCAGGACCCCTCACGAGGTCTTAGAGCCGCTGCCTCCAAACCCCCTGGAGCATCACCCGCCCCCTGGAGCAGCGGCTGCGGTCCCCACACCGTCCCAGGGCTGAGGCGGGGGGACCCAGAGGCCTTGTTCTTAACACCTTCCGGTGCTGTGTGACCGTCACTTCTGTCTAGTTCCAGAACATTCCTGTCTCCCCGAAGGATGCCCCCCACACACAAGCAGTCCCCTCCCCAGCACATAGCACCGGCACCCCCCAATCTGCTCCATCTTTGGACGGGCCTGTCATGGGCATTTCATGCAAGTGGAGTCGCGCACTGTGTGACCTTTCCTGTCCAGCTTTTTTCCCTCAGAGCTGTCGCCTTTGCCCTAAAAATGAAGACCCCTTCCCAACTCGGGGTGACTTACCATCCCTAAGCCCGGTCTGTGAGGCGGACACAGCAGTCACGCTGACCACCGGCCGCTGGTGTGGACGGGGAGTCACAGACAAGGCGCTCGGCTCCGCCTCTGTCCCATTCGGTGACCACGACTCCCTTCCAGAGCTTGGATGGCTGATGAATTGCGTCCGGCAGCCGGGAACAGAACCCAGAGGCTGAGTGATCCCAGGGACCAGCCATCCAGGAGCGAAACCGTGGCTCTGTGATGCCACCGAGCTCCAGGCTCCTGCTGTCGGCCTGGCCGTCCTCACGTGGGGTCACCTCGGGTCCCAAGATCATCAGAGTGCTGGCGGCAGGGAGGGGAAGGGCCGGGTGCAGGCTGGCTCATGCCACGCCTCACAGAGAGCTTTCCAGAAGCCCCTCGGTCTGTCTACTCTGTCCCATTAGCAAGCGCCGAGTGTCTCCTGGCCACACCCAGCAGCACGGCGGTCTGGCACAGGGGCTGCAGAGCCGATCGGCTGCCCTGCCCCCCAAGGCACAGTCTGGGTCCTCCCCGTAAGGAAGAGGACGGAATGGGTGTCCGTGGGCAGTGCCACGGAGCTGACCGCTAGGCCCCTCATCCTTCAGCTGGGGAAACTGAGGCCCAGAGATGGGGTGGGGCTCACCGGTCAATGTGGTCAGTGAGGCGGCTGGTCCACTGCCCAGACAGGAGGCTTCGCAGGGGGACTGGGCTCATCCGGCCTTGCAGAGGTGTCCCTGGTGTCTGGCCCCCACTGCCCCACGCAGCAATCTGTAACCCCCGCTTTTAGCCGATGCTCATTGTGCACTCACTGGTCAGGAGCAGTTGGGGTGGCATTTGGGGGGCACTGGGGGGAGACAGGGTAGCAGAAGGGACCTGGAGTTCAGAGGGGCCGGAGGACAGGCCCGAGGGGACCCACGTGGCGTGGGGTGAGTGACTGGAAGAGCAGAGCGAGATCTAGGGGCCCTTTGCTCGCCTGCTCAGCCCCCCGCCATTCCCAGCACGTGTGGCCGCATGGCTGCGGTGACCCGCACGTGGTCAGGAAGCGGCTAGACGTGGCCTCGCACTCCAAGCAGAATCCCGCCTCTCCCCATGGGGTCTGCGTCCTGTCACCAAGGCCTCGGGGCTATGGTGACCTGTCGACGTCTCACGCAGTCTCCCCGAGGCTGTGCACAAAGCCGGAGTGACCGGGCCCGCTTTGCAGACATTGAAACCGAGGACCAGGAATGTAAAGGGTACGGCGGGCTGGGGCTGGGCAGGGAGAGAGGGAGGGGCGCCTGGGCCTGCCACCCCGGCCTGGCCTCCTTGCTCCCCGCCACGAGGCTCCGTGTACACAACTCACTCCCCCAGAGTCCTAGGCACCCCCCTCTGTGCCACCCCATCAGCACTGAGTTCCGTTCCTCCAGGACCCCCCAGACAGAGGTGGGCCTCCCGGCAAGGTGTCTGGTATTAAGAACGCCCCCTTGTTCGGGATGCTGGTGTTTCGAAGGCCGCCCTGAGGGGTGACGCCGCCTGGCCTGCAGCGGTCAGCATGGCCTGGGTCCACGGCAGCAAACGGCACTGCTGTTCCCTGCTCGCTCCCCCAGCCTGCCGGGGCCGCCCCTGTCGTCCTCACTCGGGGACCCAGGCAGGTGCAGCACACCCCCCCTCCCCCCCTCACCGACCGCCACCAGTCGCTAGTGGCCCTGCAGGCCCAAGTGGCTTTCTAAGCGTTGCCTGAGGGACACACGTCATGTTTGGTCCCCTCTCCTGGGTCCAGCCGCAAGAGTTAGGGCAGGTGTGACCTCGCGTACACCCCGGGAAACTGGATTCTGGGGACCGGCCCCACCTCCACAGAACCCCAGAGCAAGAGCCTCTAGCACTGGATCCCTGACGAGATGGGGCCCTGCAGGCCGAAGTGGCTTTCTAAGCGTTGCCTGAGGGACACACGTCATGTTTGGTCCCCTCTCCTGGGTCCAGCCGCAAGAGTTAGGGCAGGTGTGACCTCGCGTACACCCCGGGAAACTGGATTCTGGGGACCGGCCCCACCTCCACAGAACCCCAGAGCAAGAGCCTCTAGCACTGGATCCCTGACGAGATGGGGCCAGTGAGCAGAGTGCTCCCCACCGCCCCGCCACCCCCGAGCCTCCAGGCGTCCATGTGTGTGACCCGCGTGGCTGTGCCAAGGCCAGCCAAAGGGGACCCCGAGTCAGGGTCCCAAGAAACAAAACATGGGTGGACTGAAGAGTTGGTGACGAGCAGCCTGCTCCTTGCCGGGCTGGGCTCAGCCCTCTTCCGGCTGCCCACTCCAGGCCTGTGGGGTGTCATGACGTGGCTTGGGGTACGATATTTCTCCACCTCAGCAGCAGGCACCCCCTGCTTTGCTCCAGGACGGGAGCCATTGGCCGTTCCTGCTCTCGGTGAATCTGCTGGAGCTGGGCTCGGGGGCATGGAGCCAGCTGCCAGTGGGTTGTGGGGTTTGGCCACGTGAGACAAGGTCCTGCCGCAGCTGAGGGCACAGGGCTTGCCTGTGGCGAGAGGCGGGCTCTCCCCCGCGGGGGCCTCTTGTGTCCTGGTCCCAGGCTGCAGGGCAGATGCAGTGGCCGACGCGCCCGTTTCGTAACCACTCCTAAATATAGAATGCGTGCTGAGCCATCGCTGGGAGCCGCGGAAGGAACGCGCTCGAAATGCTTGCAGAGGCCGAGGCATCGCGTGGACAAGAAAACACGCCTCTCTAAATGGGCCTGGCAAACTCTGTTGCCGGGGGTGTTTTCCGCTGCCAGCTGAGTTGTGACTCTCGGCAACGGTCTCCTAGCAACCGTGGGTGCGGGGTACCAAGCTCACTGGGATGGGAGGCTGGGAGGGAGGCTGCCGGGGAAGAGAGCGAAGCAGAGCTGGAGGGAGGGGTGGCCGGGGGCCTGAAGCCCTTGGCTTTGAGAGCAGGCGGGGGTCCACTGAGACCCCGTGCCCACGCTGTCCCGGGGGTGCGCCTCCACGGGGCTGAGGGGGGCCGCCTTCCCTCTGTGCACACTTTCTACGCGAGCATGCCCTGCTTCTCCGTTCTGATACGAAGGTCTTTTATCCCATTTTCTGGCTATGTTGGCAAGCGGCTGGGCTGGACGACCCCCGCGGAGGCGCATCGAGCCCTGGAAGGGGCGGGGCACGGGGCGCTGAGGGGCTGGGGCGGAAGATCAGCTGGCCGAGTGCATCCGAGCCCAGGCAGGTCCCCTGACGTCCAGGCCCCCGTGTCCTGATCTGTAACGTGGTGGCAGGCATGTGCGGTGACACACTCACCTGACCCGGCGTCTGGCTTCCTCCCACTCCAGAGGGGCCTTTGGCCACGGGACAGGCTACCAATGGGGTGTGGGCCATGCGATGTCCGTTTTGTCCTCTGGAGGAGAGTAATGCTTCATCGCGTGGCCGGGAGGGGCTGCAGGTGGCAGCCAGCCCCGGGCAGCATGTGGTTGAGCCCCAGTAGAAACGCGGCCACCAGAGGCCCGGGGAGCTCCCCTGGTTGGGGGCAGCCATGTGTGTCGTCACGTGTCGATGCCGCAGGGAACACGTGACGCCACAGAGGCAGTGATGCTCCATGTTCGGACCCCCAAACCGGCCCTGCACGTCTGCCCCCTTGGCCAGTGTTAATCCTCATCCTTTCCTGGCATGGACTGTGACCGTGGGCATCCGATCTCTTGCTGAGTCCCACAAGCCCTTCCTGTGAATCACCAAACCTGAGGGTGCTTCGGAGGACCCCGAACTTGTAACAGGTGTCAGAAGGGAGGGCTGTCTTGTGGGGACTGTCCTAACTGCATGCCGGCCAACCTCCTCGCACGGCCCCATCCCCCGGAGAACCCCTCTCAAGCCAGCGCGTGCTGCCACCTGCAGGTCCGCGGTCAGTCACTGTCAGCCGGAGCTTCCTCTGCCCACTATATGGGCACCAGACCGGGCCCTGGCCGTAGTTAGGTTGAGACCCACAGGCCACCAGGCAACAGGCAGATAGAGACGGCATCCCTGGGTGGGGGTGGGGGGGTGTCACAGGGGAAGGGGAGGTGGAGGAAGCCTGGGGGCCTGGGGCCCGACTTACACCCTGGAGGTGGCCCCGGCTGTGGGCAGAGCAGGTCACGGAGGGGCCAGCAGGAGAGCCAGGCGAGCTGGCAGCGAGCACAGGGGCGTGGCCAGTGGTGGGAAGGACGGTCTGGAGAGAGAGCGGCCGGGATGTGCTGGTGCCTCTGAGCTGCAGGGGTGCGAAGCCGGACCCCTGGGGTTTGGCCTTGAGCAGCGGGTGGACGGAGAGCTCGCCGAGGTGCGACGGCCTGGCCAGGGCGGAGCGAGGGCGGAACCGGGCTCCACTCTCAGGCCATGTGGTCCCAGGTGCCTCCCGGTCCAGGTGCGGTGGCATCGAGGATGGGGAGCCGGGAGTGTTGCAGGCCAGGCAGCCGGGGACGAGCTGGCCGAGGGGTGAGTGCAGGGGAGCAGGGCTGAGAGGCAGCGTCCGCCCCGCTGGGAGGACCCACGTGTCACCGGATGGGGCACAAGGTCAGTGGCTGGAACCAGAGAGGTTCGTGGGAGAAGTGGGGACGCTGACCGTCGAGCACCTGGGGCAGGAGAGCGTGAGGGGCCACTTCTCTGTGGTTTTCCTTTGTGAAAGACACGAGAAACGGGGAGCGGCCGCTGGCCGGAAGGTGGGGTTGCGGCAGCGTCTGTACCCAGCACCCTCCACGGGTGAGGCCGGGTCATCCTCTGCTGTGGGGTCCGTCCCACGCATCGTGGGGTATTGTGTGGTGTCCCCAGCCACCATCCACTAGATGCCAGTCGCAGCTCCCAGTCCTGACAACCAAAAATGTCCCCGGGGGCGGGTGGGGCCACCGGGCTGAGGACTCCCGCGTTAAGAGAAGGGAGGTTCCGGGTCCTGACACCTTTAAGCTTTCGGCCTCGGAGTGTTTACTCGCCAGGCGGGAACGGACGGCGGGGGACGGACAGGGAATGACCCAGGGGAAGGCAGAAGGGACCTTGCTTGCCCCGTGTGGGGCGCCGCGTCTCCAGAAGACCTGGAGGAAATGCCCGCTCCGCCCGCCAATGGGATGCAGGGGACCAAGCGGCAGCCCACTCAGCCCATCCAGAGGCTGGGGACGGATGGGGGCGTGGCTTCACCGCCAATGTCCCATGAGAGAGGAACAGGTTGCCCGCCCACCTCACCGAGACTCGGGGCTGGGAAATCGAATCGTGCCAGCCGCGCCCCTCCCCCACCCTGCCACATCTGTCTGTCAGTTCTCAGCAAACACCTAAAGCCAGGAGGATGGTCCCAGGCGGCCGTGGGCAAGCTGGGGCTGGCCCCTCCCGTCCACACCTCCGCAGGGCACACCGGGCTCCTGCTCAAGGTGACCACACTTGAAGCCACCCGCCGCACCCCGCATGGGGCAAAGACCCCGTCGTCCCCACCTCTGGGGCTGTCTTGCCATTCTTGGTCCTGCTCCACGCCCCCTTAGGACCCCGGCTGGGGACTGGACCCCCAGGCCCCCAGCACGGCCCAGCGGTGTGTCCCCCACACCCAGCCTGGTTCCCCCACAAGGCCGCTGCTGTAAGAGCAGCGTGGCGTAGCAGAGGCCGACGGGGGAGGCCAGGGGCGCCCCTCCGACGGGGCGAGCCAGGAGCCCGGAGCAGAGACGCCCAGGCCTGGCAGACCCTCCGGTAGGGGAAGCCACTGCCCAGACGCCCAGAGACGGAGAGTGGAGGGGACCCCAAGGGACAGAAGGTTCAAGTGTGGGGACTGGGGCGGAGGGTGGGAGCAGTGGGCATAGACCCCCCGAAGGACACGGTGACGGACGAGGCTTTGCAGTCACGAGTGACTCGTGGTGTGTGTGCCCTAGCTCATCTGGCTCATAAGGGGAGACTGGACTGGGGGCTGTAACAGCTTAGAGAGCACCCCAAAACTCACAGACGTAGTTAGTTAAGGACCTGGAGGTGAAATGACCCCGGATCAGAGTGGACCCCAAACCCGGTGACGGGTGTCCTTATAGGAAGGCTCAGGAAGACGGGGGAGGGCCGCATGCAGACGCTGGAAGGACGTGTCTAAGCCGCCAGGTGCCAGGGCTCACCGGCGGCCACAGAGGCTGGGCAAGGGGCTTGGACCAGGTGCTCCCTGGGGGCCCCCAACAGGCCAGATTTGGGACTTGTGGCCTCACGACTGGGAGAGAATGGGTTTCTGTGGGTGGAAGTTTGGCCACCCAGGACACTCGCACAGAGGGGCGGGAGCGAGAGCAAGCGTCAGGCTGAGGGTCCCATCCGAGGGCAGCATCCACAGAAGGGGACTTCCTAGCCTTTTCCCACAGTGGGTGGCCGTGGCGACTTGGGGACTTGGGACGGGCGGCCGGGTTGGAGACGGAGCGTCCCACTGTGTCCTGCCTGGTCGAGACGCCCACCGGACGTCTGGAAAGTGCTCACGAGCCCAGTGCTCCAGGCTCACCCACCGCCCCAGTGACACGCCTTCACCCTGCCCCTCCTGCGGACAGCCCAGCAGGGCGGGCCGGGGTCCTTCCTCGGGGGAGCAGCTCAGCCCTGGAAGCTCCCAGCATCGCGTAGGCAGAACCAGGCAGTGGTTTTAGCTCGGAGACACCGGAAGTCAGAAGCAGGTCCTCTCCTGTGCTGAGGGAAGGGGCAGCAGGTGGCCTTAGGCAGCAAGTCCCTCCCCTCAAATTCCCTCCCCCGTCCACGGCAGGGACCTGCAGGCTCCTGCCTGCCGAAGGGCTCAGCACGCTCCTTAGGCCTGGGGACCGACGTGCCTCCCGTAGGCGATAGCTGTCAGTCACACTTTACCGAGTTCTGCTATTAAGCCATAAATCATGTGTTTCTCGGATATTTTACGGGTGTCACTGGGCTTCGAAGAGTCACAGCAGTGGTCCTCATCCATCTCCACCCTACCTCTTAAATTCCCTCCTGCTGCCCCAGCAGAGTCTCCTCCATCTGTGACAGTCACCCCCCAGCCTGGGATGTTTTGGGGACATTGCACTCCAAGCCGCCCCAAGACTCGGGGGCTAGAAGGCCTGGGTTCGATCCCACTCCTTCGTGTATTCCCACCGTGACCTGGGGCAGGTTCCGTGGCCGCTCCTGCTCTGTAAAACGGGGGTCAGGGCAGAGGACCTTGTGCAGACAGGCATCTCGGTGTGAGTAAAGCATCTAGAGCTCCTGCTGGGCTCACGGAGCCCCGGAACCAGAGCCGTGCTGGGAGGTGACGGGCAGACCGGGCAGGGAGCTCCCCACCGATTCCCACAAACACACGGGGTGAAATCAGACGTTTGACCCCCCTACAGCCGTGGGGACAGTGCCATCGCTATCCCCCTTACGGGTGGGGAAACAGGCCCGGCGGGTGTCACACCCACCCCCACACACGTCTCAGCCAGCGGGCCACCAGGACAGAATACCGAGACCCACTTAGCCGGCAGACGTTCATTCTTCACAGTTCTGGAGGCCGGAAGTCCAAGGTCAAGGCGCCGGCTGATTCGGCGCCTGGACAGGGCTCCCTTCCTGGTTTGCAGACAGCCGCCGCCTCGCCCTGCCCTCCATGGTGGGGGCAGGGTGCTGACCCTATCAGATCAGGCCCCACCCTCACGACCTCGGGTAACCTTAGTCACCTCCTTGAGGGTCCGCCAAATGCAGTCACATTGCGGGTTAGGACTTCAACACAGGAATCTAGGGGGGACACAAACACTCAGTCCACACCAACAGACTTGGCGCTTGGCCTGGGGGCAAGACGGCGTGAATGAAACAGCCCGGGTCGTCATTCCAGATGGGGAAGTAGGAAGGACCCTGATGAAGCCTCCATGCCAGGAGGTCGGGGTGCCAGGCAGGGGCGTCACCCCTCCGTGCCCACAGGTGGCAGCATTGCCATAGGACACGCAGCGCTCCAGGCTTCTGTCATACCGATGGGGTTCCCCGTTCTGCTTAATTAGGTACCTCATGGACAGCCACCAAAATCCGTATTTCTCTCAACCCAGCAGAGGCATCCTCAGGGCAGAGCACGTACACGTGGCCCCGACGAGGCGGATGCTCCCGCCGTGGGAACGATGCGGACCAGCCAGTGCGTGGGGAGATCCAGCCCGTGTCTCGCTTAGGGCGGCTCGTATTTGTCAGGGCAGCGAAGGCCAATTCGGGCTTCTGAGGCACCAGGTGCTGTGGGAAGAACCCTGTTTGCGTCCTCACCCCCATACCCCACGAACACCCCATTCCACCTGGGGGAGACAGCACGGAGAGGCGGCTGCGCGGTGGGCACACCTGGGGCCCCACAGCTGGTAAATGCCGGAGCTGTGGCCCGTCCCCACCCAGCATGGGGACCAGAGCACAAGGCAGTGAAGCCACCACACATGTGCTGGGAACACCCCGGGCAGGAGGTCCCGGGGGAGGTGCTGGCACCCGCGGACCTCAGTTTCTCCAAGTCCAGATGTCTGCACCAGTGCCCCTTGGAGGGTCGTCAGCGTCCTTTCCCGGCCACCTAAGAGAAGGCGTGAGGGTGGGGATGGGAGACACGGGTCCCCACATCCCATCTGAGTGTGGCGAGGGGCCCCCTGGTCCCTGTGCACGTGGGTCCTGAAGACCTAGAGGCATCAGCCTCGCCTTCGGCCCCCCGCCCCGCCTCCCCCATCCA
>NW_006435764.1:2397093-2410911 GCF_000325575.1 Pteropus alecto
CCTGAAGCTGGAAGAGGTGAGGAAGGGGCCACCTCCAGGCCCTCCAGAAGGAGCTGGCCCAGCCCGCACCCTGAGCCCGCGAGACCCACGTCAGACCTGCAGAAATGTCAGATAAGTTCAGTTGTTTTAAGCCTCTGCATTTGTGGTGTGAGCGCCGCAGTTAGAATCTGATATGCCCGCTCTGGGTTGCAAAGCTTCAACGATTAATACACAGGAAGTGCCCAGAATGTCCCTGGGCTGGGGGCTGGGGGCTGGGGCTGGGGCTGGGGGCTGCGGCTGGGGGCTGCGGCTGGGGGCTGCGGGCTGCCTCCCCAGAGGCATGGCTGTGTGAAGGGGAGACCAGGCCGCAGGCAGGAAGGACAAAGGATGATGGATGCCAGGCGGGGGGTGAATGGCGCCTGCAGCGACGCACCCCTCGTCCACCTCCCGCCGTCTGCTGGGGCGGCCCCTTCCCCACGCAGCTCGCCGCCTCCGACGGGACTCTCCCGATCCGTGCGTCTGTTCCGCTCTGCCTTGCGGGTCCCGAGAGCCGGCCCCGGGCACGTTTCCGGGCCTTTCCGGAGGTCCCCTGCCCAGTTTTCCTGGGTTTTTTTTCTAACCACACGTCATGAAAAATCTTCTCTGTGCTGTCGGCGTTTCGACGTGGGCTGGTCTAACCCAGAGTTTGGGGCCGCCATCCGAGGCGGTGTTCACGGAGCCAATGACGGTGTTCGTAAGCCACGTGCCTTGTAGTTCTCTGAGCGGCCAGACTTGTGTCCTGTGACCTGTCACTGAGTCCCAGCTCTGCACAGCGCCCGCCAGCCAGGCCTGGGACTGGGCTGCCGGCCAGGACCCTGCTGCGCCTCGTCCCTGGAGAGCGAGGCGGGACGAGCGCCCATGAGCGCTGGGGACGTTGGTCCTGAGACCCAGAGACACCTCTCTCTCTCTGTCCCCTCTGCGGTGGCCGCCCCTGCGTATCACGCTGTCAGCGCCGAGCTCACGGCGCCCTGTCCTCTATCAGATCAAACTCGAACATGCCTGATGCTATCAACGGTGTTTGGAAAAGCCCGTTTTCAAAGCTTCGGCCACCGAAGCTGGTGGTGGCTTCGCCTGGCCCGGACAGCCCCGTCTGCACTGCTGCTGCCCCGGCTCTCGGCCGAACGTGCGGGCCCTGGCCGCAGAGTGGATGTGTGACTGGCGTTGGCAGGTGACATTGCCATCCGTCTTTCATGGTGGCGCCAGTGACGTCAGCTTTCATGCAGGTGGATGCTCAGGAGGCAGGCTGCTCACCTGTGCGCCGAGTTAGGTGGCCGGCTCTGGGCCGCATGGAAAAGCATCAGAGGCCTCAGCCCCGCCCCTCCAGGCCCCGCCCCCTCCTCAGGTCTAACCCCTCTACCTGGGAGGACTTGTGGGGGACCCAGAGCCGGGTGCTGGGGACACGGTCCTGGGCCTGTGTCCGTCCCCTCGCCCTGCACCTCTGCCTCCCAGGTGCCACCCAGCTCCCGGCTTAGGACACACCGACACTTGAATGTTAATCCTCTCCCAGCTCCGCCCCCCCAGGCTGGAGAGGCCTCCTCTCCAGGTCCCCTGAGCTGGTCCCCGAGTCTCTGACGGCACTTGGCCCCGTGTGAGGTCACCGAGGGCTCACGTGCCAGCGTGGACAGGGTGGGGCCTCGTAAATATTTGCTGGAGCAGGAGCAATCGATCGGGGGGTCTGCTGGGTTGAACCTTATCAAATTGCCAATATTTAGTCGTTTCTAACCTGGAAAAGTGGCATTTTTACATGGCTGCCCCCAGCGGGAGGCTGAAGGGCCTGGATCTGGAAGGGGCCGGAGCGGGAAGACAGCAGCAGTGGGGCCTGATGCACCCTCTGAGCTGCGTGCTGGGGCTCGAGGGGACAGGCAAATGGTCCCCACCGAGCCGGAGAGGAGGCAGAGCGAGCAGCAAGGGAGGGGGGGGCAGGTTGCCTCACCACCGACCGGGCCGTGCCGGGCGGGGCAGCTCTGCTCTGTGGGTGGGCCTGCCTTCTGGACCTGAGCCCAGAACTGGACCGGTGGGCTGGACAGCGGCGACCCCAGGCGGGTGGGGCTGGCCTCGGCAGAGATGCTAGGTCTCAGCGTCCCCTTCCAAGCCCACCGCAGTGAGCCATCCCTCCCTGGCCAGCTCTAGGCGCCGAGAGAGGCTGGGAGCGTTAAGCCACTGGCTGCGTCCGCCCTCCGAAGGCCTCTGGGCAGCCTGTGGGTGGCCCGTCAGTCTCGGGGTCCCTGCGTGGGGCGAACCGCAGCCGGTGCCTCCCTTAACTTCCTCCTCACTACCCAGCCTCTGGGAGCTGCGTCCCCAGCCCGGGCGGAGCAGCTGCCCGGTGCCTCTAAGCATCTTCCTGCTCACTAGATCGGTCGGGGTGGCGGGCTGCACTGTGTTGAGGACGGTTCCGGCCCTCGCCCCTCGGTCACGGGCTGGGCAGGGCCTTGGGGATCCGTGTGGGGGGGTTTGGCTGTCCTTGCTGTCACGTGATGGGTGTCGAAGGCCCGTTGGTCGCCAGGACAAAGGCTATGCTGGGGAAGGCCCCCGAATGCTGCACATACTGTCTCTCGGGGCTGCTGTGTTGAGGGACCACACACTGGGGGACTTAAAGCCACAGAATACATTGGCACCAGGAGCCTGAGGTTGAGGCGTCATCAGGGCTGTGCTCCTCCGGAGGCTCTGGGCACCCCCCCGCCCCCACTTGTTTCCGGGGGCTGCCGGCTCCTGTCTCTGCCCCTGTCATCACACGGCATCTCCTTCTGTGTCTCTCCAAATGTCCCCAGCCGTGTTGGGTGATAGGCCCACCCTAAGACAGTATGGCCTCACCCCAACTTACGTCTTAGTTACGCTTGCAAAGGCCCAGTTTCCAGATAAGTTTGTATTCACGGAGGCCGGGGTCAGGGCTCCACCGTCTCTTGGGGGACACGTTTCGACCCGTACCACTGCCACACATAGCCAAGCCTTCCAGCTTTCACGCTTCCTTATGAGAAAGAAAAAGCTCCGTGACAAAGAGCCCAAACGCAGCCTCGTTGGACAGCGGTCATTGTCTTCCTCAACCGAAGTGGCACCTGCTGTAAGAGCCAGCGGTCTGCCCGGTGGCTCACACCCACTGACAGACGGCTCACACAAAGGCTGCGGGTTTTGCCGAATCAAAGGGTTTTAAGTTGGGAGACTCCGTAATCCTTGGCCTGAGTCCCGGGGATCCCCATGGGTCCCGGGGCCTAACACGTGGTCCCCGGGATCTGAGCGCTGCTCCGAGGTTCCGGAAAGCCTGAAGGAGGAGGGGGGCAGCCGTGGTCCCCACGCGGGCCAGCCATGTCACGTGTCAGGCTCCGGGCTGCGGTCACGTCGGCCGCCTCAGAATTTTCCAGACCTGTTCCACTGACCGGTGCCGGTTGGCAGCTGTCCTGGCAGTTACGTTCGTCTTTAATTAATGAAAAATGAGAAATGACTTATTACTTCGCAGACGCTGTTCTGTCTGCACAGAAAACCGTCATCCTCGGGGTCAGAGGCGGGGGACGGGATGCAGGCGGGGGGCCTGACTGGAGCTTCTGCGTCTGCGTCTGAGAAGCCCGAGGCTCTGAGAGGTGTAGGGACCGGCCCGAGGTCACAGGGCCTGGCCTCTGCCACCTGACAGACGCCGGGCCGTGTGCAGAAGGCCCCCGTGACACGCAGCGAGGACGCAGATTTATTCTTGGGCTGTCGCGCATTGGGGGGCTCGAAGCTGAGGGTGCAAGGCCGTCTGTGTAAGTGGCGATCATGCCCGCCATCCACATCTGAGGACACAGCTGCCGACCGACGTCCAGGCCACCAAAGCGTCCCTCTGAGGCCCCTGATGGCCCCAGAACTGTTTAACTGCCGTAAGAAAAACCTAACGTGAAATTTAGTGCTTCCGTCATTTAAAAGTGAACGGTTCCATTGTTAAGTACACACACAGTGCTGTGCGACCGTCACCACCTTGGAGCTTCAGAAGCTTTTCGTCATCACCCTAAAAGTAAACCCTGTACCACGAAGCGCTCGCTCCCTCCCCCGCCCGCCCCGGCTGTGGGTTTACCTGTCCTGGACGTCCTCACACCCCCGGTCACACGGCCTGTGTCCATGTGTCCATGCGTGCCGCTCGCATATCCTGCTGCACAGAGAGCACGTTTCCTCTGTCCATTCGGCCATGGACGGACACGGACGGACACGGGTGGACACGGGTGGACACGGGTGGCCACGGCCGCCTCCCGCTTTGGCCGTGTGAACAGCGCACCTACGGCTCACGTGTACGAGTAACTGGACACCCGTTTTCAGTTGGTCAGGGCGTGCGCCCCGGGGTGGGATGCTGCTCGTGTGTGGCCTGAGGCGGGGTCTCCGGGCTGCGGTCACATGGCTCTCGGTTAGGGTCTCCGGCCTGACTGGATGGAGCAGCCTTCTGGAACTCTCCCCAGCTCTCTCGACTTTTGTTCGGAAAACACCTGCCTGCCCAGGGGGCCCAGGGGACCTTCCTTTCGTCTCGAGCCTCGCCTCTGCCGGGGCGCAGGCGGGCTGAGAAGTGGGGGCCAGCCCGGCCCCATGCTGGAGGCCCCGCGAACAAACCCACACACACTGGCTCGTGGCTCCGCGTGTGCCCTCACCCGGTCCCACCGCGTCTCCCTGGGTGAGGCCCCCGTGTCCTCCCCGGGGCTTCTCGGCTGAGTGAGCTGACCCAGCGTTCTGTCTGAGCAGTGACTTCAATTAGCATCAGTTTATGTCCAGTCTCTTGTCATTCGACACCAAGCAGCATCCTTCCAGAAAATTCCTGGGGCCGCTCTGGGAGCGAGGTTCTGCATGATCAACTGTGTTTGGTTTGTGATTTGAGATCGAGCTGTATCAACAGCTGGAAACAGGAGTAAACAGGTCTCTGTGAGCCTGGGGCCCGGCCCAGATGGGCTGAGTCCCGCGGAGGGGAAAAGGGGGTCTCGCTGGCTCCCTGTTCCTGAGCTCGGGCTGGGCGTGCGCCTGGCCCATGCCACCGGGCCCTTACGTGACGTCTGCAGACGAAGAAACTGAGGGTCAGAGAAAGGTGGGGTGACTTGCCCAGGCTCCCAGCACCCAGGGGTACAGAGTTGCCTCCCAGGCCCACGGACCCCACCCCCAGAGCCGAGGTTTTCAGAGTCAGCCACCCTCCCCGCATGGCGTCCAAGGCCCCTCCCCACTACCTGGCTGACGAAGCGTCTCCTCCTGTGGCTGCAAAACTAGCTCTTTTCTCTCACGGGCAAGAAAAAGGTGCTCGTGTGTCAGTGTGTTTCCAGCAAAGCGTCTGGAGAAACTTGCCTTTCTGTCCTTGGTCGACGTGGAGGTGGGACGTGGTCAGGAGCCTGTGCTGTGTGACCCTGGGCGAGTCGCGGAGCCTGTCCGGGGGGAGCCGAGCCGAGAACACGCAGCCGCTCACCCTGCCGCACGAGGACAGAGCTGCAAACCGAGCCTTCTCTCCAATGGGGCAGGTGGAAGGGCCAAAAGGCCATGTGACGGAAGGGACCCTCCCAGACCTCCGGGCCTCTGTCCCTTGATCCTGACCCCCTTTCTGGGCAGCATGCGGACTTCCCCACTGGACCAGCCGGCAGGGTCAGGCAGAGCCGCTGCTCCCAAACACAGCAGTCTGGCCAGTGTCTAGCAGTGGTGGCGGTGGCGGTGGCCTCACGGGCCAGTGGCGGCGAGTCCGCAGGAGGAGCGTGCAGGGACACCAGCCCTCCCCCTGGCACATCCACCCGGTCCCCTCGTAGCGGCAGGGGGCCCAGCGAGTGAGTGCTGGCCAGTGCGTCCCAGAGCCATGCAGGGGGAAGGGGCGACCAGGAGCCCCAGGACGGGGTCCCACGGCGACCAGGTCCTCCGGTCCTGGGCATTTGTCAGGTGGTCACCTCTGACCTTCCAGGGGGCCAAGCCCAGAGTTTAGCCCAGAAACCGGTTTATCCAAGGAATTGTCCCAGGGCCCGTGGCGTGCGACCCAGGCCAGCCGCCAACACCCAGAGCCTGGGTGATTCGAGGAGGACGCACGTTCTGTGGGTGCCGGGGGACAGCTGGGTGTGTCCCAGCGGATGGCCTCCCTCTGAGGGACCTCAGGGTCTGGTGAGGATCTGGGGTCCCACTGATTCCGGCTCCGCTGCTCGCCGGCCTCCGCCCCACCTGGGCACCCCGTCTGCGAGCTCGGCGTGGGCGTCGTGGCTCCATGGCGTGCACAGAGGCCGGGGGCCACCCTCCCGGGGCAGAGGCCGGGGTTACAGCATTCTGAGAACAGCCGCTCCGGGATGCTGTCCAACCCTTCCTCCCCAGCATCTTCCTGCCGCACCCCGACCCAGTAATGGGGATCAGGCGGGGGTGGGGGCAGTGGAGGCTCGGTGCGCTCAGCGTGAGGTGCGGTGCGCTCAGCGTGAGGTGCAGTGCGCTCAGCGTGAGGGTCCTTGCAGGCCGGGCGGGGATAGAACGCGCACCCGGGCTCCAGAGCCTCCGGCTCCGCGCGGGCCGGGCCCCCCTGGCTCCCGCTGACACCACCTCCGAGTTCTGACCGGGTCCCAGGCGGTTCGCCCGCTCGTCGAGGCTGCAAACGCAACCTATGACTTTTAAAGCCTGGGCAGGAGGCTCTTGGATGGGGAAGGTGCGCGAGGGTACCCCGAGGCGGCAGAACCCCACGTGCAAAGGCAGCGGGGCGGGAAGCAGCCAGATTCTCCGAAGGCTCGCCCTGCCTGGAGTGGGGCTCCGAGCAGCAGCCCCAGCCCCCCGCGGTCCGTCTGGGGCCTGCAGTCCTCTGCTGGCTTTTTCCTGCAGCTCCTGCATGATGCTAGTTCACAGCACCTTTTTGTCCCAGGGAGGGAGGAAACAATCGATTTCAGAAGGACTGTGTTAGTCTCGTGTCTCCTCCTGCGGGGGGTGGGGGTGCGGGGGGCACGAGGAACGGCCGCTCCGCTCTCACGCCCAGCGCCTGGGGGAGCGAGGCTTTGGTGCCAGGCTCACGGCACGGCTGCCGCGGTGGCCGCGGGGTCCTGCCCGCGGTCTTGGGGCCGATCGCCACCAGCTTTTCCTGGGCCCCCTTTGCTCTGGCTCCAGGAGGAAGATGTCCAGAAACGGGCTGGAAATTGGCATCTGCAGCTCAATTTTGTGCAGTGAACCCCAGAGACCGTGGGGCCGGTGCTGTGTCCCTTGTCCCCATCCGCCTCTGGGAGAAAGTATGACATGGAAAAGTTCCCAGCGCGTCTGCACATCCACTGTGCAGTAATTGAAGTGGAAATTGCTAAAAATAAGGTCGTGGAGGCCGAGGGCCATTAGCAGCGCAGCGAGAGCTCACGCCGGGCAGGACTCTGCGGTCCCCGCGTGCTAATCGCCGAGGGTGACATACCAGCCACATGAGGAAAGCTTAAGTGCTCAGCGTTTGACCCCAAATGAGCGGCAATCGGGGGCCCTTCCCGGCTGCGTCAGCGTGGCGGGCACACAGACGCACGCCCGGGCCGTGCCGGCCTTGGCTCCTGGAAGCTCTTGAAGCTTTGCTTCCCACTGCGGGTGTGCCCACCCCCAAGACACGTGACCACGTGACAAGGCCACCCCAAGTGAGAACACACTCCCAAAAAAAAAAAGTAAGGCCTGGTGGCCGGGAGCAAGTGTACGAGGAAACGAGGCTCTGTCGGCAAGTGCTCGGTTAAATGACCTCCTCGGTGTCCCTTCCCCGGAGAGCAGCCGCTGATCCCCGCCCCTGGCCGCTCCGCCCTGCCTGCGGCCCAGCTGGACTCCTGCTCCGTGAAGGGCCCAGTGTGCGCAGATCAGCCCCGAGCTCCCGTGCCTCCCACGTTTATGTGCGTATGTGTGTGTGTGCATGTGTGTGTGCGTGTGTGTGCGTGTGTGTGTGTGTGCGTGTGTGTGTGCGTGCATGCGTGTGTGCGTGTGTATGCGTGTGTGCACGCGCTCACGTACTTCCCTAGGCCTGCCACCCTCTGTGCGGCCGTGTGGACAGGGATCAGGCGAGGGGCCGGAGCCAGACCGAGTATGAGCCCCGCCGGCCGCTGTGCCAGCACGTGCCTGGGCCTCTCTGGGCCTCACTGTCTCATCTGCACCGTGGGGACGGAGACAGCACGACCCGCCTCGGGGGCCGCCGTGAAAACTCAGGTCGGTTTATAAGGCACACGGACCTGCTTTGTGCACGTGTTGATATCGGTCTATTCTGTGTCTACGTGTGTGTGCCTGTGTGATAGTTCATGTGTCACATACAGGGCGGTCATCGTCATCCTTGCAGTGACCACTGCCCGCTGAGTCCATGAAGCAGCTCTGACTGTGGTACCAGCCACCCGGTGCCGTCACCACCTCTTCCAGGCCGGTCTGAGGACCCTCAGGCAGCTCTGTTTGTCGGGGTTCCTGGTCCCTGTGTGCAGACAGGGGGTGCTAGAGGGTCAGGGGGCCACGGGGCAGGCGGGCCGAGGCTCAGGAGTTGGCACGAACAGGAGGACGGTCTTCGCGAGGCCACGTTCGAGCCACCCGGGCGGGACCCCCTCCCGGGAACGGGTCCCTCGTGCCTCTGGTAACAGCCACATTGCTCCCTCCGCTGGAAGGGGACGCTGCCCCCGGTCAGGCCGGACAGCGCTGGCGGATGCTCAGCGCACCCCACCCACCTCTATGTTGCCTGCCAGACTCGCCCTGTCCAGCTGCAGGCGGAGCCCCGACCCCGTGGGTGGGAGAGCCGCTGGGGCAGAGGGGCGTCTCCCCGGGAGAGCAGAGACACCACAGAGAGGCCCCAGGCTGGGGCCGCGCACCCTCCGCCGGGCTCAGCCGCCCCCCACCCTGGCACCTTCTTCTCGACCTTATTTGCATTGTGTTGCACCCACAGGTGCAACACAAATGAAATTGGACCCCTACCTCACGTGGAGAAATATCTGCATCAGGAATTCATTTTATTTTGTGTGTGTGGCGTGAGGGAGGGGTCCAATTTCATTTGTTTTCCCTGCATGGATAACCCATGCTTCCGGCATCGTTGCGTGGGGTTAGACGTCGGTCTCCGAGCTCCGCAGCGCTGGCTCAGTCAGCGTCCAGTGTCCGCACGGGTGCAGGCCCATTTCCGGCTGGCCCCTGGTGCTCTTGCTCTGTCTCAGGAGGGTCGACTGCGTCTGAGCGAGGCTCCCCTCCCCCACTCCACTCACCTGGTCTCCTACAGGATTATTTCGGCTATTCTTAGCCCTCTGTTTTTCCGTATACATCTTAAAATCAGCTTATCAAGTTACACACACACACACGCGCGCGCGTGCGGTCCTGTTTGGATTTTGGTTAGACTCACACCGACCGTTTGGAGAACATTGACACATTGCTGTATTGTCCTCCCAGCCAAAAACATGTCAGCTTTAGCATCTTTCAAAAAGATTTTATCGCGGTCACCAGCAAGAGTTTCTGCAGTGTTTTCAAATTTATTCCCAGATAGTTTAATTTTTGACGTTTCATGGTATATTTTTCAAAACTACATTTGCTAATCGTTGCTGAAATATAGAAATCAGCCGACTTAGATTTATGGAATTGGGGCTTTTTTATCCAGCCACCTTGCTAAATCACCTCACGAAATCTCATCCTTTATCTGTTGGTCATATCTTTTACGCTTTTCTCTCTCTAGCAAGGACTTTCCCACAATAAAATGTTGGATAAAAGTCCTGGTAATAACCGTACTTCTCTTGTCCCTGATCTTAAAAGAAATGCGTTTCTAATTTCGTTTGACTCCAGGGTCTTTTTTGACGTGCAGTTCATCAGCTGAGAGCATTTCATTCTCTTCCCCGTGTGCCGAGGGGTTTCGACTTAATTGCAAATAGACACGAAAGTTTATCAAGGGCTTTTGCACATTGCTTGAGAAAACCACGGGGCTTTTTTCCTTTGCTAATTAATTACACTAATCCGTTTCCTAGGAGACCATCTGAGATGCCAAGTGTCACTCAGCGTGCGATGCAGTCATCTTTCTAATAATTCTGTTTGCTACTATTTCGTTGAGGATTTTTGCGCCTAAGTATATGACCGAGAACCGACTGCGATTTTCATTTCTTACTCTCCTGTCCTGGTCTGACATCAGTCTCACAGAACAAACGGGGGCACGTTCTCTGCTTTTCCTCCTGGAAGCCGTTTAGGGGGTTAGAATAGTTTGCTCCTTCCGTGACGGCCCGGCTCAGAAAGCCATCTGGGCCTCACGCTTTCCTTGTGGCAAGATTTGTAACTCCTGGTGCGATTTCCTTCACGGTTACGGGGCCGTCCCAGTTTAAATTTCTTTTTGAGCCATTGACTTGCTTTGCGTCCATTCTTAACGCCTTCCCAGTGAGCCGAGGCCCCCGAGCCAGTATTTCCAGCCTCTTCCCCTGCCCGCTCCACCTCCAAACGCCCTGCCCTCTACCTATCAAACCGATGCCCGTGCCTTCCATTCATCCGACAAATGCGTTTTGAATGTCCGATGCACCCTTCCTGCCTCATCTGCCATGGCTGCAAGTGGCCTCTGCTGGCCCCTCCCTGAGAGCATGGCCACGGCATGGGAGCGGGGTCACCGCTGGGTCCCCACCAGGTCCCGGCTGTGCCCGGCGCGTGGCAGGGGTGCTGGCGGGGGGTGAACTCATCGTAGCATTGAGCGAGGTGCTGTGCTGAGGGTGCACGTGAGTTTCCAGGAGGTGACGTCTCAGGTGGGACCTACAGGGGCAGAGGGACTCTGCCAGATAAAGCGGAATCTCCAGTCCCCACTGTGGCTGCACAGGCTTCTGCTCATGGCACTTCAACAACTCGCCCTAAGCCCACGGGGTGGTCAGAAAACTTTCTCCCAGGCTCCTTCCTGCTTCCTGCGTCGACAGGATGTGCAGCCCGCCCGTTCCCCGGGCTCGAGTCCCTGGAGCCACGGGAGCCTGGGCGCCTGCACCGCGGATGGGAACGAGCTCGAAGAAGGCAGAGGGACAGAGGGCGGGGAGAAGGGCAGGCGAGGCAGGAGCTGGAGGCCCAGAGCCGCCCACCCCAGCCCCAGAGCCGCCCCCGCCCTGCCCGAGCCCGGCGGGAGGGAGCGCCGCACCTGGGCACCAGGTGCTTCTCCCGCTCGGCTTCCTTCAGAGCACCTGGGGATATCTGTTCAGGGCCTTCAAGACGGATATAAAATACAGAGCGGACAGAGCTCAGTCATGGGGATGGAGAAAGCCTGTGTCCACGCGTTGCCACGGAAAAGCCGAAATGAAGTAAAAAACGTATTAACAGGCCATGGCGGCTGAACAGTGGCCCCTAGATGTCATGTCACCCAGAACCCGAGAATGTGACCTTACTTGCAAGAAAAGTCTTTGCAGATGCAATTGAGTTAAGGGTCTCCAGACGACAGCATCCCGGATTGCCCAGGGGGACCTGAGATCCAATGGCCGTGTCCTTAGAAGAGAAACACAGAGAAGGCAGCATGGCCCCCAAGGCGGAGGTCGGGCTGAGGCGGCCACCAGCCCAGGAGCCCCGGAGCCCCAGCAGCTGGAAGAGGCAGGAAGGACCCTTCCCTGGGGCCCCCAGACGGGGCACAGCCCTGCAACACCTTCGTTTCAGGCGTCCGGACTTGAGAACTGTGAGAAAATAATTTTCTATCATTTGGAGCCACCAGTTTGAGGCAATTCGTTACGGCCGCCCCACGACACCCGTACATAGGGACTGTCTCTGGAGGTGGTGTTGCATGACTTGGGTTCGTATCGGTGACATGTCCAGAGATAAGCCCCCCACTCTACTGCCCAGGACCCCTCCTTCCCCGCCCACCCCCGGTCATTCCCTTTAGGCTCACGCCCAGCTTCGAGGGTGGGCGTGGTTTCCTGTGTTATAGGCGGAGACACTGAGGCTCAGAGCGCTTTCAGGTGCCCAGAGTTGCAGCAGATAAGTGGCAGAGTGAGGATTTGAACCCAAGACAGTCTGGCAGCTGGGAAGGTGGAGCCCAGGGTCAGGACAGCCTCTGAGACCCCTCGTCCCAGTAGGCTGTCTTGTCACTTGGCTCCTGAAAATGGTCTCCCCCAGCAAGACCTTCAGTGACAGGTCCAGGCCCTCCCGGGGTGCACCCTCTGCATGGGGCCTCGATAAAGTGTGGCAGTTTGGCGTGGTCGGAGGCTGGCACAGCGGGGGCAGAGAGACCCGCCCCGTCCCGTGCCCCAAGATGACCCCCCGTGTCTGCGGTGGCCCCACGGCTCCGCCAGTCGGCTCTCAGCTGCTCAGCCCCACCCAGCCCCTTGACCTTGGCCTTTGCCCGTGCTCTGCCCTCGGCCGGACACGCATGAGCACCCCCCTCAGCCTCCAGCTTGCGGCTCGGCCTCCCTCCTCGGAGGAGTCTCCGTGACTTTCCGAGCTCGGGTGGGGCCCAGCTTTGGAGCCCCCACCCAGTGCCCGCAGCGACCTGTCCGGGGCCCAGGCGGGCGCCTGGGCTTCCTGTTTCCCGCCGTCGCTGGCAGGGGGCACGCGTAAATGCTTGCTCAGGGCACGCGGGAGAGGACGCAGCAGCCACGGCGCCTGGCCCCGGGACACGCCCGCCCGCTGTCCCGCCGGTGCCTGCTGGGCCCCCGCCCACGTGCGATTCTGCTCCGCCATTTCCTCTTTCCGTCTGTCCTACTGTCCTTCGGGCCTAGCGAGGCCTGGGGGTCCCACCCAGGACCCTGGCCACATCTGGGGACCGCAGTGCTGCCCCCAGACCCGGACCCTTAGAACCCCTGGCCCTGCCCTCCCCGCCCCACCCTCGGGAGCACCTGGCAGTGCCGCCCACGGGGCCTGCGGCTTCTTCTGGAACCGCCTGGAAGACGTGCCCCCTGCTTTGGGTTCCCAGGCACCAGGCTGCGGAGGGCGCTGCGGTGGTTGGTGGCAGCGGTGTCCACGTCGGCCACACTCCCCTCAGGCTTTCCGCAGCCGTGCTGCGTGCCAGGTGCTCCTCAGAGCTGGCTGGGAAGGATGCTCGCCCAGGGGACGCATGCCTCAGCGGCCGCAGCCAAGGACCCCACGCCGACTGCCTTATCCCCGCGCGAAGGCATCTCCCGGGCTGGGGGCCAGAACGCCAGAGTCCAGTTGTCACAGGGCCACCTCTCTCAGGGGCTCCGCAGAGGGGTCTTCCTGCCTCTTCCGGCTTCTAGGGCTCCGGGCGCCTCCGAGTGGGGCCGCATCACCCCAACCTCCGCCTCCGCTGTCTCGGCCTGCTCCCCTTCTTGTCTGTTTTCCCAATGACACCAGTCACTGGATTAGGACGCGCTCCACTCCAGTCTGACCTCGGCTTAACCAGTGACGTCTGCAGAGACCCTACTTCCAAATAAAGCCCCGTTCTGAGCTTCCAGGTGGGCGTGAATTTGGGGGACACCACTAACCAGGACGGGCCTGTGGCTCCCGTCTCTCCCTCACCTCTCCCTCACTGGGGGGCTTGCTGGGTGTGTTTTGGGGGGCCGTTGGGCTGCAGAGGCAGCGGACCGGGGCGGAGAGGGGGCACCGAGCCAGGCGGGCTGCCTCCCCAGTGAGTGCAGCTCCCTCTGGGCCTCCGAAGCCCTATCGCAGAGATAAAAGCTCGTCTTTAAAACGAGCCTCAGTCACATTATAAATAAATGTATTGAATTTCACGTTGCTACAGATGGTGCTGTGTATTTTTAACAAATGCGGGCAGACTCAGCTGGGTGCGAGGGAGCATGGGGCGGGTGGAGCTGGCACCGGGGCTTCAGGGGCACCGGGCTGTGGCCCTCCGCCCGGCCAGCGCCGAGGACCGGAGCCAGCGCCGGCCCGCAGTCCTGCCCGTGCCTTGGCATCGAGCAAGCGCCCGGGCGACGCGGCAGTGGGCGGTGGAGGGAAGGGCTGCGGGCGGCCGAAGCGTGGCTGGGGCCACCAGCC
>NW_006435764.1:2410927-2413087 GCF_000325575.1 Pteropus alecto
ACCCCATGTTGTATGGTCACCATCTCTGGCTCCAAAGCATTTTAATGACCCCAAGATGAAACCCTGAACCCACGAGCAGTCACTCCCACCCCGTCCTCGCGGGCTGGCGACCCTGACGGATATTCCCTCTCTGGATTTGCCCGTTCTGGGGGTGTCGTTGGACGTGTGGCCTTTGAGAGGGGGCTCCGCTGAGTGGGGGAGGGTCGTCCACGTTCGCAGCGTGTGTCGGCGTGTCACGCCTCGCTGTGGCTGAGTCCCACCCTGCCGCACGGATGGACGTTCGCATTTTGTTGTTCATCCGTCAGTGGACGTGTGATGGGCATTGAGCTCCCTTTTTAAAGGGACCTATTTCCTGTTGACACACACCGCTCAGGGCCATGTCTTAGTGGAAGGGGGCAGAGCCAGGCCTATGAAGACGGGCAGATTTGGGTAGGACAGTTGCCATGGCCAGGCGACTGGGAAGAGCCGTGGTCTGGCTGCTGTCTTCCTGGGAGATCTGTGACGTGTCTCTTATACTCTCGGCTCTCTTGTCCGGTGGTCCCGGGCTGGCGGCTGCAGAGCAGCCCTTCCTCACCCCCCACGCGTGGGTCACGCCGTGCCTGACGCTGTGGGCCCCTCACGCCTCGCTGTGGCTGAGTCCCACCCTGCCGCACGGATGGACGCTCGCATTTTGTTGTTCATCCGTGAGTGGACGTGTGATGGGCATTGAGCTCCCTTTTTAAAGGGACCTATTTCCTGTTGACAGACACCGCTCAGGGCCATGTCTTGGTGGAAGGGGGCAGGGCCAGGCCTATGAAGATGGGCAGATTTGGGTGAGACAGTTGCCATGGCCAGGCGACCGGGAAGGGCCGTGGTCTGGCCACTGTCTTCCTGGGAGATCTGTGACGTGTCTCTTACACCCTGGGCTCTCTTGTCCGGTGGCCCCGGGCTGGCGGCTGCAGAGCAGCCCTTCCTCACCCCCCACGCGTGGGTCACGCCGTGCCTGACGCTGTGGGCCCCGTGCCTGTGTCGCTCGGCATTGCCTCAGAGGGACCCAAGACAGTGTCTGAGAGGCGCTCGCTGAATGAATGAGTGAGTGAATGAGTGAGTGAGTGAATGAATGAGTGAGTGAGCGAGCGAGCAAGTGAGTGAGTGAGTGAGTGAGTGAGTGAATGAGTGAGTGAGTGAATGAATGAGTGAGCGAGCAAGTGAGTGAACGAGTGAGTGAGTGAGTGAATGAGTGAGTGAGCGAGTGAGTGAATGAATGAGTGAATGAATGAGTGAGCGAGCGAGTGAGTGAGCGAGTGAGTGAGTGAATGAGTGAGTGAGTGAGTGAATGAATGAGCGAGCAAGTGAGTGAGTGAGCGAGCAAGTGAGTGAGTGAGCGAGTGAGTGAGTGAGTGAGCGAGTGAGTGAATGAGTGAGTGAGTGAATGAATGAGTGAGTGAATGAATGAGTGAGTGAATGAGTGAGTGAGTGAACGATGATGACGATGATGACGATGGCGTCGCAGACTCCTCTGGCCGCACCGCACCACAGCCCTGCAGCGCGTGTCTGGGCCTCTCCGTCCTCAGGGGCAGCGGCCCTGGTTCAAGGCTGGGGGGACCCGCCCCCGATGGGGCGGTGGGCAGGCCGTCCGGGAGGGCCCATCGTGGGGTGCAGATGGGCCGTTTTGCACGGACCAGTCCTTTCTTCAGGCCGTGGGAACTGGGACAATGCACGTCACTGGCTGTCACACGGAGACACACTGTCAGCCGTCAGGAGAAAGGGCTCGTGTTGAAATGGCCCTTCTGTCTGGGGAGGGTTGGAGAGGGGACCCCAGCACCCCTCCTCCATCGCCACCCACCTCCCTGGGGTCCATTCTCAGCTAATCGCCCGTTGAGCCACCTAGGTGCCTCCTACCCAACAGCCCGGGGCGACCAGCCAGGACACTCGGGGCTGGCTGAGGGGAAGAGCCCCCTTTTGTCACTAGAGAAGGCAGATGGTCTTCATTTAGCCACAAAGTAATCCTCACCCCCACCCCAGCTTCCTGGCCCTTAACATCCATTCGTGCATTCATTCATTCATTCATTCATTCACTCATTCACTCAGCAGATCAGCTGTGGACGCCCACAGCCGGCCACGTCGCAGGAAGTCCTCCCAGGCACTCCGGTATCTGCCGCTTTCCTCCTGAGACACTGC
>NW_006435764.1:2413105-2419833 GCF_000325575.1 Pteropus alecto
GGCCACCACTGCCCCGGTGAGAAGGCGGAGGCTCAGGTCAGCGAAACGGCACCCTGACCTCCGGGACCCCTTTGGGGTCGGCTAAGAGTCCCTTAGCTTTTCCAGAACCAAAGAGATCGACAAAAGATATTTCAAGGCTCAAAAAAATGTTTTAAGTGGTGATAGGACTGTTTTAGTTAGTAAATATGTAATTATTGTACGCAAACTTTGTTCACTGTTAAGTCGAGTGTTCATTTTACAGTGATTCGTGGGTTAGATGTCCCCACTTGGCCAGACGGCTCAGGGCTGCGTGGTGACCACTGAGAAAGCATGGCCCCTCCCAGGCAGAGCCACCCCTGGCCCAGCGAAGGCAGACGCAGCCTTTTGCCAATAGCCGAAGGGATGGGATGGGTTCCCGGCCTTGGGGCTGCCAGCGCTCGGTGGAGGCTGCGGGCTGCGCCCACAGAGTATGTTCACCCCCACCAAGCACAGCCCTTTGCTTTGCCATCCAGCCCAGGCCTTGTCCCCTCTCCGGGCAGCAGAGGCCAAGGCTCCATGGCCCCCCTTTTCACAAGGGTGGTCTGTGGGTGACAAGCCACCCATCCACACCTCAACGGCCATTTCCTGGTGTTCCCTGGCCAGGCCTGTGTGCAGGGCTGGGCTGGAGGACAAAGCTCGCTCCCGGCAGGGGTGACGCTGGGACAAGCCGTGAGCACAGGCCCGTGTCTCGGGGTGGGGGGGGGAGGCGTGATGTAGCAGGAAGTCTGCGATGGACGGGGTGGTGTGTGGAAGCCCCAATCCCATGAGGGCGCGAGGCGCCCAGGGGCAGATGCGGTCACCAGAGAGGCCCCCACGCCCCAGCAGAGCGGGAGACCAGAGCACTGTCCCCGCGTGAGGGCCCAGCGTGCTGGCACCTTGCTCCCGGCCTCCCCAGTCCCCACGCTGAGACAAGCCCCCGGTCTGTGCTGTTCGTCGGGGTGGCCTCAGGATGACTGGCAGGTGCGACAGAGCCAATTCCAGCCCCAGCTCTGCCAGGTCCTCACCGAAGGCCGGGGGCCACTCCTGGACCTGCTCGGGCAGTTGGGGGTGGACAGGCGCTAGACTTCCGTCGCTTGTTTTGTTAATTGTATTTTTTATTATTTTATTTTTTTAGGCGAGGCAACCCTTGGTTGACCTCACAGGTTACAAGGACCTTGTCAGTTTATAATCCATTATTTTTAACTTTTTACGCCTACGGCACCCGGTCTTCCTCGGTGGTCTCCCATCCAAGTACTCACCAGGCCCGACCCTGCTTAACTCCCGAGATCAGACGGGATCGGGCTTGTTGGTGGCCGTAGTGTCGCTTGTTTTAAGGGAAGCGAAGCAGACGCTGTGTCTCGGGTGGAGGATGCTGCTGGGCCAGGGCAGCGGGTCACGGCCCTGAGGTGCCCGCGACGTCCCTGCTCCACCTTCCTTGGGGGGCCAGGTCCCCGCCCCCACCTCCACTTCTCCTCCTCGGCCTCCCTTTTCCTTCCCACCCAGTTCTAGGCCTTGTCTTTCCCTCCTTCTCTTTGTCCCGCCTTTTTAAAAACCAGACCAGAAAAAAAGGGGCGGGAACATCCCCAAAGGGCGAAGGTCCTGTCGGTGGCAGGAGCCCCGTCAGCCCTGTGCCCGTACCCCCACTCCTGTTTCCTGCCGGTCCCTTCCATGCACCCCTTTCTCCCTGGGAAGCAGGCTCGTTGTCACATGCTGGCGGAGAGCGTTTCCTGTCATCTGCGTTGTCACCTGTGTGTGACCCTGATGGCTGCACACGGTTCTCCCCACCAGCGCCGTCTCCCCCTGGTTCCGTGGCGCTGCCACCGACAGCCCTCCTGAGTCCCTGGCTTGGCAGGCCCGCCTGACTGGGTCCTCACTGGCCAGTCCGCCGTTAGAGAAAGCATTTGGGGGGCGCCTGGGGGTATCCTGCTTTGTTTCCTCCGCGATGCATGTGGCACGGCGTCCCTGGACAGCGCCTCTCGGAATACTGTGTCGCCCCGAAAATCGATGCCGGAAATCAGGGTGTCCTGGCCGAGTCAGCCGAGACGTGTCCTCAGTGACCAGAGCAGGTCGCAGGAGGAGTCACATCCTCCAGAGTGACCCCATTTTACTAAAAAGAACGGCTGCACGTGTCTGTGTTCATGCAAATACCCAAAGATGCACAGGGGTGTCCAGACGACACCCCAGCTTGCAGTCGCCCCTGGGAATGGGGCTGACACTGGCGGGGCCGACGGGGATTTTGACTTCTTGTATGATTTATGGAGTCAGTAGCGACGCATTCTGGGACAACGGTTTTTAAGCACCACCCGCTCTGGAAGGCGGGGCCCTCCCCGTCCCGGGTATCCGCCACCTGCAGGACGGCCTCCTGTGACAGGCGGTGGCTGCAGGCTGTGCTCGCCCTGCCCTTCCGCTGGGAGGAGGGGTCCAGAGACAGGGAGGAGAGGGAAGAAACTCCTTCTTCATGGGTTTGGGCGTCCTGCGACCAGGCTTGCCAGCTGGTTTCCGTGGAGACGTTGCCACAGCCCGGGGTTGATGCTAAGTGTACATGCACGCCCGCTCTGCGTGCCGCCTGCTGACCACGAAGGTGCCCGACCAAGATCCCCGTGCAGACCCGCGTGTCTGCACAATCTGAGTTTGCACGACCAGCAAACTCGGGACCTCCCGTGCTGCTGGTTCCGGCTCTGCCTCAGGAGAAGCAGAGCAGCAGACGTGCGCAGCAGCCACCCCGCCCCCAGGCGCCTCCCCTGCCCACCTGCCACCCCACGCCTGCAGGCAGAGGTTACCGTGCCCCAGCTTCAAACTGTGCCCCAGAAGCTCCCACTGAGAGGGGACCTCTCTCCTTCGAGCTCTCGTGCGTCTGGGCTTCTGCCCTTCCTGGCTGACCTGGGCACGGCCAGGCCTGACAGTCATGTGCTCAGAGAAGCCTTCCCTGACCTCTCTCGACTAGACAGCGCCCACCATGTTACGCACCCCCAGAGCAGGCACCCTGGGGTTTGCACACTGGGGCCACTCATTCAGTGATTGTTGGCAAAGGCGGGGAGCCCTGTGGAGCAAGGGTCAAATTTGTCCTGTGTCCCCGTTTCCCTATGGAGGTGCTGGCAGTTCGAATAGCTGTTGGATGGATGAGTGGGTGGACACAGCACGGATAAATATAGGAAGGGACAGGTGGAGAATTAGAGGGACGGATGCACGCGTGCACGGAGGGAAGGATGGATGGATGGACGGACGGACGGATGGATGGAGAGATGGATGGATGGATGGATGGATGGATGGATGGATGGATGGATGGATGGATGGAGATGGAGAGATGGACAGACGGACGGACGGATGGATGGATGGATGGATGGAGAGATGGAGAGATGGGTGGATGGATGAAAGCAAGCCTGTTCTTATTAGAAACAAAGATTCTGGCCAATTCCTAAAGCTGACAGTTGGAGCACATTGTAGGGCAGTGGGGCCTGGGAACCGGAGCCGCGGGGACCCAGGCAGCTTTGGAGGCGGCTGCTCCCCCCGCCCCTCCCCTGCGCTGTCCCAGCTCCTCTCTGCGAGTCGGTTCTATGATCACTGGTCCTGAACTCTCGGATTCCAAAAGGGGCCAGGCCATCTGGCGCCACCATCATCTGTGCCCCATTGGACGTGCCCCGTGCGTCATCCTGGCATCGCAGCCACCGGATGAGCCACCCCCAGTGCCCTCTGCTGGGTCAGTCATGCTGCTGGTGCACAAAGCCTGGTGCTGTTTCTCTGAGCTGGGGCGGGGGTGGCCGTGGCCTGAGGGGTTCCTGCACGGAGGGGCCTGAGGTGGTGTTTACATGTGTCACACAAAATCCAGCGCAGCCTCTACAGCGCCCACACCAAGCCCTGGGTGCCGATGCTGCCCCTGGGGGTCATCGCCGTGCTTGGGGGTTTGTCCTCCAACCCCCTGAGCTGGCGCCACATCCCTGCCGACCCCCGGCTCTCTCTAGCTGGGGGGTCCAAGTCGCAAACAGCGGGCAGAGCCAGTGAGGGGCGGCGGCAGTATCAAGCACGTGGTCAGGGCAGCCTCAGTGCCGGGGTGGGGTGGGGGGTGCTTGTGGACCTCCAGAGAGCGTCCTCCCAGCCCCTGGGCAGCCATGCCTGGCAGTCGGAGGACAGCAAGGATGGCCTTGGGACACTGAGCGGGCGGGGAGAGCGGGCAGGGAGAGCGGAGGGGTGTGGCTGGGCTCTGTGGCCGGGACCTCAGAGGCCACCATGTGGGGTTGGCGTTGGCTCCCGGTGGAACGGGAGTACGGCAGGTTCATGCTGCCGGTGGCCACAGGGCTCGGGCTCGGGCAGCCCCGGGAGCCTGAGGAGGGCCCTGCCCGAATCCTGGCAGTGGGCATGGGGCGGGCAGGCTCGGGCGACTTTAGGGGTGGTGCCCAGCTGGTTTGTGCACAGCGGGGGTGGAGGGATGAGATGGGGGCCGCCAGGGTTCATCCTGAGCAGCTCAGACCTGCGGGAGCTCAGCCCGGGGCCCGGGGATTCAGTTACCCAGGGCGCCTGTCCCCTGCGCCATCTGCGAGGCCTCCCAGCACTGCCCCGTCCGTGGCCCAGAAGTCGGCCGGCCGGTGCTTGCCAAGCACTCACCAGGTGGTCAGCCCCGGACGTGACGGGACTGGTTCTGCCCACAGAGCAGCGTGAGTCCTGACCTCACAGCTGGCCCTTGTCCCTCGCCGCCCGCCTGCGTGTAGCGGTCCCGGGCGCTCCCTCTGCCTGGAAGGCTTCTTCCCACTCCTCGTACTGGTCAGGACACACTGCTGGACCCCCGAAGGCCACCTGGGGTCCCATCTACACAGGGCCCCCTCCCCTGGCCTCCAGGGCTCCCACACCCCCAAGTCTCCCCGCTCTGTCCGTCGGCCGGCCGCCCGGGCTGTCCGGTCATCCCCCAGCACAGCCCGTCCGCCGGGCAGCACCCCGGGCCTCGCGGGGCTGCTGGGCAGTGAGCTCCTGCACGCGCTCGTCTCCTGCTCATTCATCACGCACACCCCACTCCCCGGCCCCGGCCCCGGCCCGGACCTGCTGTCTCAGATCGTCCGGGGACAAGGCCCAGGGTCCCCCGGCTGGTTCTGAAGATCTGCCAGGTCGCTGCACAGCACACACGGTAGCACCTCCGAGCATCCGTCCTGTGTCTGGGCAAAGCCCTTCAGGGACCCACCCTGCATCAGAAGCCACGGGCCACGTCCGACACCAGACTGGGTTCCTTGGGAACCGTGTCACTGGGGGGCCGCGCTTGGCTAACTGGTACTCGGGGACACACTCGCCCGGCCTCCGGCCACCCCTGCCCGCACTCATCAGGCCACAGTGGGCTCCTCTGTCTCGTCGCATGTCTGCTGCTGGTGCTTGGAGCACGTGGGGACCCAAGATGAGAAGGGGAAGCAAACAGGTCCCTCTGCTGAGCGTCTGAGCGGACAGAGTGTCGCCCCGGCGGCCGGCGGCCTGTGCAGACACCTGTCCCTAGGTTAAGTGCCCCATGCAAGTTCATGTCACCATTAGTGGGGTGGAGGGGCTCGGGGGGACAGCGTGCTGGCCATGTCGCCGGGGGGCTGCAGACCGTCCTCTCGCTGACATCCGCCCAGGCCCCGCCCGTCACGCAGACGCCCGCATCTGGCCCCTCGGCTGCGGTTTCCTCCTCGTGCTCGCGAGCTCTCCAGGCGTCTCACAAAGCAGGCGTGGGCCACCCTCGGTGGCGCCCATGCCCATCTGCTCCCTCCCGGGCCGAGGCCGCCCGACTCCCAGCTCTGGCTGGAAGGAGAGGCCGGGTCTGGCCAGGGATCTGTGTCCCCACTCAGCGGTGCCCTTTGGGCACTGGGCCAGGCCTGGGACCGACATTCCGGCCTCGCCCACCTCACACTGAGAGGCGGCAGCAGGAGCATCTCTGTAGTGGACGTGAAGTGGACGCCCAGGGAGGTCAGGGGTCACACCGCTCAGCGCGGGACTGGAGACGGGCTCCTTCCAGCTCCTGATGCCCCACATGCTGGCCCGGGCACCCATCTCAAAATTTGTTCTTTGCTCACAATTAGCTTAAAAAATACAGTGGAGATAGGGTGTCAGTTAGGGAGAAACATTTAAATGAATAAAAATAAAGCCCCCCAGAACGCTGAGATGCGGCCACGTTCGGTCACGAGCCCACGGCCGTGGGGGGACGGTGGCCCTCACACCTCGGCGGGCCAGCCGGCCACGTCGCACTTTGCCTCGGCGCCCGCAGAAGCGTTTCTCCCCTGCCCTCCGAAGAGAGACTCGATCCCCCACTGCCCCTCCCGCCCCCCACCCAGAGTCCTCGCCAGGGGCTCTGTGAGTAAGGGGCCCCGGGACCCCGAGTTCGTCCTCGGTCCAGGCACCGCCCGTGTCCAGTGCGGCGTCTTCCATCCCCGGTTGCGTCTTCGAGTGACATAACCAGGACAGCTGTGTGCTGATGGCAGAGGGACCGGGGCTCCGAGGTTCCCCTGGACACGCTGGGCTCCGTGACAAGTGGGGAGATGGAAGGGCGCTCAGCAGGTCCACAGAAAGGTCGCGGAGACAAGACCCCCGGCCCTGGCAGCACCCAGGTCCTTCCTGACGTCCTCCGTCAGGGCGGGCGGCCACTGGTGGGGACAGAGGCTGGCGGCAAGCTGCGGACGGTGTGAGAAAGGCTTTGGGGCGCTGTGCTTGGTCCTGGCAGAGACCTGCCCCCTTCTCTGTGATGGCCACCCCTGCGGGTGTCTCCAGCTGCCCACGTATTC
>NW_006435764.1:2419867-2430390 GCF_000325575.1 Pteropus alecto
GTGTCACCAGCAGCCCACGCTGCACATCGGTGGCTCAAATCCATTTTTAAGGCGAGTGACAGATGTGGTTGAGCATCTGGCGGCCGGCGGGTCTGCGATGCTGAGGGGGTGTCCGGAGATGCCCGCAGGCGGCCGACGGGCCCTGGGTCGTTTCAGGGTGCAGGGCCTAGCACCACCTCGCTCCCGTTGACACGTCCACAAGCACGAAAGGAAGTCAGCCGCCTTGCACAGAGGCTCATCCCCATCCGCCCCCACCCCCTACTCATTAACCGAAAGGGGAGAGCTGGCCTGCGAAGACCCTGCCAGCAGCCCCCAGCGTGTCCCCCACAGCTTACTCTTCTCGGCGTCTGTGGACATCGCTGCCACCGAGGTTCCCGTGGTGCTGTAACGCATGACCCCGCATGGAGCAGCCTGAGCAGCACTCACGTGTCATCTTGGAGTTCCCAAGGTCGGGAGCCCAAAATGGGTCTCAGGGGCTGAAACGCGGGCAGGGGCAGGGCTGCCTTGCTCCGGAAGCCCTGGGCAGGACCCGTCCCTGGCCTTCTCCACTTTCTAGAGGCCACCCGCACTCCTCGGCTCGTGGCCCCGCATCAGCCCAGGCTCTGCGTCATTGTCACGTGCCCCTCCCCATCTCCGACTCCCTGCACCCCTCTTACAAAGACACTTGTCATTACAGTGACCTCACCGGATAATCCAGGATCACCTCCCATGTCAAGATCTTAACTCAGTCACATCTGCACAGTCCCTGCCGCCCTGTAAGGTCGCAGAGCCATGAGTCCCGGGGATTAGGACATGGACATCTTGGTCGGGGAGGGGGCGGGGGGTGCGCATTGTCGTACTGCCCCGCAGAGGACAGGACCTGGGGGCACCCATGGGCCCGGGATCCAGCCCTGGAGGTGCTGCCGGCGCCTCAGGGCCCAGGGAGCCCAGCTTGGCCTGTGTCTCCAGTCTGCGCCATCGTCCAGGTCTGGGCTTTGTAGCTCGTGTGGCCTGCAAGTCCCCTTTCCTGGGGAGACTGGGTGGAGGGGGGGACACATAGGGGCCAGTCCTTCCCAGCTGCCCTCAGAGCTGCGGGCTGGCCTGTCCCACGGCTCGGGCTAAGTGCCCCTGATGCACTTGGCTGCTCCCTGCCGGGGCGAGGGGAGAGGTGACGCGTGACACCCCTAGACCCAAGCCTGCCCCCCAGACGACTCGCTAACGCCCTCCGTCCCACCCTCCCCTGGGCTCTGGCTCCCGCCCGGCACGGGCCTTCGCTGCCCCTCCCCCACTCTCGGGGACAAGGCCCCCTGCTCTGTTTGGGGCCCCTTCCCCCGACCCCACCGCTTATCTCGAAGCGCACGTGCCTGTCCTTCCTGCCACGGCGTCAGTGTGGCTGCGTCCGTCTCTTTCGCCACCGCGTCCCCGCCGGCACGAGGCTGTGCAGGTGGACATAGGACAGCGTGGGGCGGAGGTCAGCGTTGGAGGCTGGGGGGCCGGGGATCGCCCGCATGGAGCCTCTGGTCTTTTCAGCAGCTCGGCGGGGCTCCGCTGCCCGGCACCGTCGGCCGGTTGCAGAGTGCGGCTGAGAGGGCCGTAGCGCCGGGTGCAAGCCTTGCCCTGGGACGCGAGGCGTCACCTGGACACTGCCTTCCACACAGGTCCACTGATGGACTGAGTGGCGGATCCTCATGACCACAGCACCGCTGAAGGGCCAGCCCAGGCTGCCCTGCCACCCAGTGGCCGCACAGGAGGGTGAGTCCTCGCGACAGGTGGCCGACACCTCTAAACCACCGGCCGTGAGCGGGGCGATCGCGTCTGAGGTCACGGCCCCCGGGCCAGGCACCGAGCCTGCATAGACCAGCCCCTTCCCTCCGGACCTCTGCTGGGCGGGGGTTCCCGGTCTCTGCGTCCTGGGACCCTCGCGGGGGCCACCCTGAGCCGGGCCCCAGCACCTACCTGTCACGGGGCCCCATGCCGCGGGCACTCCCTCTGATTTCTCGAGAAGTCACACCTTCACTTTTGAGGAAGAGGCTCCGTCATGGCTAATGAGCTCAGCGGCATGAAGTGACACTCCTGGAAAGTGTGACGGCTCCGCCACGGGGCAGGGTGGGCTGAGGCGGCGTCCTCGCCTGCCAGGCCTGACGGGGACACAAGTTCCAGAAGGACCTGCTTCTTGTACGTCAGAGGAGGGCCAAGGTGTTTAGGCCTGTGTTCATGCTCACCTGTGTCCAGCAAAGGCCTAACACTCAACTGTACCGCACTCACCTGTATCCAGGTTCACACTCACCTGTATTCAGGTTCACACTCACCTGTATCACATTCACCTGTATCCAGGTTCACACTCACCTGCATTCCGACCCCCGTTTATGATGCTGCTGAGCCGCTGGGCGACTGGGTGACCTTCCTGAGCCCAGCGGGCTGCCGGGGGCTGAGCCGGCCTGTCCCGCAGGGCCCGGCACAGAGCTGCCCCTGCATGAGGCTCCGCACCCCCGCCCGCCGAGGTCAGTCCTGTGGCCCTGGGCCTGCTGGAACCATGGCCACCACCGCCATCCCGGCCACAGCTCAGGCGTCTGAGACGCTGACGGCACCCTCGTCATGCTTTAGAACGTCAGTGTCACCAAAGGCATGGTTCTGAGTCACTCTTCCTTCTTCCAACCGGTGGCATTACGAGTCCCCTGGGCTCTGCCGCGTCGTGTCTGTGTCACAGTTTCCAGACTGAGGGGCAAGGCCCGCGCCGGCCCCCAGGGTCCTGGTGACATGGCAGTGGGTGGGGGGCGGGGGTGGGGAGGGTGCTGGCTGCTCCCGCTCGTCCCTGGAGGGCAGGAGGGTGGGGCCTCGGGTCTGAGGCCTGCGGCGACAGGAACAGGAGCAGAGTTTTGGGGCACCTGCCACATCCTGCGGGGCGTCTTGGGGCCCGTGTGAAAGTAACGGTCGTCCCTTCCGTGAGCCGCAGGACTGCCATACTTCCGGGGGGCTCACGGTCACTGGGTGTTCACGGTCTGCAGGCTCCGTCCCCGGCCTGATGCAGGGACCGCCCCACAGTGCCTCTGGGCAGCGGCGGTGCTGCCCAATTTCCCGGGTGGGGACAGCGAGGCTTAGGGGACGGTGGCTCACCAAGGTGTGTCCAGGGACCTGCGCTGGGCCTCACAGCACTGTGGGTATCCCCGCCTTGATGGGGAAACCGAGGCCCCAGGAGGGCTCGGCCCCTCGTTTGAGCTTCTGCTGAGGGCAGAGTTAGGACTGGGGGTGCGGTTTCTTGGTCCCGAGGTGCAGGAGGCCAACTCGGCCACCCTCTTGCCTTGGTAGCCAGGGCTCGGCACCATACCTTCGCCTGAAGCGGCCCTGTCCCCCAGCCACCAGCCGCCCCCCCTCTCAGAGTGGGGACTCCGCCCTCCCTGAGCCAGGTCGCAGCGCCGGGAAGAATGCAGGGCCCCTGAGGCGTGCTGGGTCGGGGGGGCTCCGGCGGGCATGGCTCACCGCTCCCTCTCGCAGACTCCCGCATCTGCGTCCCAGAGCTCAGGCCCCAAGAGGCCCGGTGCTGTGCCCTCCACGACCTCGCTGCCCGGCTGGTTAGGTCAGCAAACAAGGACTGGCACTCGGGCGGAGTGCGCACAGCCCTGGGGACGATGCCGAGAAAGAAACTCTGGGCCCAGCTCCGAGGAGCCCGTGGCCACTGTCCCGCCTCCACTCTGTCCGGCCCAGTCCCCAGACCACTGTCCCATCGCCCGGCCACAGAGCTCCTCGGAGCACATGTCAGGAGTGCTCAGCAGCCCCAGCATGTGGTGTGTGTGTGTGAGCGTGTGCGTGTGTGTGTGTGTTTACGTGCTGGGGAGTGAGCACGCCTTATACCCCGTGTGTGCGGAGTCACCTCGACAGTGGTCCCACCCCTGGATTGTCCTGTGTCCCTGCTTTGGGGCTGACCCTGTGGCTTTGAACGTGTCTGCACTCTGACAGGAGACATCTGGTGATTGATCGTCCCTGTGCCCACGAGGGGCCTTGGCCTGCAGGGTCTGTACCCCTCCCCCTATTCGGCATGCAGTCCTGGCCCCCAGCCTGGGGCGGGGATGTGGGGGGAGCTCTGAGGTGGGGTCCCGAGGACTCTTGTTCTGCCTGGGAGCATATCGGGGACCTGGAACCTGGGAACGCGCCTGGTGACAGTCGTCCAAGGACCAGGGTCAGCTGAGCTGAGGGCTGTGAAACAGACGTGCCCTTTGCGTTTGTGGCTTCTCATCGTCAAGGGAGGGGTCACTGTGCCCCCCGGAACTCGGGGCGTCACGGCAAAAGGGGAAGAAAGGAATGGGGAGGCAGGGAGGGGGCTCCCCGACCGGCGAGGTTTGGGGCCGGCGCGCATTGGGCTGCCAACCACGTTGTCTACAGAACAGCCGCCGCCGCCTCCAGGTCCCCGTGCACAGGACGTGGCGTAGGTCCCACAGTCACTGGCCTGGGACAGTCCCACCCCGTGCACAGCCTTGTGAACCAAGACCCTGAGACGAAGCTTCGCATCTGCGGAACGTCCTTGTCCCCAGAGGTTGCCACAGTGCAGCGCACAGGGTGGGTCCCTGGGGGCCAGGACTGCACGCCGAGTGCGGGAAGGGCTGGCGTCCCTCGTGGCCAGAAGTCCCCTGTCAGAGGACCGTGGGAACATGGGAGGAGCCACAGGCCAAGAGTCAGATGTCTGCTGAATGGATGTAGGAATGGGAGGCATTAGGTGACCAGTCAACAGTGGCAATGTCAGGGACGGGGCGGAAGTGGGTGTCAAGCCAGCCTATTCCCCTCCCCCCACACACCATGGGAACGTGGGATGTGACACCCTGTGACATTAGCTTCCTAGCAGGATGTTTGTGGACACCCAGCCTTGTATACCAAGACCTTCCCACGAGGCCAGACAGCCTGGGATGAGTGACGACGTCCCCGCAGAAAGGCCCCAAACAACGTGTGTGCTGGAGACTGCTGGGCTGGGGTAAACTGAGGCAGGATCTGGAGGGGTTGGGCAGGGGTCACCATGAGGTCCTAGACAGGAGGGACCGGCCGAGGGCTCCATCGGCGCCCAGCTGCGGGACAGGGCGAGCCTGGAGGAGGGCCCGTCACGGTGGGGTCGGCCGCGGGGCGAGGGGGGTGGGGCGCGGGCTCCCGACCTGGCCCGGGCACCTGCGGCAGCGTGGCGAGTACTGCCAGCCGCCTCCCCACCGTCTCCAGGGCGGGGTGGGCCCCCCGATCCTCGGCAAGAAGCACTTTGCAGACGCGAAGACCAAATGCAAACATGGCCTTTCCCAGACTGACGTGAGCGGCTCAGGGCGGCAGCATCGGCCGGCATCCCATTTCCTGTCCATGACGCAGGTGCAGCGTGGCCAGCAAGGGACATGGGCCCAACCCCTGTCCCCCAGAATTTTGATGCTTGATTCGGTGAATGTTGGGGTTCCGGGGGTCGTTTGTGTCTCGGGGGCACACTCTTGCCTTCCCTTCACACCGAGTGCCACCTGCCCCACACGGGGCAGCCCCTCGGCCTGTCTCCTGGGACAGGGCGTGATGATGTGTTTCTTCAGAGCACTTTGTTGAGGTGTGATCGCTGCTCAGTGACCTTCGCGTGTTCAAAGCGTGCGGTTTTAGAAGTCCCGAGGCGTGTGCACCCTCACGGAACCATCGCCAAGGTCAAGATAATGAGCACACCCATCACCCCGAAGCCTTCCCGTGCCCCTCCCTGTGCGGCGCCCTCCCGCTGTCCCCCGACCCCGGCAGCAGCTGCCGCTCAGCTTCCTGCCACCGGAGAGGAGTCCGCGTGTCCTGGGCTTTCACGTAGACGGAGCCACGGCCTGTGCTCTGTCGTTGGTTTCTTCCTCGCAGTTTCGGGGTGCGCGTGTGCTGGTCCTTCGCGCCTTCGCTTCCGGCAGTGTTCCCTGGTGGGACGTACCTCGGCGCCGTCACCGCGCTCCTGCCTCACCGGCGAGGGGCGGGGACCTCCGGTGTGCAGTGCCGTCTCATCGTGGCCGTGCTGCGTGCTCCTCGCCACGCTGGGACTCAGGACACGGAGCGCCTCGTAGCTTGCTGGCCACCTGCGTGTCTCCTTCCGTGAAGCCAGAACCGGAGGATCGTGGGGAGCACTCCAGGGGGTCTCCTCGTCCTCCTCTCCTCTCCTCCTCCCTCTCTGCCTTGGGGTCCAGTCCCGGCACATACGTCTTCGGCTGCGTGACAGGCCTGGTCTTTGTCCTGCAGCCACACTGATTGCTCCAGTAAGGGAGCTGCATTTGAGGCCCTGGCGGATGCAGGGTCCTGGGGCTGAGTGGTCACTGGTTTCTGGGCTTCTCAGCAGCCCTTCTCCCCACTCCGGGGCTCCCTGAATCCTCCAGCCCAGCGGTCCCCAACCTCTGTGGCACCAGGGACCTAATGCCCGAGGATCTGAAGCGGAGCTGAGGCGGTGACGCTGGCGCTGGGGGCGGCTGCAGGTACAGATGGAGCTTCGCTGGCTCACTCGCCCACCGCTCACCTCCTGCTGTGTGGCCTGGTTCCTAACAGGCCACAGACCACTACTAGTCCTTGGCCCAGGGCCTGGGGACCCCCCGCTCCAGCCCCTCGGGGCTCCCTCTCCCGAAGCCGGCCGGCGGAGTGATCGGGGAGGAGCTGTCCAGGCTTTCAGCCGAGCGGGCAAGGAGCAGACTGCCCGCAGAGAAACGTGGGCAGCGGGCTGCTCGGGGCCCCTTCCGGGGTAAAGTCGCCATGGGGAGCCTGGTGATGGGGCAGGGGTCCTGGTCCCCAGAAGCAGACTGGGGGTTCCCTTGACCACAGCTTCTGACGAGAGCCAGGGCCCCTTGGACAGCGTTCCCTGGGGAGGTGCTAGGGCCTGGGGTTCTACCGTTAGCAACTGAAAATCAGGTTTTTTGAAAACTCATCATCAAAGACAGGAGCGCTCCGGGCCCCTCATGGACCCCAGCGGGACACGGGCTTCAAAGGACCGGGGACAGCGTGGCCTGGGGCGGCAACCATCTGCACCCGTTTTTATCCGGGGGTCTCCCGGCTGCATGTGACAGAGGTCCCGCTCACCATCCCGTGGAACCATACGAAGCTGTCGCTTTTATAGGTCAAAAAACAGTCGGGAGGCGGCAGCTTGTAAGGTCCAACCGAGTAGGTGGTGTTTAATTGGCACCTAACGTGCAGGTGACTGAAGAATTCGGGTGGTGGTGGCCCAGAGGCACAGCTGGGTGCGGAGATTCTCGGCGGGCTCTCTCCCTCCCTCTCCCTCCCTCTCCCTCTCTCTCTCTCTCTGTCTCCCTCCCTCCCTCTCTGTCTGTCTCTCTCTCTCTCTCTCTCTGTCTCTGTCTCTGTCTCTCTCTCTCTCTCTCTCTCTCTCTGTCTTTCATCTCTGGGTCCATCTCCATCTGTCTCTCTTCCTCCCTCTCTCTGTTTTCCTGCCTCACCCTCCCTGTCTCTGTCTCCGTCTCTCTGCCTCTGCCCCTCCCCTCTTTGCCTCCCGCCCTTCCAGGTGCTGGCCTGTCCTTCCCGCCACCAAGCTCCGTCTGTCCCCACTTAGGATTCCAGCCCGGGAGAGACAGGAGGCCACCTTTCCCAGATCAGGCAGAAGACTCTCTTCCTCCCTCTCTCTGTTTTCCTACCTCACCCTCTCTGTCTCTGTCTCCGTCTCTCTGCCTCTGCCCCTCCCCTCTTTGCCTCCCGCCCTTCCAGGTGCTGGCCTGTCCTTCCCGCCACCAAGCTCCGTCTGTCCCCACTTAGGATTCCAGCCCGGGAGAGACAGGAGGCCACCTTTCCCAGATCAGGCAGAAGAGCCCAGGCAAGACTCTGACTGGCCTGACTTGGTTTACGTGACTGTTTCTACCCAGCTCTGGTGCTGGTTGGCCAGAGTTGGGTCCCGTGGGCTCTCCCATGATGAGACCGTGTGTCCTCACCTTGCCAGTACCCGGGGGCCACCTGGGGAGCCCACAGAAAGGCCAGGTCTGCAGTTACCAGCAGAAAGGAGGGGGGGAGCCGCCGCACAAACGGAACCTGGGCCCCGTCACCTGCATCACCACCGTCACTGCCGCCTGGACCTCTTCTCCCTCCTGGCGTCTCACCACCCCCGCCCGTGTCACCCACCAGCCACCCCTGCCCAAGGCAGGGACCCAGGCGTTCCCTCCACGCCCTCACACAGACCCGCCCTCCGCAGCTCTGGGCCCAGTCAGACTGAATTCCCGGCCATGCCCTGCCTGGGAACCAGGGGGAGGACGTCCCACGTCCCGTGTCCCACGGGAGGGACAAGCCAAGGACGCGGCCTCCAGGCGCCATGGCCCGGGACCCCCGCGGCCGTCTGTCACCGAGGCTGCAGCGCTTGGCCCTGCGTCTCACTCGGCATGGAGTCCGCCCAGAATGTGGGGACGCTGGGGCCGGCCTCGTTCCCCTGGTGCTGTGGCTCTGGGTGGAGCCAGGCACTGCGTGTGCCATGCTGGCGACACGCAGGTTGGCGGCCCAGAGCGTCCTCGGGGACAGGTGGCCTTGCCGGCCGCGGCCCTCACGCCTCCCTCGTCCAGCTATGCTCTGGGCCCGCGGCGGGCTGCCCAGACGGCTCGTGACCAGCTGTGTGTGGAGTCAGGAGCCCGAGTCTCCGGGAAGGAAGGAAGGAGGGGCCCCCCCAGCGAGGGCGCACAAAGGACGCACCCCTCAGAGGCCACGCCGCGTGCCGCGTTTGCCCTGCTTGATTTCGCAGTCCCCAGGGCCAGCGCTCCCCCCGGATGGCCCACACCGGCCCACTCTGCTCTGTCCAGTCGGTACCCACGGCCTCCCCGAAAGGAACAGCCCCACCCAGAGTGCGGGGACACTGGGGCCGGCCTCGTTCCCCCTGGTGCCGTGGCTCTGGGTGGAGCCGGGCACTGCGTGTGCCATGCTGGCGACACGCAGGTTGGCGGCCCAGAGCGTCCTCGGGGACAGGTGGCCTTGCCGGCCGCGGCCCTCACGCCTCCCTCGTCCAGCTATGCTCTGGGCCCGCGGCGGGCTGCCCAGACGGCTCGTGACCAGCTGTGTGTGGAGTCAGGAGCCCGAGTCTCCGGGAAGGAAGGAAGGAAGGAGAGGCCCCCCCAGCGAGGGCGCACAAAGGACGCACCCCTCAGAGGCCACGCCGCGTGCCGCGTTTGCCCTGCTTGATTTCGCAGTCCCCAGGGCCAGCGCTCCCCCTGGATGGCCCACACCGGCCCACTCTGCTCTGTCCAGTCGGTACCCACGGCCTCCCCGAAAGGAACAGCCCCCTCCGGCCGGAAAAAGTGAGCGGGCCACACCGGGGGGAACCATGGCCGCCTTCGCCACGAGCCGGCTCTGGAGAATTCGAGTGCTTTCCCTCCAGCGGGGGGCTCCGGCCGGCAGGAGAAGGCCCCCGTCCGGCGGAGCTCCGCGGGTCTCAGCCGCCTCTGAGAACCCATTGCGGGCATCTCCAGAATCGTTTTCAGTGCCTTCCCCAGGTCGTTAAACGGAGAGGCGCCAGCGAGGAGCTTTGCAGGGTGCCGGGGGCGACAGCTATCCGTCTAACCTCGGGGCGCCCCCTTTCCTGAGTCGGTTCCTGCAGCCCTAGGCCAGGGACCTTCACAGAGGAACTCGGGGTCCCCCTGGGGCTGGAGACAGCTCCTCCCACAGGACGCCCAGAGGAGCTGACTGCCAGGCGCCTCCAGCTGGCAGGTCCCCTCCGACCCTGCGGCAGAAACCTTCGCAGCCAGGATGGATGTCACGCTGCCGCCCCCGCCCCCAGCCTCGGGGCACCTCAGGAGTGCAGCCCAGCCTGCAGCTCGCCAGGACATGGCCACCTACCTGGACCCACCTCCCTCCTGAACCCTCACCCACCCTTTGGCGGCCTCCCCGCTCACCGAGTTTTGGGCTGAATCGCCCCCTCGGTTAAGCCACTGGGGTTCGGCATGGGCCACCTGCCTGGCATCCCCACAGCTAACGCGGGGCTTAGCGCCGAGTCTGCTGGGGCTGCCCTGGCGAACACCACAGAACCTCTAAATGCAGTCACGCCCAGAGTTTCTGGGGCCCGGGACTTTGACAGATACATTGGGGGGGACACAAGTCAGCCCACAAGAGCACCCCAAAAAAGGTGCTCGGCAGACCAGCTTTTCATCACTGGTAGCCCAGTGCGTTTGACATGGGGGGAAGGGCGGACCCCCTGAAAACTCAGCGGCACTCAGCGGTCACTCAGCGGCCACTCAGCGTTGCAGAAACATCCGCCATGGGTGAAGGGAAGCGACGCGTCTGGCCGGCGAGGAGCCGATCGACGCCGGGCACGCGTCCTTGGTCGTGTTACGCAGACGCGGGGCCGAGTGCAGCTGGCTGTCCGGGTAGCTAGCGAGGGACCTCGAAGGCTGGAGGCTTTGCTGGCGCATCGATTATTCGGACGGAGGCACCCAAGGGTCTCCGGAAGGCAGAGGAGAGAAGGCTGGCCAAGCAGTTATGACAGGGACTAAGGGAGCGACTTGTAACAGGCTGTGTAAGCTGGCGTGGCCGCCCGGCGCGTGGCCACCCAGCGCATGCCACCTGCGGCGCGGTTGGGGCAGGGCGGGGGCAGCGGCTGGGGGGCT
>NW_006435764.1:2431277-2433347 GCF_000325575.1 Pteropus alecto
CGCAGAGGCTGGGTGCGGGGAGGAGGCGTGGGCCTGTGAGGTGCTTCTGCTGAGTGGGAAGCGGGACCCTGTCACCTGGCTGCAAGTTAAGGGTGCGTGTTATACACCCTAAGTCGACTGCTAAAATGGCGACACAGAGAATATAGCCAATACGCTCGCAGAAGAGAGGAAATGCGCTCGTAAAAAATACTCGACCAAAAGAAGGAAAAAAAGGAGACGACAAATAAAATATAAATGAAAAAAAAAGTTACAGAAGCTGAGCAGGGCTGGGCCTGGTTAGTACTTGGATGGGAGACCACCTAGGAAGACCAAGTGCTGTAGGTGTAAAAATATTATATATATATATATATACGGTTAAACTTAACCGTATCCATAATAAATGTAGATGGCATAAACACCCCCAATTAAAAGACAGAATTATCAAGCTCGATGAAAAAGCCAGATGTTTGCCTGCAAAGAACACACTTTTAACTATAAAGACACAAATAGGTTAGGTGGAAAGCGTGTACCACATGAACGCTCGGCAGAAGGAAGCTGGGATGGCTACATGGTATCGAAGTGGATTTCAGAACAAAGGTTGTTAACAGATTGAAAGAAGTTTATTTCACGATGATAACATCACTTCTGCAGAAGGCCGAGAGAGCCCTAAGCGTTTAGGCACCTACTAACAGAATTCAAAATACAGAAGCAGAACCGGATAGACCAGCAAGGAGAAACAAGATGAACTCACAGTTACAACCAAATATTTCAACATCCCTTTTTCAGTAACTGTCAGAACAAATAGGAAATCAGAAGGAGATGGAAAATGCGAACGCCGCCATCAACCAGCTTGGCCTAATTACCGTTTATAGAACTCTCTACGCTTTCTCTTTTCAAATGCACTTGGAACGGTCATCAACATAAACCCTATTCTGGTTCGTAAAAGGAGTCTCAATAAACTCAGAGTTATTCAAGTCATACAGATGAGTTCTCTAACCACAATGGAACCACGTTCGCAGCCGATGAGAGAAAGAGCCTTGGAAAATCCCCAAAAACTCGGAAACCAAATAATATTGTTCTAAATAATGGTCGACGTAGAAATCAAATGGGCAATTAGAAAGTATCTGAGCCAAACAAAAATGAACACACAACATATCAAAATGTGCGGCGAGCCACTGAAGCGGCCCTCAGGGAAATAAATATACAGCACTCGACGCCTCCATTAGAAGAGCAGGCACTCAAATCAATGCCCTCACCTTCCACTTTGAAAAGCCAGAGAAGAGCCAATTAAACCCAAAGTGAGCAAAAGAGGAAATGAAGACACAGCCATCAATGCGATAGAAACAGGAAAATAATGAAGAAATGAGGACAGCGAAAGGTGGGGGGGTAGGGGGTGTCCATCTCAGCCGTAAGAAAGAATGAATCTTCCATCGACAGGACAGACGGACGCGGCGGGTATCGGACCGAGTGGGGTGAGTCAGACAAAGACAAATGCCCCACGATCTCACGTGCACGTGGGCCCTAGAGAACAAAATAAACGCACGAATGAAACCAACAAACTCTCAGGCACAGAGAACATTTTGATGGTCAGCAGATGGGGGGATTTGAGAGGGGGTGAAAAAGGGGGCAGGGTGTGAAGTACAAGGTGGCAATTACAGAACAGTCACGGGACGCGGAGTCCAGCGCAAGGAACGTGGTCAGGGATGTAATGAGCACATGTGAGGTCGGATGGGCACTGGATGTATCGGGGGGGGGGGCGCCTTGTGAGCCACACAGATGCCTCACCGCTCTGCTGGACGCCTGGAAATAATGTAATAGTGCACATCGACTGTAACTGAAAATTTTTAAAAATATTTTTAAGAATACTGTAAAAAAGGAAGAAGCCAGTTAGTTGGTTTTAATAAAATCCTACCAATTTTACACATCCTAACTCCGCTTTCTTCTGAGTGATGTAGACGATCAAGACGTTTTTGGACCTTCTGTGTGTGTGTGTCCTGAGGCATTTACAGCCCCCACAGGCATCAAGCGGTGAGCCCGTGCGTGTGCCTGTGCCTGCTACCTGCCCAATATGCTGTCCTGGTCGTGAGGTCC
>NW_006435764.1:2433674-2476085 GCF_000325575.1 Pteropus alecto
TCATCCCCCTGACTCTTCAGCGATTTAAGTTTTAAGTGACACCTTTCATAAACGTCACCTGGACCTAGTATCCAGATACCATTTCCGATGCCAGGCCTGGGTATTTCTCTTACATGAAAAAGTAAACTTCCTTTTTATATATATATATATTTAAAAAAAAAAAGTGGGTCTTTGAGAACATCGATAAAACTGATAAACCTCTAGCCAGGCTTATCCAGAAAAAAAGGCACAAGCCACACTAGCAGAAATGATAGAGGGACGTCATCGCAAATCCTTTCTCCGTCGAGTGGCCTTCGCGTGTGGTCAGAACCTGGCTGCTCGCGGCACGTCGGGGGGTCCGGTCCTGAGCCCCGCCTGCTGTCCTGTTGCTCGCCTGCCTGGGCCCCGCCGTCTCGGCTGCTGCTTCCCCATAATGCATCTCGACGTCAACTGAGATGTTCCTCCAACTTTGTTCTTTTTCAAAGTTTCTTTCGGCTGTTCCCGACATACTCGCTTTGCATCTGAACTTGACACCGAGCTCGCCGTTCTCTGTGGAGGTCTGCTGGGGTTTTGACGGGGAGTGTGCACTGACCCCCTAGATCAAGGTGAGGAGAACTGACATCTCGTAGGAGACGGGACCGTGTGTGCGCTCGAGCCCGGGTGGTCTCGCCGTTGGGTTGGGTCCCTCCCTGCACTCGGCGGCGTTTACGTTTCTCTTTGTGGCTGTGTGTCGCTGTCACACAGAATCGCAGCTGATGTGGGGCCAGGGATCTCCCAGGTCACCTACATCCCGGTGCAGTCGGCGTGCATCCTGGGGCACGGGTGGCCGAGGTGGGAAGGGAACGGGGCTGCTCTGTGTCCAGACCCTTCTCACATCCAATTACCCACCATCCGGGCAGGAGCGGGGCAGGCACGAGGCACGTGCTGACGCTGTGGGGAGAGGGGACACCAGCACATCCTCAGAGGACGGCGCATCGACGCCTATTAGAACATTACATGCCGATGCTTCGACCCGGCCCTGCCCCCTAGGGCTTCATCCGTGGCTCGGCCCCTGGGAGGGCGTCCGTCGGACGAGCCACGGGGCACCCAGGCGGGAGCGCATGGCGACCTGCCAGTGGGTGACTCCCTCGGCGGGGTATCGACAGCGTCCCTCGCGGTGAAGGAAGGGGGTGTGGTGGATGAGGGCGCTGTACTTGCCGCACTGTTCAGACTAACCCGAAAATGAAGAGCCTGTTACGTCTGAGGGAGGGACCACGGGCTCGTCCGTACGGGGCCGCAGACCCGGGGCCATGTCCCGGGGAAGCCGCGTCCCTGTGCCACCACCTCGCTTCGCAGCCTCCAGGACACCAGGGGTCTCCGTGCTGTTATGGTGTCTGCCTGTCCGAGTCGCAGCCGGGACCGCGGTGGACAGTCCACTGTCCCCATGCCTAGCTAGAACCCAGCTCTCTGCAGAGCTGCAGGGGGCTCCGGGAGGGAGGCTGTGACCGAGGCACACACCGAGGGCCCAGCCCTGGACCAAGCACTTTCCAGAAGGTTCTCATGGACCCACCTCGTATCCCCGTGAGGGGCGCCGACACGGGTCACCTGTTACAGATGAGGGAACCGAGGCACAGAGAGGGCAAGTCACTTGTCTCAGGTTGTCCAGCTGAAGGCGGCAAACCGGGATTTGGACCCAGGCAGTTCGGCTCAAGCCTGAGCTCCAAACACCTGGCCAGGCGGCATCTCCGTGACAGTGACAGGCATCCGCCATGCTGCGCTGGGCATGCGTACGGGTCGAGCCCGATCTGCCCGCCAGGAGCCCCCATGCCATTGTCCAGAGGGCAGGAATGACCCTGAGCCTGCAAGGCCAGGCGCGCAGTGAGGACGCAGCCTCGTGGGCCGCAGACTGGGGCCACCACAGGTCTCTGGGTGCAGGTGGCTCTCCACGAGCCCAGGGAGTGGACCCCGGACCCCCGTCCACGGCTCGGGCTCGTTCCCCAGCCCCACGTGGCATTTCTTCACTTGAAAAGTGAAAGACGACCAGAGCTCTGGGTGGCATTTGTTCCCAGCTGGCATTTGATGTATTTGCCGAGACGTCATGTCGAAGCGGAACACGTTCAAACAGCAGCAGCGACTCAGACCCTGTCTCGGTGCCCTCGTCGGCCAGCGTGTACCTCTTGACTGCAGGGGACACACGCCAGGGACACCCTGCCCCCAACCCCGTCGCCGGCCCGGGCGGGCACTTTCCTCCTGCTTTCGGGGCTGTGGGGAGTGGGGTGAGTGAGCACGTGCGGTCACCAGGGGTGGCCGTGAAAGCAGGGCCTCCATGGCCACCGCTTCACCCACCAGGTCCCCGCAGCTCGCCGCCGATCACTCAGCCTAGGGCTCTCTCGCCCTCCGCTCCGCCAGAACAGGCTTCCAGAAGCTTCCACGCGGAGCCCCTGCCCTGTCAGTCCCTCCTTTCAGGGTTCCTCCAGCAGGGACTTTAGGGGGGTGGCCCGGGCTCGGCCCTGACTCAGGACCCCGCTGTGTGATGGCACATTTCTCCGCGTGCGTGCGTTGTCTGTGATCATTCTGACACTTAATGGTGAACACGTGACGCTCTATGTCCGTCACGCACAGAACGGAAGCGAACCCCCCTGTGAACTGTGGACTTGGGATTAATAACAACGTATCAACGCTGGCACGTCAGCTGTCACAGACGTAGCACGGGTGCCAGGTGTTTATGATCGAGGAAGTGGGGGCGGGCAGAAGGGGGGAGATGGGAACTGCCTGCTCGGTTTTTCTGTACACCGAAAAATGTCCCCACATATAAAATCGTAATTAAAATAAAATGTGATCAGGTAGGTCCCCTCAAGCTCTGACTCATGGCAGAGAGTGAGATTCCTAGGGAACCCATCACCCAGAGAACAGAAAAGAGAAGCTGTTCCAGAACCTTCTGCAGAGCTCCACAGGGGGCGAGTGTCCGTGTGTCGCTGACCTCCGAGCCTGTCCGAGGGAGGACTCCCTGTGGGTCCCGGGGTGGACGTGGGACGTGCAGGCCAGGCTGGCACGTGGGTTTCTCACCGGAAGGACGCCGGGGCGGGTCACGGACGTGGCGTGTCCTCCCCCCATGCAGCGCCGGGCAGGCGCCCGTGGCCCCGAGAGCTCCTGGCATCCGAGCCCAGGCTGCCAATTCCATCTGCTTCTCTCCCAAGGAGAAGTGGTTTGGAGGCTGCCGCCCACGTCGGGGGCGTCCTGCGGCCCGCGGTCCCATCCCCTCAGCGGCCTCTCCCGCAGCTTTATTCAGATGGCAGCTTCCCCGCCACGCACTGGCTCGCAGTCCACCCGGCACACGGCTCGTCGCCACTGCCCGGATCCCCGCGCCCTGCAGTTAGGTTGCTGGTCGTCCGAGCCCTGGCCACGGAGTGGGAACACGGCCTGTTCTAAACCGCCACACTCTCCACCCGGCCACCGCATGGGTGCAGACGGGCCCCGAACCCGAAAGTTCTGTGTCGAGCACCCGGGGCCCCGAATCACCCCTGGGAGGCGAGCGGCCACGTCTCAGGACCCCGCCTGGGTGAGAAATAACGGCCGAGGTGGCTGAGCCCTCACCGGGCGCTGGGTTCGGCGGTTGGCGTCGACTAACACAAGGTCGCATCAGACGTCGACTAACACAAGGTCGCATCAGACGTCCTGACTTTGAACCCTGCGCCACCCAGGTCACCACTTGGAACCCGAGTGCAGAGGCGGAGGCACCTTTCGTTTGTCCAGTTCGGGCCACTCACGTCCCGTGGAGAGAGGACGTGTCTTGCCAAAGATCACAGAGCCGTTCATGAAAGAGCCAGGGCTCGTGACCCCGGTCCACTGCCCTGCCCCGCACCACGTGGGCCTGACCTCCGACAACAAAGGAGTCGGGGCGGAGTTTGGGTGTGAGGTCAGGATGAGAAAGAGAATTGTCAGTGACTGTCACGGGCTGAACTGTGTCTGCCTAGAATTCGTGCTGAGGCCATAACCCCCCGATCTGGGGACAGCGAATGTCTGCGGTCTAAGCCGCCTGTCCGGCTGCTTTGTTACGGTGGCCTCAGGACACTCACATAGATCCTTAGAGTCCAGGTAGAGGGGCAGATGGGCCCCAGGTCATCCAACTGGACCTCTTGACCCCTTGCTTGTCCTGCGTTATGAGCGGTGTCCACTCTCTGCCAGCTCATCCGGGGGAGAATCTTTGGGCCACAGGTTTAATTAACGCCCAGCAACGAGCACGGGTGACCCGCTGTTTGCCCGATGGCGGTCCCCACCCGCACTGGCCCAGGCGGAAAGCGACGAATTGCTGTGCGGGACCCGTGCCTGAGATCAGCGCCTGGGAAATGAGGCCTCCCATCCCTTTGAGAGTTAATCGCTTGCTTTGGAGATTAATTTTTCAGTTGCCTTTGAGTTGAAGCACTTGATGAATTACTCGTCGTGATGTGGGACATGCAGGAGCTAAATTGAGCTATAAATCTCCCCAAGCTTGGTGTTAAGCCCGAGCCGCAGCCCACGTTCACTCCGGGGGTGCTCACACGCGCTCGTGGCGGGCAGATCGATGATGCCTCCTCGGGGCCCTGCTGGGCAGGCCCCGGGGCTGGCCTGGGCTGGAGGCCTCCTGGTGGGCTTCATGCTCCTCCGGGGAGGGGCCAGCCTATTGCTCGCTGGTCAGTGTGTCTGTCCCCAGCCGGCACGGCCGCACCTCGTACGCGCCCTGCCCCCTCCCCACCGCCCGCTCATCCGGGTCCTGTTGTCCTTCTAAGCCAAAGTCACGGCCGCTGTCCCTGCAATCACGCTGTCACCGGCCCTCTTTCCCAATGAAATGTGACCACACGTCGTTCGCCGCTCTTGGGTTTGCCCGCTGTCCCCAGTGACTGTGCACACCGCGGGCGGGAAGCCCGTGCTCCGTCGAGACCCACCGGGGAGGCGCCTGGCACAGGCTGGGAGGGGCACCGCGGGGGTCGCCCCTCGTCCGCCGGCACTGGCTCAGGTCCCAAGGCCCACGCTTCTATCTGGTCACGTTCTCAGCAGGACTTGGAGGCCAGCCCCCCTCCCCGCCCCTGCTCCTCGACACTTAGCATCTTGCACGCCGAGGGCCAGGTGACAAGCACAGGTGGCGGGTGCAGGGCCCCTGCGGTCCACAGGTAAAGCTGGAGGTGCAGGGCCCACAACTCTGCTCTGAGAGCACGTGTTCGTTTTCGAATGAACTGCAGAGACACACACACAGTGGCCATCATCGGACTGGGGCTCTGCCCAGCTGCTGCTTGAGCGGGGCGAGGGTGTTTGGTTTCAAACGAACCCGGAATCAGTCTAAGGAAATAACATGTATGGATTGCAGGCAACGGGGCCCAAATCACGATGGCGGCCCCCAAATACTAAAGCTCGGGGAGGGTGGGTTACATCGTGGAAACATAGTCTCTCAAAACCCAGGTGTCTGGGGCCAAATCGGGTACGACGTTCCGGAGGGAGTGTGATTTCAGAACGTCACATACGAGGTCATGCGTCCCGCCCCCACCGTCCATCCGCATTCCTCGAGGTCAGCCTGGCCATGTGGAGGAGGGGCTGAGATGACCATGGCCGTGCACTAGCCCTGGGGCGGCGGGCTAGTGGCGGCTTCAGAGTGCCCTCCCCAGGCCCCAGACAGAACCTCCGATGCCTTTTGGCTTCAAAGAGCTGGTTGCAGACAAAGAAACGGAAAGTCTGTTTGCTCCTCCCCGAGAACCCTGATGTCGGCCCGCGCCGGGGGTGGGACAAGTCAGAAATGCCAACCTGGCGGCTTCCCCAGTCCCCAGCCGAAGCCCCCAGAAATGAGGTTTGGGGATGCAGTGTCCTTGGAGGCTGAGGTCTGGGAGGGTGCCGGCAGGGAGAGCTGGCACTTTGACCCCTGTCCCCCAGCCCCCGGCCCTCCCGGGCAGCCTCGCCCTTCCCAGCGGCCCACGGGTGCTGGTCTTCGCAGGAAGCCTGGTCACCAGCAGCGTGTCGCCTCGCAGGACTGAGTGAGCGACCCCTCCTTCCTCCTTATGTCCCCGGTGCCCTCAGAGGCCCTGAACCATGTTAGTCAGGTCATCGGGCCTGACTCCTGGACTCCATTCCCGCCCCTCCGAGCCTCCTGGAGCTCAGACAGCCCTGAGGCCAGAGAAGGCCTGGGCCCGAGTGGCTGGGACAGCTCCTCCAGGGCCCTGATGAAGGTCACGGCCACCTTTGTGGGGTCCGTTTCTGGAGGGGTCGTCAGGGCTGTATTCAATTCCCCCCCTTCTCGCCCCCACCTCCACCGGTAAGGCCTCCGCACGTGCTCGGCCCTGTCCTGCAGCCACTGCAGGCCCCTGGACCAGCCGCCCAGGGGTCCCCACCCCTGTCCTTGTGTCCCTCCAGGAGGTGGGGGGAGCCCTGAGCACCCAGCCCAGCCCCCACGCCCTGCAGCCCCGGCCACTCTGCTAGGGGACGGATCTCTGCCCCTAGCACGACCAGCCCCTCCTAGATCCACCCGCGTGTCACTTCTGGAGAAGTGGTGTGTGGCCTGAGACCCTCGCCCTGGAGGGTGGGCTAAAGCGGACGTCCGCACACAGCCGGCCTCTGGGTGGATACCACCCTTATTCCTTGTGGGCCGGTGGCTCTTGCCATCCTCAGCCAGGTGGGAGGCGGGGGTCGGGGGGAGCCTTCAGCCTCTGGCAATTGCTGTGCTTCCCATCACAGACCCTCATTTCCCCACGCCGGGCCGGGGTCCTGCCACCAGAGACAGCGAGTGCCTCCACTGCCATGGCTGCACGTCCGTGTGAACGTGCGGGGCACAGCGGCCGGGGGCAGAGAGACGGCGGGGAAGAGGGTGGAAGGAAGGGGGCAGGACACAGGTCCTGGACGGGCGCCCCCCGACCTGGGATGCGGGGTGGTGACGGGAGGCGGGGAGGTCCGGCGAGCAGCGGCTGGGGTGGTTGCCGTCCGCGTCCAAGGCTTTTTCCAGGAACACTAGTCCATGCCGGGCCACATCCGCCCTGACACCACGGGGCCCAGCAAGGGCTCCCGGGGGCTGGACGGCAGCGTTTAATTCTCCGTTTGCATTTCGATTATCCATTAAACCTTTAAGGGGACAAAGTGCCCTTCAGCAGAGATCATTTGTGTTTAGAAGACAGTCTCCTAGAATAAGCTCTGAGTCTTTCAAGCCACGTATGCAAATGCGGGTCACCAAGAGGTGGCTTTTCTTTTCCAAGTGGCCCCATTCCGTCCTTAAGGCTGAGGAGTGACAGTAAGAAGAAGTGGCCACGGACCCACGTGGGCACCGCTGAGGCAGAGTTCCGCCCACACGTTCACACGGCTGCGGGGCGGCGTGGGGGGGACTCGGGGCCACATGCTGCTCAGGCGGGAGAGGCGCACACTGTGCTGGCCTGGGCCAGCCTCAGGGGCCGCGGGCCCGTGCAGCCTTCCCTCTCGCCGGACCCCCTGGTCCCCGTCCCGCGAGCCGGGGACTGGTCGGCCCCACGGTCAGAACCGCGTGCGACGTGAGCGTGCAGACGCCGAGGAGACGCCGGTCACTCCGCACGCGACGCGCGAGCACGTCCTGGGCCCAGCCCCTCGGGACGAAGGCTGTGACCACAGATGCCCTGACGGCTTGGGTCACGGCTGAGCGGTCCCTGGGGAGGCCCGGCAAGGCTCTTTGGAGGACGGACGTTCCCAGGGTCCCCCCCGGCCCTCCTGGCCGTGTCCGCAGGCAGAGCTGCCAGGTCCTGTGGGGCGGGGGTGACGCCAGACCCCAGCCCGGGATAGGTCTCACACCATGGAGGGGACAGTGGCACGCTGATCCCCACCCTTCCCCCACCCCGTCCCCTCCGCCCTCCGGGCCTTGGGCGTGTCAGACGCAGGACGGTGGCTGAGTGGGAGCCGAGCCGTAGCACCAGTCCAGCGTGGGTCAGCCAGAAGCCGCCACCGGGACCCTGTGGAGCCCCTCACTCACCCTCGGGTGAGCGACCGACCTGGGAGTCGCACAGGGCAAGTGCCCCTAAGGGGCTGCTGGGCACAGGGCTCTCGGCTGCGCCAGCCCCGCCCCCCGCCCCGCAGTCCCTGCTGGCCCCTCCCAGAGCGGCCTCGGCCTCGCAGGACTGAGGTGGGGCCTGGCATTAGCAGCGTATCAGTGTCTCGGGCCAGGGCCACCAGGATAAATGACCACAAACTGAGCAGTCAGAACAATAGGAACTTCCTCTCTCACAGCCCGGGGGGCCGGAAGCCCCACATCAGTTTCACTGGGCTGAAATCCGGGTGTGGCAGGGCCGAGCTCCCTCCCGAGGCCCCAGGGGAGGGTCCTTCCCGCCTTTTCCAGCTCCGGGACCCCAGGCGCTCCTGGGCCGGTCCCAGCCTCTGCCCCGTCTCCTCGCAGCTTCCCTCCTGTGTCTTCCCCGCTTCTGTCCTTCCTACGGACGCCTGTCATTGGATTTAAGTCCCGCCCCAATCCAGGCCACTTAGCTACATGTGCAAAGACTCGTTGTCCGAGTAAAGTCACAGTCACAGCTTCCAGAGTTAGGGCGTAGACAATTGCTTTGGGGGGCCCCCAAGACCAACTTGGCCCATCCGGCCTGAATCCTGGGTGCTGCTAGGGAGCCCTCCGCAGGGGACCCCAAAGGAGGGAAGCTCAGGGGAACGAGGGACGGGCTCTGCCGCCGCCAAGACTGGAGGGACCGGATAAGGGAGCCGCTCCCCTGTCCTGGACGACTGCGCCCGGCCCGCTTCCTCCTCCCTCCTCGGCTCCCCTCGCTCATCCGTCCCGCTGTCGCCCCGTCTGCCCCGGAAATCCTTCTTCCGCGCCCACCACCCCCAGGGCAAGGTCTCGGGCTCCTCGTCCGCCGGCCTGCACGTGTCCTCGCTGCCCTGCTGTCCCGGCCTTGCCCAGCTGGCCCCGTCATTTAGAATGCTTCCTCACCCTCTGCAGCACTGCCCCCCGCCACGCCTGCCAGGCCGCCCCTCCAGCCTCTGTGTCTGCGTCGCCTGCCCCGGCCCCGGGCCACCTGGGCACACGTCTCATCTGTTCGCCCCGTAACCAGGCTGCGAACAGGTCAGCTGTCACCATTCGGCAAACGTGTGCAGTGCGCCGTGCCCGGGCCCAGCTGTGCCGGCTGCAGAGAAGGGAGATGTGTCACCAGGGCCACCGCTTGGTCCTCCCAGGGGGAGAGGTTGGCCGCGGCTCATACTTCCTGTTCCCCAGGTGCCCCGAAGGCTCGGCTTCCTCTCCCGGCCAAGGAGGGGATAGGGGCCCCGCCTTCCTGAAGAACTCGGGCTTGTTGGTGATTGGTCCTTCGGACTCCTTATCGGGGCTGAAGGCCCAATGACACAAGAGGGTGAGCCCCAGGGGCATAGAGACATGCAGCCTCTGAGCCAGACGATGCCAGGTTCAGCCATGGGGACCAACGTGCACTCCAGAGGTGACTGGAATGAGCGGCAGCTTTAAAACAAACCAGAGGTTCTTCGATCTTCGCATCAGGAGATTAATAGTTACAGGCACTGGTTCTACAGGTCAGGGAGCCAATAGCTTAAATGCTCTTGGCCATGGCCTCACTGGCACAAGATGGCTGCTGAAGGCCCAGCGTTAGCACTCACATTCCAGGCAAGGAGGCCAAAGGAAGTGACAGCGATCTGTGTTAGAAAAGCCGACTTTCCCAGAAATTCCCAGGCGAGTTCCCGCGCATCTCATTGGCCAGAACGATGCTGCGCGTCTCCCGCCACTGCAAGCGAGGCCAGGACGTTCCTCGTGTTAGACTCTGGGGGCGCTGCTGCCCCAAACAGCGTCGGGGTTGTGGCGAGGTGCACGCACGGGAGGGTGGCTGTGGGTTGGACGCCTGGCAGGGCCCGCCCCACCGGGCTCCTGGGGGCCTGACGTTTTTGACTGTGTCCCCCAGAACCGCAGTGCTGGGAGCCCCGGGGGCGCGAGGAGAATGGGTGGGCCGCGCTCCAGCCCTCCCCGGCCTCTTCTGGGCCCTCCCGAAGCACAGACCTGCCTCGGAGGGAAGCGGCCATGTTTGTGTCCCTCGAGGAGAAGCTTCCTCAGCTGTTTGCCCCATGGCTCCCTGGCATGAGAAGTCAGAGCCAAATCAGGGTGCCTGACCCCCAAGCCACCCGAGACGCATCAGCGGGCCTGAACCCTGAGTACGGGCAGTGGGTCCTCCTGTCCCCCAGACACATAGCCTTCTGGGCCTGGGGCCAGCCCTCTGCTCTCTGACTCCCAGGAAGTGGCAGCTAGGCTCCTCAGGGACAGCTCGGAGGCTGGGTGGGGACAGCCCCGGGCCACACAGCAGCACCTCGCCCCAGCCCCCACGCGTGGAGCCGGCCTCCAGCCTGCAGAACCAGCCCACACGCTGACGCAGCTCGGTTTTATTTTAGACCAAGCCTCATGCTCAGCCCCGTCCAACAGCCTGAACTTTAACAAAAACAGAAGCAGCCGGACGAGCCCAGCCGCGCGCTGCCATTACAGCTGGCCCAGCCCCCCACTTCCGGCCATGGGGGCCCGGCTCAGCAGCAAGCCAGGTAGAGGCCCCGGGGGCAGGAGGTCCACTGGCTAGGGCCCTCCAGCAGGGGCGGCAATGTCTGGTGTCCGGGCCCAGGAAGGAGTGTGTCTGCGGAGTTGGGCCCAGCTCCGCCCAGCCCCCCATAGCCATGTACCCTCATCTGGCCCATACCCCTCGCCCTGGGTCCCCAGCCCGTATCCATGTCCTCCCCTGGCTGTGCAGGGGCCCCGCTGTCTTTGGGCAGGCCGTCCTGAGCCCACCTGGACCTCCCGCAGAGCACAGGGTGCTCCCACAGCCCTCCCGAGCACACTGCCCTGCTGCAGCTGCCCAGGCGCCCCTTGGTTGGCCGTCCCCCTGCTCAGCTATGCGCCCCTCAAAAATGGCATTATACGTTATACGTTTCACAATGCACTGAGATGGCCCAACAGACATTGGAAAGACCAGTGAATGGAAGGACGGCAGTGGGTGGGGATGGATGGGTGGGTACATGGAAGGATGGACGAACAGATGGACAAATGGATGCGCAGATAGGTGGATGGCAATTGGGGTGTGTGCATTGGTGGGAGACTAGAAGGACAGGTGGGTAGATAGATAATGGGTGGGTGTATGGAGAGACGGATGGACGGATGATGGATGGGTGGACAGACGGATGGACGGATGATGGACGGATGATGAGTGGGAGGCAGGAAAGACCGTCTCTGCTGTGAGCACAGCTCTGCGCCGGCCTTCCATGCCCTGACGCTGGTCTCTTTGGCGTCAGCCCTGCCCGCTCAGCACGGGTGAGAACGGCGTGTGTGACGGCCGAGGACCTCCCTGCTCGAGCGCTGGAGTCACAGACCCTCAGTGTGCTTCCAGCCAGAGGCACTCGTCCACGCACTGTCCCATCCCCTGGCCCTGTGAGTGGGAACCCAGCACGCCTTTCTGTAAGTGTGAATCCTGGCACCACCAGCCCCCCACCTAGCCGACATTCTGCCCTCGACTCAGACTGGGCTCTTGTGAATGATCTGAGCGTCACCTGACCATTCAGCTGCACATTACTGTGACTCACGGGAGGAAATTACACACATGGGTGGCAGTCACAACTCTGGGCCTTGCCGGCAGCCCCAGGGCGAGGGCCTTCTCTTGTCCAGATGACATTTGTCGGAAGCCAGTCTGGCACCGTGGGGAGAGCGCAAACCCCAGAGCCAAATCCTGACCCAGCCCCTCCGCCATCTCTCATCCGTGACTGGGAACAGTGGGTTCCTGCCTCCTGGTACAGTGCCTGCCACCCTTAATCCTCCTTCCTGGAGGGGCGGAGCCTGGCAGGACCCAGGAAGGCAGACGGGCCCCGCACTGGGACGCCCAGAGAGTTCGCGGGAATCCATGCGATGGGACATGACTCAGCCGTGCAGAACGAGGCACCGCACACGCTTTAATGTGGACAAGCCTTCAGAACGTGGCATGGAGGGGAAGAAGACAGGCACAAAATGCTGCGTGTCATGTGACTTCGTTGGTATGGAGTGTTCCAGAACAGGCAAATGCAGAGTCGGGAAGCAGATCGGCGGTTGTCAGGGGCTGGGGGAGGGGGGTGTGTGACGGCTGGTGGGTGCAGAGTTGTGACGATCGCATTGTGAATGCACCAAATGCCACTGAATCGTGCACTTTAAAAGGGTGAATTTTGCATTATGCGGATTTCGCCTCCGTTTTTTTGAACTGTGCACTCACAGGCGTTCCTCATGTGAATGGGCTCGCACAGTGTCTGTCCTTCTGCGTCGGCTTATTTCACTCAGCACAACGTCGCCGAGGTCCATCCCTACCGTAGCAGGGGTCGGACCGTCCTTCCCTTTGAAGGCCAGCCGCTCGGTGGTGGGTGGGCCGGTGCCCTGGCCTTCTCCGGGGCTGACCTGAGAACTGCCCGTAGGTCTTGCCCCCGCAGCCTCGTCTTTCCCCTCGCCCGGTGCAGACACCGTCCTGAGCGCGGCCGGCAGGAGGGGCTGCTTCCCCAGGCAGCCCGGGCTCTGCGGGACTCCCTACCCTGTGATCTCCGCGTCGGACTCCTGCGGGTGAGGTGGCCAGAATGGCAGTGGCGTATGAGGGAGTCCATGGGGCCCGGCCGCGGGGCCCCTGCTCCTTCCAGTGCCACTGCACTGAGGCGCCTCCCGCCTCAGTGACCCGCCGGTGCTGTCGGGCAAGGCCGCGGGACGTCCTCTTCCACAGCTGCCCCTCTGAGTTGGGAGCAAGACGATTATCGCGAGCACTCTGGGGAGTCAGCCCCTCGAGGAGACCCCACCTGCACCAGGCCTACCGGAGCCCACATGGTCCCCTGCCCACGGGGCTGCTCCGCCCACACGACCCCGCCCACGGGATGCTCCGCCCACACCGACCCCACCCACAGGATGCTCCTCCCACCCGACCCTGCCCACGAGATGCTCCGCCCACACCGCCCCCCCCCATGGAGGCTGCTCCTCCCATATCACCCCATCCACGGAGCTACTCCGCCCACACACCCCACCCACGGGCTGCTCCGCCCACATGCCCCCGCCCATGGGATGTTCCGCCCATGCGACCCCGCCCACGGGGCTGCTCCGGAATGAGCTCAAGGAAGCTGTGGGCTCTGCCCCAGGGGAAGGCTGCTGGACCGAGGCCATGCTGGTGGAAGCCAGGCCAGACCAGGGGAGGGGTCTGGAACATCCCACGGAGAAGCACTGGGGGCCCTAGGGCGTCTGGTCTGCAGCCAAAGAGACTGGGTGGCTGGCGCACCCCTGGAGCGGTCCAGGTGCTCCTGGGGTGGAGGGCATAACAGGTGTGCCAAGGTCCATGTGGGCTCACATGGGGCGCGGCACCTCAGGTTGGAGGGAGTCCCCATCACCGAGGCTGACGCGGAGGTAGGGTCCTCCCTACTATGGGGGGCCGTGAGATAGCACGCTCACGGAGCAGTGCCAGGTGAGCACACCCTCAAGTTGGACAGAGACAGAGACACCTTCGGCACCGGGGCCGGGGGCTGGGGAGAAGGTGGCCGAGGCCCCTTCCTGGGAGGGGCCAGTGGGCCAGCTGTCCCCAGGCCACAGAGATGAGGTAGGGGCTCCGTAGGAGGAGATAGGAGCCCCTGAGGGGTAGGAGAGGCTTCAAAAAGCAGCACTTCCCCCCCTTCACCCGACAGGACCAAGCCCCGCGCCCCCCAGGGCTGGGGAGCTGAGGAGCCCTGCCCCACGTCTGGGCAGGTGGCTCTCCGCTCCTGGCCCGGACAGGTGTGTGTTTGCTTCGTGGCGGGGAGGCTTGCCACCCCTCCTGGACGTGCCCAGACGTGGGGACCTGTGAGCTCCTGTCTCATGCCTCAGCACGTCCAGTGCTCCAGGTGGAAGTGGGGGAGGGGCGGGGGAGCAACCATCCTGCCCTGCAGACCTGCTGTCTTGGGGCTCACCGGGGGAACAGGCAGTCCTAGGTGCTGGGCGCTGCTGTCCTTAGCTTCCGGGTGGGCTGCCATGTCCGGAGTCAGTGCCTTCGCTGCGTCTGGGGCAGGTGGACGGAGCTAACGGCCGCAGTCTGAGGAAACGGTTGTGGTCCGCCGGGGGAGGCTCCTGGCAGGTGCACCACCACTGTCCCCACCCCCTTAAGGCCATAGCGAGCCAGACCGTGTTTCTCAGGAGGGGGGCGGTGTGCGGGGGGCACAGGTCAGCCGCAGCATCCTGGACGTCTACGCTGAGATTCCGCTGGCAGTGTGTGCCAGAGGCTCCAGGCGGCAGAGCGGCCAGCACTGCAGCCGGGACCTTGCTGGGGTCACCGTGCTCTGACTGTGGCCCGCACAGAGTGGCCGCCCACAGAGAGGCATACTGAGACCCGGCCCGCCTTAGCTCCAGATGCCGGAAGGGCCACAAAGTGTCATGCTGTGCGGGGGCGGCAGCCCGTCCTCCCCCTTGGCGGGGAGGTTCGGGTGTGTTTCAGACCACCGAGCCCCCAGAAGCACTGCCAGATTGGCAGGCGCCTGCGTTTTGTGGGGTTTGTCCCTGAGAGCGAGAGGCTCAATGTAGCCCTGAGGCCAGGACCTGCGGTGACAGTTGGTGGCACACAGTTCCTAAGACTCGATGTTATGACCACGTCAAGTCCTCAGCACAGGACAGATCGCAAGCACCCACTTAGCGATCATTCTGGGTGATGCTTTGGGGTCACGCTGTGACCAAGCCAGGCCCCCTTGGTGACTCCAGGTGTTAGGCCTGCCTCTAAGTCCTCATCTGGGGCATGGAAGCTGGCCCGCGTGGCCATGCTGAGCGGGGACAATGAGGAGGGAGGCCAGCTTTGCGAAACGAGGGGGAAAAGGCCGCCGTAATGTGAAGTCCCCTGGCGTCCCCTGCCAGCCTCAGGTCACACTGTTCCACCACTCTGAATGGAAATGATGGCTCCTGGGAGCTCCCTCAAGCCCCTGACTCCTGCCCACCTGGAGAGCTTTGCCACCGACGCAGGAGGCTCGCCCTCACGGGATGGGCAGCTGGCTGAGGGGGATGCTGGAACGGACAGAGACGGGCTGCTAAGAGGAAAGGCCAGCCGGCAGGCCCACCTCAGCCGAGAAGAGCCTCAGGGGTGTGGGGTGCGAGGGCCCCTCCCTGGGAGAGCAGAGCCAGCACCGAAGGCACACGCCGTCCTCGTCACATTCTCCCCATGCTGCTGTGGAGCTGCCGGTCTCAAAGCCCCTGCCCGGCCTCGGCCCCAGGCACCCCGACCCGTGCTCTTCCAGGGAGAACTGCTCCACAAATGTTTATCGAGTGTCGCCGTTGGGCAGGGCTGGGATCTGCGTGTGTGACATGGTGACACACACGTGAGGCTGGCGCCTCAGTGCTCAGCACAGGACACGCCCTCCATGTGTGCACCCAGCTACACACGAGCCCAGATGAGCACAGAAACTCGCCCGGTGCACTGGCACCTGCCACCCTACTGGGCGGGGCCGGTGAGCGGGGAAGAAAGCCCCACCCCTCTGCCCGGGCCAGGGTGGGGTCACCGGCTTGCTGGCCCAAGGGAGCCCTGTGCTTAAAACCTGTTGGCGCCTCCTGGGAGCACCTGTGAAAGGGGGTGTGGCGTGAAGCTGCAGGCGGGCCAGGGGGAGCCCCAAGGAAGGCAGCCCGCCCACTGCCACATGTTGCCAGGAGCAACCATGGCTGCTGGGTGGGACCGGAGAGACTGGCCAGCTCCAGTGGCTTCTCCCACAGCAGTCTCAGGGGTGATGCCGCCCTCTGGGCTCAAGCCGGAGGCCACTTTGGAGGCGGGGACGGTGCCCTGTTCTCTCCTTGCGCCCCTCCGTGACTGTGGTAGCCGAGGGAGTAAGCACGCTGGTTGACGACAAGGGAGGCCGAGGGCATCCGTGGAAGCGTGTAGTGTGGGCCGGTGGCCGCCGGCCTGTCCGAAGCTGGGCAGGGCGAGGGGGCTGTCAGAGGCCGCGTCTGCAGGGACCTGTGTTCCTGGGCGGGGCGTGAGATGGCACAGTCTCACTAGCAGGTTGAGGCTGAATAAGCCGGGGCCGGGGATGAGCTAACAATAATTGTGACCCACGCTCCTGCTGTGTCCACACGTCTCCCAGGGACGCACGAGAAACCGCTCACGTGGCTGCCGAGCCCGACGGCCGCGGCCGGAATCTGCCCCTGTGGCAGCTTTCGAATGGTGCTGTGTGCGCCTTTTCCATAATAAACGGGCTTTTAGAGATTCGCTGAGAGACGTCAGTAAGACAGCGGTGACGCCGGCATGGGGACCAGCTTGTCCCAGAGCCCTTAGCCGCATACGAGCTGCCTATAAGAGGCATCACGGCCGCACGGTTTGGACGCCTGAGGCCCGGGAAGTCGGGTCCTAGGCTGCGGCAGGAAAGCAAGCGGTGACGGACGGCCTCGTGGGACCCCACAGGCCGCAAACCCGCAGCACCAGCTTCCTCTGGGGCCGGAGATAACCCAGGGTCCGGCCTGGGCTGACTGAAAACCTGGATAGGCGTGAGAGCCCGTCCCCCAGTCATGGGAGGGCACCCCAAGGTACGCCGAGAAAACTGGGGAAGGGCACGCATGGCTGCTCAACCAGTGAGGGCCAGGGCCGTGGGCAGGAGGCGGGGGGCATCTCTGTGCCGCGTGGAGCTGTGGCCAGGTGCGTTGAGTGGAAAAGGCAAGGGTGTGATCAGCGTGCCGGAGCCCACGCAAGGAAGAGGGAAGCTACACACACTCACCCTCATGTGGGCGAGCACACGTGGGCGAGCACTCACACACTCAGACACACGCGCATGCACAGGCGCACACACGTACAAATGCACTCACACATTCAAACACACACAGGCACGCACACTTCAACTCACTCATACAGATGCCCTCGCACACACTCGCATACACAGGTGCACACACGTACACGCATTTACACGCACGCATAGGTCTTTGCTCATTTTTTCTTCTTTTTAATAGGATGATAATCCACCTACAAATTTTAATTAATTATTGCCTTGGCGGTAGGGTATAGTAAAAAGTAGGCTTTTCTGAATACAAATTGTTTTGTAGATTAGATTTTGCAATTGGGTAACTTTTTCACATTATTGCAAAGCGCAATTAAATCATCATGTTTTCAACTCTCTAAAAGTCAAAAACAAAATAATTTAAGTGAACGTATCCACAAATTACATGAGCGGCATGAACAGAGAAATTATTCCAAACGAGAATTTGTGCATCGCTTCGAACCAAAAGAACTCTTCGGCTCTCTCCAGCGATTTACCCTTAGCGATAATGCTCGTGTTAGTAATGATAGATGAGTGACTGACAGATGACGGACGAGTAAATAGCATGAGCAAACAAGCCGTTGCCTTAACGTCAGTCATTAGGAACCCAGATTTTTAGCAAAGAGAGAGAGACAGATACAAAACAGAGAAGAAGAGCTCTGTTATTCTGCATCTCAGCCGAAACTGTCAGTATGAACTCACGGAGAGCCCAGGACAGCTTGTCTCACCAGCAAGCGGGAAAGGTATCGACGACATAGCCACGTGAGGGACGCCACCGAGCAAACGAGGACAATGGGGCACGACCCTGGAGAGCTGCCCAGAGCATCTGGGGGTGCCAGAAAGTCAAGAAGTGGCGACGGAACAGATGGGCGGGGCTTGGGACACGGCAGCCCCCATTGGCCAAAACTGGAACAGTTTGACAGAATAAATAACATGATATTATTGGGTTGCGATCCAAAGCATGTGATAAAGGTCCATGAGTCCTACTGATATAAATAAACGGCTGAGTAAATGAACGAGGGGGAGACAGAGACCCCCCCGCGGAGTCCCTAAAATTCATGTGGCTGCTCTGCCCTCGGAGACGGGGGCCGTACCTGCCCCCCAGGTGTGCGCCTGTGCCTGGCGCCTGCCTTCCAGGTAGGACGGTGAAGAAAGGAGGAGGATGAGGACCTGGGACCTGGGCGGGGGAGCCGGACGAGCTCAGCCAGGTGAGCGGGGCCAGCGTGCCAGGGAGACGCCGCGCTGGGAGCGTGCGCCCTGCCGCGGTGACGTGAGGGACACCCCACCCCCGGGGCCTCCTCCCAAGCCCATCGGGGGTCCCGACTGAGGGAGAGCCCACAAAAAACCAGGCGGCGCTCACGACGGCCAAGGCCATCAGAAACGAAGGCCATGTGAGGAGCCGTCACGGCCAGGGGGAGACACGACGGGGTCCTGGGACAGGCGAGGGCGTCAGGTGACAGTTATGGAAATCCGAATAAATCATGAACCTTGAATAATAACATGTTGATGGCGGTTCATTAATTGTGACAGATGTGCCATCTGAATGGAAGATGTACGTAGAAGGGGACACTGGGGGTGCGTGTATGGAATTTTTTGTGCTAATCCGTAAATCTAAAACTTTCCTAAAATAAAATGGTCGTTTACAGAGAATAACGGTCGCAGTGAATTCAGGCATCTCAAAATGGCTTTTCGCACATGCCTGAGTGCCTCGTGACACTTTTTAAAGAACGGGTCACTTGTGAGGGAAGTCATTCATCCGAAAATGTAAATAAAAGGAAAGACGTGGGCGTCTCCCTCACCCTCCTGCAGACGCCACCTCCGGGCGGCCGGGGCGTCGAGAAGGGAAAGTTTCTCTTTAAAACTGATCCCAACAACAAATGGCGGAGGAGCGATGGCAGCAGGCTGTCACCACTCCGCAGCCCCCAAGAGGCAGAGGACCTGGGCGATGGCCCTGGGGGGCTGCCGGAGACACCAGGTGACAAGCAAACGTGGCACGGATCAGGTCGACAGTGCCCGGTCCCACCTATAAACCCAAACACCACACAAAGACACGAGCAGACGTGCGGGGCCCTGATGTGGTGTGCACAGCGTCACCTGTGACGTTCGCCGGCATCGAACCTGAGCGTGGTCCAGCTTCCAACCACCAGTCGATCGGGCGCGGAGGACGGGGCCACACAGCGAACACCGGGGACAGGGGTGCCGCGTCTCCAGCAAATGCATCGCGAGGGGATAAAGGAGGGTCCGGGAGGCACAAGCCAACCAGAAGGACCAGGGGTTGTCCGGGCCGTGAGTCCAGTCACTGGCTGGGCACCTGGGGACAGTTAGGAGACAGCGGGGAGGTCTCAGCCACCGCGAGTGTCTGACGGCACAAGGAAGCGGTCGCCTTTTAGGAAGTAGGCGTGATCGTGGTTACGTGTTTAGTATGAGGCTTGTCTTTTGATAAAAGTACGCCGAATGCTTTCGCGCATGGTAATAAGAAGCTGGAGTTTGCTTCATGAGAATCTGGGGGCGCGGGGGGCTCACGGAGGCCGGAAGACCCTTTTGAGTTAATCATCGGTGGTGCCGACCGACCAGACTGCAGTGGCCCCGTAGAAAAGTCTCTCTGCTTTTGTATATGTGTGGGACATTTTTCCATAATAATAAAAAAAAAAATTATAGACATTAGCTTTTTAAATTAATGGACTTTATTTTTGAGCTGTTTTAATTTACTGAAAAAATAGAACAGAAAGTACAGGGGGTCCCCGAACAATCCCTCACCCCCTCCACCCACCCGTTTTCCCGTTTCGGTTTGTTTTTTGACATCTCGTATCACTGTATCACTGTGCTACGTTTGTCACAGATGACAAACCAATACGGATACGTTGTTCTTATGAGCTAAGCCCACGGCTTACATGAAGCCTCACTCTGGGTGTCGCATGTTCTGAGTCTGGACAGATGTGTAATGACACAGACCCACCATTACAGTATCAGACAGAATAATGATTTCGCTGCCCTAAAAATCCTCCGTGCTCCACCGTTCATCCCTCCCTGCCAACCCCCACAACCCCCCGTCTTTCACGCTCTCCGCCGTTCTGCCTTTTCCAGGATGTCTCGGAGTTGGCGTCGTACGGTGTGTGGCCTTTCCAGACTGGCTTCTCTCACTGAGTGAGCTGCAGGGAGGGCTCTTCCCTGTCTCTGTGGCTTGATAGCTCGTTTCTTTTTCTTCGCTGAATAGTATTTCCTTGTCTGGATGGACCGGTTTGTTCAGCCATTCGCCTATCAAAAAACCTCCTGGTCATGCCCAAGTATCGTCAATCGTGAATAAAGCTGCCGCGAACATCCGCATGCAGGTTTTTGTCTGCACATGGGTTTTCAGCTTATTTGGGATTCATCATGTGGTGAATCTGTTTAGCTTTTTAAGAAACTGCCAGGCCGTCTCCCAAACTGAGTCATTTTGCGTTGCCACCAGCTGCACATGGGATTTCCTGTGGCTCCACGTCCTCGCCAGCGTTTGATGATGTCAGCGTCCTGGGTCGTGGCCATTCTAATACCGTGTAGTGAGGTCTCGCTGTGCTTTTAGTTTGCAACTCCCGGATGACTTACGGTGTGCAGCATCTTTTCATGTGCTGATTTGCCATCTGTAAATCTTCTTTGATGAGGTATCATGGCACATATTTTGCCCATTTTTTTAACTGGGTTCTTTGTTTTTTTATTGTTGAGTCGTAAACATTTTTAATGTATTTCGAATGCGTTTATCCGTTACGTGCTTCGCAAAGATTTTCCCCCCGGGTCGTGGCTTGTCCTCGCATTCTCTGGTCTGTGTATTCTGCAGAGCAGGGTTTAATTTTAATGAAGTCTGCGTATCGATTTCTTCTTTTACGGATTGCGCTTTTGGCGTCGTATCTCAGAAGTCATTGCCAAACTCAAGGTCACCTAGGTTTTCTCTTCCATTGTCTTCTAGGAGTTTTACAGTTTCACATTTTACACTTAGGTCTCTGATCCATTTGGGGTTAATTTTTGTAAAAGGTGTAAGGTCTATACAGATTTTTTTTTTACATGTGGGTGTCCCATTTTTCCAGCACCGTTTGTTGAAAAGGCTATCTTTTCTCCGCTCAACTGCCTTTGCTCCTTTGTTAAGACCCGTCGACTCTATTTGTGCGGGTCTATTTCTGGTCTCTCTGTTCTGTTCCGATGATCTGTTTGTCCATTCTTTCTTCGACACTCGATTACCGTAGCTTTCTAGTAAGTCTCGAAGTTAGATAATGTCAGACATCTGACTTTGTTCTTCTCCTTCAATATCATGTTGGCTATTTTTGGCCTCTTGCCACTCCATATAAAATTTAGGATCGTTTTGTAAAGTATTCACAAAATAACTGGCTGAGATAGAACTCAGCTTGTTCAGGGCCACTCTTCAAATTTCTTTTCTTTCTTTTTATTTTTTACACCTACAGCACCTGGTCTTCCTAGGTGGTCTCCCATCCACGTACTAACCAGGCCCGACCCTGCTTAGCTTCCGAGATCAGATGAGATCAGGCACGTTCAGGGTGGTGTGGCCGTAGACTCGGGGCCACTCTTAAATATGAGGGGCCTGCCGAGGAACACAAGGCATTGATGAAAAAGTTAATATGAAAGACAGAGCCCAAAACAAATGTATCGTGGGGAAAAGGGGGAGGGAACAGATCATGCAGGGAAAACGAGACTGTGAAAAGTATTAATATGCTCAGTGAGACAAAAGAGATCCCAGTCCTTGAAGTATCAACAACAACGTTTTTTCTTTTTAAATAACAGAAAACAAAATAAGAGCGCTTGCATTTAAAAATGTTTTAGCAGATGTGAAGATTTCGATAGAGAGATGGGAAGGTAAACTTGAAAAGAACCTCCCAGACAGAGAAAGATGTGGAAATTTGAAGAGGAAGGATAATTAAGTCAGGGGACCGGACCGGAAGGTCCACCATGTGCCAAATAAGGACACCTCGAGGCCAAAACGAGACAAAGGAAGGGTTCAAGACGCGATGGAAGGAAACTCTCTAGGACCAAAGGACATGAGTTCCCTGATGGAAAAGAATTCATGAGTACCCAGTATAAGAGATGAAAACAGAGTCACACGCACGCACATCCATAAATTTCAGAAAATCTGGCGTGCAGGGTCCTCCAGGGGGACGGCGGGCAGCGGGGAAGGGATGAAGGCTGCATACAAACCGTCGAGACACGAATGATAGCGGATCGCTCACTGTCGACTCCGGAATCTAAAACAAATGAAGCACAACCTTGAAATCGTTGAAGGAAAACTATTTCCAACCTGGCACTTTATGGCTTGGTGAACGTTGAACACGCACTCGGAGAGCACGCACGTTCCGTAATCGTCGGGTGTAGTGTTCCGTAAATATCAATTAGTTCAAGGTATTTGCTTAGATCATCTGCGTATTGATTTTTTTTCTTTTCGTCTGGCTACCCTATCGATTTGAGCAAGGGGCGTTGAAACCTCCTGCCATGTTTGCACAGCTGCCTATTTCTCTCTACTTCTGTCAGAGTCTGCTTTTATATGTTGAGGCTCTGTTATCAGGCGCATACGTGTTTGTGACTGTTGTGTCCTCCTTTTGAATTACTGCTTATATAATAATGACATGCCCCTCTTCGTTTCTGGTAATGCCTTTTTCCTTCAGTCTTTCTGTAAATAAGGGCTTTATCGAGATGTAACTCACGCACCGTCACCTTCGGCTCGTTAAATCGCACGGTGCAGAGGATTTCAGCGCATGCTCAGCGTCGCCGCTGCCAGCACAGTGTGATTTGCTAACCTCGTGCCCATCTCCATCATGCCCCGTCCCTCCGACCCCCACATCTGTGCTATTGTGAACACCACCCCTGCGAGCTTCCGTGTCCGGGGATTTCTGTGAACAAACGTTTTCACTTCTCTTGAGAATATACCTAGGAGTGGAGTTTCTGGGTCACATCATACCCGTGCTTCACATTGCGAGGAACTGCCAAACTGTTTTTCACAATGGCTGAAGTTAATTTTGTCTGGTATTAATACAATCACTCCACCCATGGGATGTCTTTTTTTTCCCCGTTAATTTACTTTCAACTTTGTGTGTGTCTGTATTTAAAATATACAGACAACCTATGTCGGTCTTTATTTTTTAATCCATTTTTATAGTATCTGCTCTTTAACTCGAGTTTCATCCCATTGACACGTAATATTACGATCGAAGCGGGTCCGTATGGGTCTACCGGGTCATTTGTTTTTTTGTTTGTCCTCTCTGTTCTCCCCTTTTCTGCTTTATTTTAGATGATCTATTTTTAGAACTCCATTTTAACGCATCGGCTTTGAGCTGTACTCTTCTGCATTCTTCTTAGTGGTGGCTCTGGGATTATTGTGCACATCCTTAACTGCACAGTCTACTTAGAATTCGTACTGCACACGTCACGTGAACTATAAAACCTCGGCATCTAGGTGTGTCCGCCTCGCTCCCACCTTCCTGCGAGTATCACAGGTGCTACACCTACTCACGCTACAAACCCCACAAAACGATGTTACTTGATCTCAAATAGCTGTATCTATTTTTTAACGAGAGAGAAAAGAACCGTATATGTTTTACCTAGGTGTTCACCGTTTCCAGTACCCTTCGCGCCTTCCGAAGACCCAGGGTCCCTCCCCTCCACCTTGAGGACCCTCCTTTCTCGTTTCTCGCGGTGCAGGTCCGCTGACAACCAACTCTCTCGGTTTTCACATCTCTACAGATGTCTATTTCGCTTTCGTGCTTTAAAGACATTTCCGCTGGATGTAGAATTTTAGGTTGTTATTTTCCTCACGGTTTTAAGGTATTATTCCACACTCTTCCGGTCTCTATAGCTTCTGATGTGAAGTCCATGGTCATTCGGATATTTTTTCTGACCCATTTTTCTCTGTCTATTCTGAGACTCTAATAATTATTCTCCCCTCATGGGACTCTAATCATCCTTATGCTGGACCTCTTGGCATGGCCCACTCACTGTCCCTAAGTCTCTGTTCCCTTTTGAAAATCTTTTTCTCTTTCATGTTGGGTAAGTTCTACTGATGTATCTTCAAGCTCCTCTTTGCTTTCATATCCATTCTGCTTTTAAGCCCATCCAGTGCGTTTCTTTGATTTTAGATGTTGTACTTTTCATTCTAAACGTCCCAGCTCTTTTTTATAGTTTTAATTGTTTTGCTGAGATTGTCTATCTTCTATGCACTAGGAGTATACTTTCCTTTACCTGAGTATTTTAGGATACCTGCTTCAAAGACCTTGTCTGAGAATTGCGTCATCTAAGTCACCTCTGGGTTTTCTCGAGTTTGTACTACATCCTGAATACTGTGAATGTTATGCCGTGGCCACGCTGGATTCTGTTACGTTGCCTGGATGAGTGTTGATGTTTTTGCTTAAGCTGATAATTACCTTGGTTAGACTCAAATTGCAAACTGTCTGGCCTGCAGGAGCAGCAGCTCAAATTTCAGTTCAGGCATTTCAGCCTTATCTGCAAGCCGTTTCGAGTCAGCCCTGTGCATGCGTAGTTGAGGCATCCACTAGCGATTCGGGGGGACGTTTACACAAGGAACATGAAGTTATTCTTCCACGGCTCTCTATTCTGGGGCTCTCCCCTCACTTTGGCAGCTGTGGCCACCTTTGGCTCTGCCTTCGGATTTCTCAAGCCAGAAAGGCTGTTTTCTATCAGAGTTTCAGGTGACCTACCCCACTCTCTGTCCACGGCCCGAATCTCCTAATTTTCCACTCCCATCCAAAATCTGCCTGACTTTGCTCGTCCTCTGGAGCTCTCAGGGAACTGTGTCTGTTTAGGTTTAGGGGTAGGAGGTTGTATTTTGTCCAGACTTGATTGTTGTCACCTGCAGAAGTCACTCCTATGAGCTCACTTTACTGTCCAACCTCAAATTTTATACCCAACCAAACTACCATTTAAGTATGTAGATAAAGCCATTTTCAAATAGGGAATGTCCCCTTCCCCCAAAACAACTTATGTCCCAAACTTCTTTAATAGGAAAGTACTGGAGAATGTCCTCTACCAATAATGAGGCTTTGCACCAAATAAATACATACGTGGAGTCTAGGATTTAGGCGATCCAACACGAGAAAGAATCGGAGGGGATCCCGGGGGTGACATTAATGGGAACACAGGTGCACAGATCCCCGAACCACATTTTTCAGAGCAGAGACGTCTTCAGGAGTGATTTTAGCAAGAAGACAAACAACAAAATACCCGAAGTGTTTGAAGATTTTGAAAAGAGATTTACATAATTAAGAAGTGTTTGGGTTTGAATTACTGTTAAGTATGTAGAAAATTAAACTAATAAACAAACGCCAGAGAATTATTCCACTCCAGGGAAAAGAAAGTGTATCTGGGAAAGAGACAAAGTAATCATAGTAGGCCGTACCGTTTAGCTGTGAGTAGATACCGCACGGTCGTGGTGTAAGGCCCGGGTGTCGCTCCGGTTAAAATCACGATCTAACTGTAACCAGAGGATGGAAACACGGGCTGGAGTGGGATGAGAAAGGCCACGTCGGTGGTCCTCAGCGGAGGGCGACTTTGGACCCCCCCGAGGACGCGAGGTGCAGTGTCCTGAAGCACTCTGCATTGTCACATTCGGGGTGAGAGGGGTGCCGCTCTAGTGGGTAGAGGCCAGGGATGCTACTAAACACCCACAACTAAGAGTTCATTGGTCCAGACTTGGGATAGTGCCACTGTCGAGATGCCCCGAGCTAGAGCATCCTTTCCCATGGCGATGTGTCAGCAGATACCATCTAAAATTTACACATCACGTAGCCACAGTACATGTGTGTTTAGAGATGCGGTGGCAGATACAGACAGAATGGGCCGAAGGCTTTGGAAGTGACGAGCGGGGCCAGGTGGCGGGCGCTGTCGGCTTTGTAACAAGCTCTGTCTCTTCAAACCGCGTGCGCGTACGAGTTTGATGTTTTGAATAACAATTTAGGCAGAAGAGGAGAATTAGTTGGAAAGGTACAAAAGCGTGCAGAGGACGGGCTGTCTCCGCATTCTTCACGAAGCTTCCTGGACTGTGGTGGGGGCCAGACGCGTGCTCCTCTGCCAGCACGTGGCCTGTGGTCCCCCGCCCCGTGTGTGTGTACGGACGGTGCATGGACAGGCACAGTACCCTTCCTTCCAGCCAGCTGGGCCTGTGACTCGTGAGCCGTTTCTCTCTACTGCTAGGCCGTGATCCCAGGAGCCCCGGGACTTGGCTGACCTTCTATAAATGCGGCGGGTGATCAAGGCACACAGCTCTTCCTGGTGGCAGCGCGCCAGAATTGCAGGGCCAGGTTTTTTGAGGGACACCGGAACCCCGCGAACGTTTAAGATGCCAACCTAGGCAGCCGAAGAAACAGCAAGCCTTTCATCTAATCAGCCTGAGAGTCCCATCACCACACGAGCAATTTCGAGCATCTGTTTTAAGGACGGTAGCTGGTCCCAAAGTCCCACTGCAGGCTAAACTGAATTTTTAGTTTTAAGGCTGCGAAATTCAGAGCACAGTCTGCTCTTCGCTGCTACGTCCCCACCACACTAGTCGCCACGCGTTCCCATCCCGCCCAGGCCGGCCCCGGTCCTGTCTTGTCAAGGTTGCTTGGTGCTGCCTCGTGCCTTTGCCTGCTCTTCCCGAGGGAGGCTATTTATAGGCAGCGCGCCACACGCCAGTTGGCACCTCTGTGCCCTCGCTGTCGGCGTGCTCACCTGCACAGCAGCAGCTGATCCCCGAAAGCCCACGCGGCCTGCGGCTCTGACCTTGGCACGCTTCTTGCTTTTGGGGAAAGACTCCATCCAGAGCTTATCTACTTTGCAAAGCAGGATGAGAATTTAAGACGGAACTGGCTGAGGGAGGGTGGCGGGGGAGAAGCGTGCGAGGGCCCACGGCCGAGTGGGCTCTGTGATGGGACCGCCACCCACCGTGCAGGCCGGAGAAGCCGGTCCTCTGTCAGGAAATGCGCGCCACGCTCGTCCTCATGGGGAAGGGGGGGCAGTGGGAGTGTGGCTGCCGCCCCTTTGTGCCCAGAAGAGGGGGATCCTCCGGGACTCACTAGACGTGATGCTGCCCAGGCAGATGCTGCCCAGCGGGTGGAGGAAGGCTGGGATGTGTACCCTGCCTGGCACCCTGTCCTGGGGGACATCCCATCTTGTGGGGCACCCCATCTTACAGAGGAGCTCCCTCCGCCCAGGGACAGAGAACAGAGGAGGAGGGAGGCAAGATCTGAGCCCAGGGGCAGAAAAGGGGGCGCCCGGAAAGACAGCGTTTTCTTAGGGAGCTCAGCGAGCCACAGACCAGTGACCAGCGAGGCCCCACTGAAAGGGGGCAGTTCTGATGAGACCTCTGTGGCGTGGGGCATGGCAGGGGGTCTGCACAAACACGGCCGTGGGCGGGGCCCTGCTATCATTTTCCTGTGGCATTACCTCTCCCGGCCCCCAAGTCCCGCCCGTAACACCCCAGAAGCCCCCTGCCTGGCACTGGCACTGGCACTGGGTATGCCGCAGCAGCGTCTGGGGCTGTGGCCTCACTGGCGGGAACTGCGTCTGCCATCTTTGCCAGTCTGGGTGACCGTGGCCCTGGGGTCTGCTCCTTCAGTCCCCTTAACTAAAACCAATCATTCCTGAGTCACCTGCTCGCCAAGACAGCTCCGCCTCACCTGCCTCAAACCAGAGACAAGATACGGAACTGCAGAGGCTGGAGGATAGCGGGCTGGTCCCCAAGTCCCCAGGAAGGGCCTGTGGTAGGCTCCTGGCAAGTGCGCAGAGCCACATTTTGGCCCTTGAGGTTCCAGCTTTAAGTAGCGGCCACCTCTCTCTCCCGCAAAGTCGGCGGGGTTTGAGCCGACAGCAGAGGGGACAAGTTGTTCAAGAAAGGAGCGGGCGAGGTGCTGACCGCCCCAAGGCTGTGGGGCCAGAGTGAGGGCCCCGCAGGACCGGGGAGGGGTGGCCTCCCAGAGGGAGGGGCTGCCCGCTCCCACAAGGCAAGGGCATCGTAGCAAAGCGCCGCGGACCATGCGGCTTACACGGCAGATGCTCATCCTAGGGGCCAGAAGTCCTAGGTCAAGCACAGGGTGGGCCTCTGAGGCCGTGTGGGAGCAGCTGGTCCAGGACTCCCTCCGGCTCCTGGCGGGGCTGGCGCCCTCTGCCGCTTCTTGGCTTTTAGAGGCGTCACCCCTCTCTGCCGGCGTGTTCACCCGGAGTCCTCCCTGTGCGTGTCTGTGTCCCAGTTCCCCTCTCGGTAAGGACACAGTCACCTAGGATCAAGGCCCACCCGAGGGACCTCATCTTAACTGGAGTATCTGCAATGACCCCGTTTTCAAACACCATCGAGTGTTGGAGTGCTGGGGTTAGGATGTCAACGTATGAATTGGGGGTTCACAACTCAGCCTCTAACAGGTGTGTCTGGGGACGTGAAGAGTCGCACCCAGGGCAGAGAGGTGGCAGGCCCAGCCGACTGCGGACTTGGTCCTAGTGACCGAGCCCTGAGTGTGGTGGGGGTGATGGGGCGTTGGGGCATCGAGGTCTGGGGGCGGAGGGTCAGGATGGACCCTCTGCACACAGCTGAGCAAGGGGAGCCAGGTCATCGGGCACCATTGGGGTTTGAGATCGGGACCTGGTGACTTGGGTGGGTGGCTCTGCTCTCTGCCCAAGGTCGGGGCCGGGCACAGGCTGTGCCACACAGCCAAGTTCTCTGCCAGAGTGGCCTCCTGTCCGTGGTCAGTTCGAGGGGCTCCTGCAGTGTGCTCCCAGCGTCTGCGCAGACAGATCTCACTAGGGGATACAAGGGAAGATGTCACCCAAGAACTCAGACCCCCAGCTCAGCGACAGCCCCGCCAAGCCCGCCCACTGAGCCTCTCTGTCATCAGGTTTTCCAAGACAGAGCACGTTTCAGGGGCAGCCAGCACTGTTCCTCAGAGCTCTCCCCATCAGGCCCTGCCACTGGTGGGGTGCTGCCCCGGGGCTGGGGTTGAGACATCGCTTCCTGTGCCCAATGCCGTCAGTGCAGTCATCAGGAGCTAGGGGGGACGTGGGCTTCTCAGAAAAGGTGGACCTGGTCCCCTAAGACATGGAGGAGCCAGGCAGGGGACAGGGAGACTGCGTGGGGCCAGACCTCGGACGAGGGGGTCAGGCCTCACAGCAGCCAGGAAGCAGGAGCTGCATCACCTCATTGCATGGACCAGGCAGCCGGAGCACAGACAGGGTGCGTGGGCCACTCCGGGTCGCCCAGCAAGTGGGTGGTGTCATCGTGGGAGCTGGGGCCCTCCCCCGGCGCCCCTCTGCCTCCACAGCGCCACGCCCCCAGGCGCAGAAGGCCCTGCTGCCTGAGAATCTGCCATTAGCAACTCATGCCTTTGGAGACCTCTTCCCCAAACCCGGTTGCTGAGGTGTCTGACACCTCAGAAGGGACTCTTCTGCCACCATGTCTAGCCCCTCCCCAGGCATGGTCCCCAGTGTGGCCAAGACCAGCCCTGGTGGGGGTCGCGGGAGAACAAGGGCCAACTACCGGGAACAAAGACGCAGAAGATTCCAGAGCCCCAGGGTTCCAGGGAGTCAGGCCCGAGGCCTGAGGGTCAGCGGCTGCAGGACGCTGGATCAAGGTCAGAGTCCAGGTCCCCAGGGCACCTTCCTGCCCAGCGGCCTTGTAGCTGAGTCCCCTCAGCCCCTAGCAGCTCAGCCAGAATGCTGGGTGACAGGGTTAAGGTGACCCTGGCTGTCTCTGTTCACGCCCCACCCAATGCCTGCACTTGGGACCCGTCGTGAGCAGGGCAGCTGGTCCCCACCCATCGACCGCACAGTCAGGTCCTCACCTTGTCCCCATGGCCTCCCACGGGGCTGACCTGGAAGGTTCTCGGGTGTTGGCGTCTCGCCACTCCTGGCCTGCACTCCCATGCCGCGAGGCGCCCCACGCTCGTGGCTGCTCAGGAGGGGTCTTGCCCCTGCATACCTCGTCCCCCGTCCCCCGGGGATGCCATCAGCGGTTCCAGACTTGATCTGGTCTCCTGCCTCCCTCGCAGCCCGTTGCCCGTGGTCCCCACACGGTCTGTCCTCTGCAGCGGCTGAGCGTGTTTTACTGAGTCCCCGCTGGGCGCTGGGTCTCCGCCTGGAAGAGCCGTCAGAGATGAGCGGGCCGCTCACCTGTGCGCTGTCGCCGGTGGGGGGCGGGCCCCCCGTGCTTCGCCCTGGCGTCAGTCACATAGACGTGCGGCGTGTGGAATTTACCAAGCCTTGTGACACTTGTGTGCGGCTGCGCTGGACCTCACAGGTTTTGACGGAACGCACACAGGAAGCGGCGCAGCCAGATGGGGCTGGCGGTGGCCGAGTGGGGCCGCCACTGCCTCTGACTGCTTCCTGTGACCGGGCAGCTCCTTCCTTCGAAGCTGGTGCCCAGAGTGGTCACAACACCATCCCAGCGCCCAGACCGGGAGCTGGGGGACGGTGGGGGCCCTGGCCCCCTGAAGAGGTTCGGTCCAGTGAGTGCGACAGGTGGGGTCCAAACACCGTGAGCAAGCCAGGTGGAGCGCGGCGAGCTCTCTCCCCGCTGTCCCACCGAGGGTCTGTGGCCACCGCTCTGACTGTGGACAGGGGGCGGTGGACCAGCAGGTCTGTGGCTGGACTGAGTTTCAGGAGCTGCAAGGGGACCAAGGCGTTGAGATTCGAGGCCCGGCCCCGCCCCACTCATGGATGTCACCGTGCATCCGTTTCTGCTTCTGTGCCCCGCGTATCCACCCCGGTGGGGACATGGAGGTGAAAGCGAGGGACTGGGGCTCAACAGACGCCAAGCACACCCGATACTGCAGTGGGCGCAGTGAGGACAGCCTGGGGTGTCCCTGGAGGGCTGGAGCAGTGGCCCCCGAGGAGCAGGGCGCGGGAGGGGACCCATCACTCTTGGTGGCCACACTCCATACCTTCTCGGGCCTCCAGGGCGGGGAGGAGGGTGGAGCCTGGGAAGGAAATGAGCCAGTCAGTGTGACAGCTTCTCAAGTATGTGAGAAGCAAGTAAAGGTCAGGTTTCTCGCAGCTGTGGATATGGAAAGCTGGCCCGGGGGGACTGTGCAGCACTGGCCACCAGGGAAATGGCTCCTGGGTCTGCCCGGTGAGCACCGAGGATGCCCGCTGGGGTGACAGGAGCCCGCAGGGCACAGGAACGGCCCCAGGCCCCCAGCTCCCCGGCCACCTAACTGCGGCGACAACGCCGGCCCCAGCGGTTTCCTTCCGGCCTCCCCGAGAGCATCGCTCCTCAAACCCACAGGGCCCCGCGAGGTCTCACGGCCGTGCCCCTTCCCCCCGCAGGTCAACAATGAGAACGTCGTGAAGGTCGGCCACCGGCAGGTGGTGAACATGATCCGCCAGGGAGGGAACCACCTCGTCCTCAAGGTGGTGACGGTGACCAGGAATCTCGACCCCGACGACACCGCCAGGAAGAAAGGTGCCTGCCCCATGCCGCCCGCCACCTACCCCTCCGCCACGAGCCCTGCCCCTGGGAGGGGTGGGGCAGGGCGGGCTTGGGCGCCTCATGTGTGTCCCCCACTCCTCCCACTGGGATCCGGGCCCCTGGGAGCAGGACAAAGAGCTGGAAGGGAGGTTATGGGCTGACTGGGGCCTGCAAACGGTGCAGTGGTGGCCTCAGACAAGGGCTGTGCTCAGCAGACAGGGGTGGGGCGCTCGCCCGGACCCGACTGTCCATCGGTCACTGTGATGGGTCCCGCCAGCATGCAGCCTGTGCCCGTGAAAGGGGTGCCGTCCACTGGTCCCAGTGTCCAGAGAGCTTGCTGGCCCCACCGTGACTGGATCCTGCCCTCCTTCCTGAGAGAGGCCACAGTGGGGGGCTGGGAACAGGCCAGAGGTACCCCCGGCTCCCCTTGGCTGGGGAGAGGCTGGAGGAACACGTTGCTCCTTCCAGCCTCCCAGCATTTCCCCTAAGCAAGGGCGTGTCCCCTCCCCCTAGCCCACCTAGAGCCCTCAGCCTGGGCTTGGGACACAGAGCAGGGGCACAGCCAGGGAGGGCTGCCTGGAGGAGGGGGCCCTGCACTGTGGACGGGGAGCCTGTGGCCTGAGGGTTTCGGGAGAGGGGTGAGGAGAGATGCTGAGGGGCTCTCAGGCTTCTCTCAAAAGGGGGCTGGGAAAGGGGCATCGGCAATGTGTGAGGCCTGTGTCCTTGCTGTGACAGGGGTGGGGACAAGGAAGAATCGCACCCCGCTGGGGCCCCCCTCAGCCGCCCGGGGCTGCACAGGCTGCTGGACCGTCAGTCCCTCTTAGTCGCCGGCAGGCACAGCACGGAGCTGGCCGAGCCTCCTGGCCGTATGCTTCCGCTGCACCCCTCAGAGCCTGGCGTGGCTAGGCTGAGTGCAGAGGGGCTGGGGTCCCCCGGGAGGGCCTGTCGCGGTCCACCCGAGCCCCCTGCTTGGTCCCAACCCATCGCAGCCCAGGTGAAGCCAGCAGACGTCCCCAGCCCAAGGACTGCCGCAGGCCAGCAGGCGACCATGGCCAGCCTGCCCACCCTGGCGGACGGCCCCGCCTGTCGTCGGCCTCGCAGGAGGAAAGCCGCAGGCTCAGGCCACCGCCTCTGGCGCGGGAAGGTGGGTTGGGGCGGCGGCCTCGCGGCGGGGCCAGCCTCACGCCTGGTCTCTCCTGTCGGCCCCTGCAGCGCCCCCACCCCCCAAGCGGGCTCCGACCACGGCCCTCACGCTGCGCTCCAAGTCCATGACCTCGGAGCTGGAGGAGCTCGGTAAGAGTCGCCTGCCCGGCCCAGCCCCGCGCCTCCCGCGCCTCCCGCCCTGCGTGCATGGCCCGGCCCCTGCCCCTCGCCGGCTCCTCCGTCCCGCCCGCCCGCTCCGCTGCGGTGACTAGTTTTGCCTCTTCCTCTCCCTCTTCGTCTAACATTGTTTTGTTTTGAATTTTTGGGCCGCTCGCTAGTGGATAAAGGTAAGCTGCCCCACGGTATCCCCCAGACAGCTCCCCCTGCTGGCGAGGGCCACCTCTTAAAGCCACCTCTGCCCTGGGGGTTGGCGGGCCTGGTGGGCGCTCACCAGGTTTAGGGAGCTCCTGGCGCCTTCTCCAAAGGTCTGCAAGGGGCGAGGAGGCCCCGGCCCTCAGACCCCGTCACAGGCGGGCACGGCCGTGCAGAGCACCACGGCCCTGGGCCCCGCAGCCCGTGGTGACCATCTCTAAGAGGGGTGGCCCTGGAGCTGGCGGCGTGAGCCTCTGGGACGCTGGCCGAACGTCGTGTTGAGAAGTGGCCACAGAGCCCGGGGATACCTTTGGAGGGAGAGTGACTGAGCCACGCGGGGTGGGGGTGGGCGGACACGCCGGCTCCGCTGACAGCATGCGGGGGGCAGGTGAACAGGGCACGTGGCTCAGACGCCAGCCCTGAACCCGAAGCCTGCGTGGCCCAGCCGGTCCGGGGTGTTCCCCTGGCTGTCACCCCCACCGGGTCCCAGGCTTCACCCCCAGAACCTTTGGCCATCCTCCCCACCCTTCTTTCCTGCGGCTCCTCTGAGCCAGTCTCATGCACTCTGTCCACGGTGGGCGGACCGTCCTCCTGGCCCAGGCCACCTCCCTGTGAGTGCCCCTCGCGGTCGCCATGTCCTGGGGCTGGACTCTAGCAGCCGGCGCCCAGGCCCAGTTCTTCGGGAGAGAGCACCTGCTGTGGCGCTGCCCCCGCCCAAACCCGCAGCCCCCCGCGGGCCCTCCCCCACCCGCCTAACCACATTACGTCTGGCCAACGAGACTGGAAAACCCCACTGTCCCCTGCCCCTGGTGTGGCCCCTGAAGGGACGATGGTGAGAATCACTGCATGTCTTCTAAAATGAGGAGTTCGTGCCCCTCGCTCCCCGAAGGGCCTGTGGCAGGGCCCCTTCCCCCCAAGGGACCAGCAAGCAGCCTACCTTCAAAGGGGGACTCTCGTGGGGTCGGTTCAGACAGATGGGCACTGCTCCGTTCTCTGAGCCCTTGGCCCCTCTCACCCCACGCGGGCCCTTCTGGCTCACGCATGCCCTGGCGGAGCCCACTGTCCACGTAGAGCGCTGGGAGGGGCTGGGCGAGTGGGCAGGAAAGCCCAGGAATGGGGTTACCAGCCAGACCTGTTGCAAGGTCGGCCCTGGTGTCCAGGTCCCCAGAAAGCCGCAGATGGCACATCCTGCCCCCCAGACGCCCCGCCTGCCCGCATCTGGGCCGCATGCGCGGAGGGTCGGGTCAGGTCCGGGGGTCCAGCCCCCAGGCCCCGGCAGGCACTGCCGTCTGGGACTCACGCTCCCCTTTCTGTTTGCAAGCCTCCGTCCGGAAGAAGAAGGGTAAGGGGAGAGCCCGAGTCTGTGTACAGCCCCCGCCCGCACGCCCTGCGGGGGACACCCTCTGTGGCCGTCGGCGTGGCGTCCCCCTGTGCCGTGACCCCGTGCTGTGTCCCCCGCGCGGGGCCCGCTCCAGGACACGGCCCCGTGCAGTCTGTCGCGTCTGCTTCACGTTTCCCGTCTGTGTCCCCCAGCGTGTCCCGCATCTCACCTGAGACGTGTCCTCATCTCGTGACTGTGAAGCCCGCGGGACCCTCAGCTGTCACAGCTAGGTCTTCCCTACGGGCAGCCGCCGTGGCTGCCGGTCAGGGTGCAGGCAAGCAGAGGCCCTGGCGCATGGAGGGAGGGCTGGCCCCCTGGCCGTGGGCAAGGCAACCCCATAGGACTCCCCAGGAGGCCGGCTCTGCCCCCGCAAGAAAAACTGTCCTTGAACCGTAAGGCCACAGCTGCCCTGCCCCGCTGGGGGCTGGCACGGGTGGGAGGCCTGGCCGTCGCTGTGCTGTGAGCAGCCAAGACACAGCCCCACGTGTGCCCTGAAAGACACAGGCCCCTCCTTCAGCAACGCCACATTTTGGGGTGTTTCCCACCTGACGGCTGGAGACAACCACCCCAACAATTAAGAAAAACACTATCGGGTCAAAACTGCTTTTCTGGGGGTGGTGGAGGGACCCTATCCCATGACCCTGGGTGCACACACAGCGTCCAAAATGCCGAAACCAGGGCAAGTGGGCCTTGAACCCAGTGAGGGGGCATCGGGAAGTGGGGTCCCCGAGCGCCGAGGTGGGAGCGCCCCCTTTCTCCCCACAACTGCCCGTGGGTGCAGGCCAGCCTAGCAGCCTTTTCTCTGCACGGTCTCGGGCCTCCGAAGCCCCAGGGGCTGCCCCGGAAACCCCCGGAGGGTTTTCTGGGATCAGTCACCGTGTCGGCCCAGGGCACAGAATGCTCCCTGGGATCTGACTTCCCTTTAGACTCCCCTCAGCCTAAGGCCGACCCCCAGCTGATGGGATCAGCCCCTCCGTCCACCACCATCCTGACAAAGGCACCCCACGTGGGCCCCCGGGAACCCGTCCCTGGAGCAGAGCTGCCCAGAAAGCCCGCTGCCAGCGAGGGCCTGGCGGGGGGGCCTGTGGCCACATCCACTGCGCCCCTCCCTCAGGGCTCCTCCAGCCGCCAGACACCCCAAACTGTGACAGAGGATAAGGAGAGCGGCCGTGGTCCCCAGGGCCACCAGAATCCACAGAGGACAGGCAGGGTCCTGAGTGGAGGCCGCCGGCTTCTGAACATCAGAAAACTGGATGCGGAGTCGGCGCCAAATGCCCCCGCCCCACACTGCCTGACCCCAGCCGGAACCGGAGGCGGCGCATGGGCCAGAAAACCTCGAAGGGCCCAGCAGCTGTGGCCGACCCAGCTCCTGTGGGGCGTGTGCCGGGGCCCAGGGACCATGGCACGCGGTGCGGGGCTCCCGCGTCCCCCAGCACGCAGTAGGTGTGCCGGGAATGCTCCAGGCCTATCACGCCGCCTCACCTCCCAAGAAGCATTTGTCACACTCCAGAAAGACCGTGTGCAATAGGAGAAAATCAGGTCTTCGTGGAGGCGCTGGTTGAATCGTGTCCCCAAAATTCATGTCCACCTAGACCCTGTGAAAGTGACCTTGTCGGGAAGCAAGGTCTTTGCAGATGGAACGAGGGGGAGGGCCTGTGGACTGGGGTGGGCCCTGCCCTGGCGACGGGGCCGTCACCAGAGGAGAGCGAGGCTGACACAGCAGAGGGACGCGTGCAGGGGCCACGTGAAGACGGAGGGAGAGATTGGGGTGATGCAGCCGGAGCCCAGGAAGGCGCCTCGCGGGGAGCCCTGGAAGGAACCAACCTGCTGCCACCCCGATTCCAGAGTCCTGGCCTCCAGGCCACGTGGGAATAAAGTCGCCTCCGTAAACCGCCCGGTTAGAGACGCCCCGTCCCGGCGGTCCCAGGAAACTGACAGCACAGTAACAGGCCCAGCGCGGAGCCGCCTCCCACTTGGTGACTGCAGGCAGGCGACGAAGACCCGTGAGACCTCACTTCGTCTCCAGAACCCGTCCGGTCCCCAGTGTTCCCGACGACCTTCTCTAGTCCCCAGAGCTGTGCTCCTGGGCCTGAGGGAGAACAAGACAGCACGGGGCAGAAGCCAGGCCAGCAGTGGTGGGACCAGCTTCGCAGTGGCCTCGGGGCCGCCAGCACCTCTGGCTGCACCCACGGGCCCGTCCCTGGGGAGGCACGAGGCTCGTCAGAGCCCGAGGATGACAAACCGTGTGCTGGGGTCCACGCGCCCGCCCCCCGACCCCTTTGCCGCCTCCTGGGAAGACTAAACACAGGTGGGCCAGCTGGCGGCACCTGCTGCTTCCAGCGTGTGCAGCTCGTCCCAGCATCTGGTGCTGGTGACGTCCGCCTTCCTCCTGGAAGCTGTGTCTTGGGCGAAAGCCCGCTCCGCACTCTCTTGCCCTGACGGCTGGCTCACTAGGCAAGGATTTCTCCCGCAGGAAGGCACACTGGGTGACTCCTGTTGACATCGGCCTGTGGACGAGGGTGAGCTCACAGGCTGGGGTCTCTGGGCACCGGCAGGAGACCCGCCCTGCCCTGGCTCCCAAGAGGACCGTGGCTGCACGCGGCCCAACCGTGCTTGACAAACCCGCCACCCTCCCAGAGGACGTCTGTCCCCACGCCAGGCAGTCTGCAGTCTGTGGACAGCGGGCGTCACACCTGTTTCCTAGATCCGCGGTCACCTCTGGAGCTTGTCATCATCTCGCCACGAGACTTTTTAAGATTTGTCGATCTTCGAGTGTGTCTGCAAGACGGTTTTCAGTCACTGCGAACTTCATTGTAAGACTGCAGGGGGCTGGCCCAACTCCGGGGTTTTATAAATGAAGTGGATCATCCTCGCCAGCCTAGAAGGAAGCGGGAACCCAGTTTCTTAAAAGCCTTTAAACCCTCGGAGGGGAGGCTGAGCGGAGTCTCAGGCCCCGTGGGGAAGCGGTGCGGGGTGTCCCTCTTATTTGAATCACATGAGCCACATTCAGTGGAAAGGAAACGAGAGCCCCCGACCTTACCCCGCCGCACACCAAGGTGCTCGCGTGCGCTCTGGTTCACAGGGACGTCGGGGCGGGATGACGCAGGAGGGCAGGGATGTCCTCGTTCAAGATGGCTCCGCTCCGGGAGACACACCTTCAGCTCCACCCAGCCTGCCCTTCTCGACGCAGTGTGACCATAATGTGCGCCCACTCCCTGCTTTTCAACCAGCTGGACTATGCAGACCTCTCCAATGGTAACCCACCCCCAGGGCTCAGAAGCCTGGCTGGCACGGGGCGTAGAGGCCGGGGACCCCAGCTCTAGCCAAGCTCCTACCTGGCCCCCGATTTCCGCCGGCAGGACTTAAGCATCTCAGACCCCAGCTGCTCTCTCTGCAAAATCGGAATCACGGCCCCCCACGGCCAGGTTCTCGTCAGGATGAGAAATGGGACGAAGGCGCTCAGAATCTCCACCAAGGCCGGGGACCGGGGCCAGTATCAGTAGCCGCGATGCCTCTGCCTCACCGAGCACGCCCATCTTTCAAGTCATCTTCCCGGGGTGCCTGCCTCATGCCCTGGGCCCAAGACTGCAGTCAGCTGCCAGCTCGTTCCAGGCGTGAGGACATCCGGGTGATGCCACACAATGGGACTTCGGTGTGCCAGGCGCGCACTGGACCGGCTCCGTCAGCTCGGGAGGCTCAATTCCAAACGTGGACTCAGAGGGCCCGCTAGACGCAGGAGCCCGGGGATCCGGCTGGTGACGACAGAGCATCCCACCCGGAGTCCCTCGCCCCTTGGTGGCTCAGACGCGGCCAGGTGCACAGCAGGGCTGTCCGTCTGCAGCGTCCCCCCAAGTTGCCTTCTTGACCCTCCGAGGCCCCAGGGGAGAGCTGGGCTGAGGGAGCTGCGGGAGCTGAGCCTGGGCCTGCGGAAGCCGTGCCAACCTGTGGGCAAACTCCTGAGAGACCCAAGTCCCCACCCTCGCTGGAGAAACACGCGGCGCTCAGCTGAAGCAAGGCCAACGGCCACTTCGAGGGGCCCGGCCTCCAGGGACAGGCCAAGGGGACCCTGGGGTCCCCCCGGCTTACCAAGCAGGTCAACCAGGTGCCACTGAGCCACTGAGCCGTGCCGCAGGCGAAGGGAGCGAGGCCTGGCTAACAGCAGGTGGGGACGGACGCACTCGGGACCGTGACCTTGGCTGAAGGTATCCCCACGGCAGGTGCTCCTGACCAATTCCAAGGGGCGGCCAAGAGCCAGGAGAGCCACGTGGCCCAGACTCCAGTGGGGTGGGGCTCCGAGGACGCGTGTGTCACAGAAGGGCCTTCTTGATGCTGCTGCCTGAGCAACGCAGCGTTTGGCTGGCAGGTGGACCGGGACAACGGTCCAGACTCCGGTCAAGGCCCAGATGGTGCCAGGCCTTGCACGCGCTCTCTGTAACACAGCCCCCTTCCTCTCCTTTTAATGTCCCTTAAAACCACGAACGTTGTCCTCGGGCCGCGGACCAACAAGCACAGGCGGGCAGGGTGTGACTTTGGGCTGCAGTCCGCCGAGCTGGTGCAGGACTGGCCTAGACCCAGGCCTGTTAGGGATTAACCAGGAAGCGCCTGTGTCCCGCCTGCCGGCGCCCTGTGAGGCGAGGTGGCATCTGCCTGTCCCCTGCCCAGCACGTACCCTCCCTCCCACGGTTCCTGTTTGGAGACCCTGGTCTGGGTGACTCGGTGCTGTGGCTCCGAGCTTCCCCAGGGGCGACAGGTGGCTGTAACGGCTCTAGAATAACCTCGGCCCGACGCTCGTCTGCTCTCTGCCTCTCACGCCAGCCGCACCACTGGGGGCTGGGTGACATCCAGAGGCCTGGTCCCTGTCGATGACATGAGCTTCACAGTCACCAGACCCGGGATGGGTCAGGGTGCCTAGGAGAAGACCCCAGGCTTGAGGACAGAAATATTCTTGGTGACCTGGGGGCAAGGTCCTCAGTGGGACATTGCCACTGTGCTAACTCAGTGGCCCCAGTGGGAGGGAGCCCGCGTGCCCAGCCCCACCCAGTGGGACGCCTGTGGGTCTCAGCGGAGCAGGGTCCTGCATTCCACTGGCCCCGATCGGCCCCAGAGCCTGGACTCGGATGTCCTAGATAAAGCCAGGGCCTTGGGGCGGTTCAAGGATGTGCTTCGGTTTTCAAACAAATTTAACGTTTAAAATTTCAATTAAAAAATTCTTAATTTGTAAGGGTCGCTAGTAACTAACCCTTGGCTTTCTTTTTCACAGAGAAGCTAGAGTATTCTAGTACTGGGGGGGTGGAGTGGGGGCTTCTCCACACTGCCCAGGCTCACACTGGGCTTGCTCGCACCCACGCACCCACATGGCCTCCAGCCCTGGGTGGTGGGCCCTTCGACCCTGGCAACTGCACCTGGTCACAAAGGAACCACCTCTGGGCTCTTAAAAAGTCCAAGCGGCGGCCTAGTTAACACCATCAAAAATAAGTGGCATTGGTACGAATGCAGCATCCACTGAGGGCAGGACTTTGAGGGCAGCCCGGAACTCTGGCTAAGGCTGCGTGGCCAGGGTCTTCTTCCCATGTCTTGTCCACGTGCCCCCTCCCGGGGTGAGGGTTTGGGGACCAGGATCGGGCCGCTGTGCACACACGTGGCAGAGAAGCGCATGTGTCCACAGTGAGTGACTGGCACCCACTTGCTCGGTTTCGGAGGCTAGAGCAGTTACGTGCCGTGTGACATGCGGGATGCACTTGGGCGCTTTTCCACCTGAGCCCTGAGCCCCGGCTGTTTGGGGCTTCGGTCACTCACACCCACGCCCACCATTCTGTTCACGGTGCAGATAAAGCCGATGAGGTGGTCCCGGCCCCCAAGCCGTCCCGAGCCGCGGAGAACATGGCCATGGAGTCCAGGGTGGCCACCATCAAGCCGCGGCCCACCAGCCGGTGCTTCCCGCCCGTCTCCGACGTGAACGTGAGTGGCCGGATACTGGGGAAGCGGGCAGGCCTCCCAATGTCACTCCAAAGGCGGCAGGGCTCCCATGCATGGAGACGGCCACCCTTGTAGTTTCGAGTCACACTCCCCACGCTGTCCTGACACGAAGCCCAAATCTGGGCCCCACAAGAGGAGGACACACCTGTCCAGGGCCTCAGGCCACAGCCGTTCTCTGGGGCTGGGAGCACCAGCAAGTGCTCAGGCCTCAGCTGGACACTCACGGGCTCCAGCCCGGGAAGGCACGTGACAGGCGCCCACTGCCCGGGGTGTCCATGTCGCCCTCTGGGCCTGGTCACTGCGGAAGGGCAGGTCCAGGCGCGCGTCTCACCCCGGCCCTCTGGTTGCAGTCCGTGTACGAACGCCAGGGCATCGCCGTGATGACGCCCACTGTGCCCGGGAGCCCTAAAGGCCCGTGTCTGGGCCTCCCTCGAGGTACGATGCGAAGGCAGAAATCAATAGGTAAGGAGCGCGGCCTTTCCCGGAGAGCTTGTCCCTGGTCAGTGCCCACCCCAGCCACGCCCAGGCCTGCCCGCCAGGGGGCCCTCTGAGCGCTTCGGTGGTCTGGAGCGCGTCTGCCCCCTGGACGCTGAATCCAGGGTGGCCCCTCCCACCCTGCAAAGCGGCGGGTCTGATGGGTGGTCCAGGGGAGTGGGCTGGGAAACGGGTCCTGTGTCACTGTGTCCCCCACTCCCTGCGTTGCCGGCCACTGCCACGTTTTGTAGGGTGAGCTCAGTGGACACACTTCTGAGGGTGGTTGGGTTGGGTTCTCGAATTCTAATAAAACCGTCCTTAACGTGTGTCACGGAAAACTCCTTACCTCTCCTGCTAATGTCACACTGCTTCCCACGGACTGCTCCGTGCAGGGACCCGTGACCCTCAGACAGTCCCCCTGTGAGATCACCCAGCACTGTCTTTACCAGGCAAACTCGGGGAGGCCGAGGCCACTTAGAGATGAGGGCGTGCGGCTGGCGCCCCTGGGTCACTGCCCTGCGGTGTTGAAACGCCCCCGGCACTGCTGCTTAGAGGCGCGGTGTCCTTGTCACTCATCTGAGGCAGTAACTAAACAGCACGCGATCGTGGAGGCCGCGTCTGCGGTCCCTAAAAGTCACCGGCTGGGTGGCTTGGCCACGCGGAGCAGCGCACACGCGTCGTGTCCCTGGCTCTGACTGGCTAATAACGGTTGATTTCCTCCTATCAGACAGCAGAATCTTTCTATCAGGTTAGTGAACCTTACGGTTTGGGACGTGTAACTTAAATGTGACGCAGTTCACTCTCTAAGGTGTATTCTTAAATTATCACTCCTTGGGAGCGTGACCGTTGGGCCACCAACACATAGCCACCGGTCTGCAAAGGCCTTTGAGCCACCAGGCCATCTTTGCGACACCAAAGAGGCCTCCCACAGGAGTGTGCTGGATTTGGAATACCCTTATGGAATGGAGGCTTCCATAATAAGTTACTGTAGTTTGCTTGACGAGTTTTTTTTTTTTAATTGAAGTGATTGGTTGTGTCACCTCCTTGAAAAACCTGCATGCCTGCAACGTGACGCATGGGACTTCCTGTCTGTTGGCATCCTTGTCTGAGTGTCGCTTCCCGCCTGGAGTGCATTCTCCTGATGTTGTGTATCTTGGGCCGTTGGAAACAGAGTCTGAAAGTGTCACCCACTGGACGCAGGCACAGAACAGTCAGGGCCGGCGAGGGGGACGCACTGCGACCTCTGAGCCCTGTCAGCCAAGTTGTGACCCTGGTTGATCACTGGGGTGACGCTGCACCCCTCATCCCCGTCCACGGGGTCCCACGGGGCTAGTTCCAGAGCTCCTGGAGGGCCCAGTGGCCGAGTGTCACTCAGGACCCTGGTCCCAGCTGCACTTGGGGTGTTGGGTTCCCCCACACACAGACTCTGGCATCCTCCCGAGGGCCCAGGGAGTGCCAGTACCCTCAAGCCCTGGGGCGGCCTGGCGAGGTCAGGTGACAGAGCGGATTCCCGCCACGTGGGCGAGAGCATCCCGTGGCCACGGGCTTGAGGGCGGCGGCCTCCCTGCAGCCCGGCGGACGGCGGTGCCACTGCCTCCCGCAAAGCCGCCCCTTCCCCGCCGCGGCCCCCGCAGCCCGAGTGCCCTCTGCCCTCGCCTCAGCCCTCAGACTCTAAAAGCAGCCCCGGGGGCCCTGGCCAACCCCGAAAGGATGGGTGACTCCTGATCCAGTGCGGCCCCATCCCAACACGCGCTCACGCACGCGCACACGCACACGCACACGCACATGGCAGCACACGCACACGGCAGCACACGCACACGCACACAGCAGCCTGCACTCGGCGCATCCCGTGCTCTTCTTTGCCTTTTTCCTTTTTTTTGGCTCGGAACGGGCCGCGTGCCCTCCCGGCCCTGTGCGCTGTGGCCTGCGCTGTGTCTGTGGGCCGGCGGGCAGGGTGCAGAGGTGCCGCGCGGCCCAGGGGGCTGCGGGGGGC
>NW_006435764.1:2476210-2480707 GCF_000325575.1 Pteropus alecto
CTGGCGCCGCCGATGCTGAAGTTCACCAGGAGCCTGTCCATGCCGGACACCTCCGAGGACATCCCGCCCCCACCGCAGTCTGTGCCCCCGTCCCCACCTCCGCCTTCCCCCACCGCCTACAACTGCCCCAAGTCCCCGACCCCGCGAGTCTACGGGACCATCAAGCCCGCGTTCACTCAGAACTCCGCCAAGGTGTCCCCAGCGGCGCGCTCGGACACGGTGGTCACCATGGTGAGGGAGAAGGGCATGTACTACCGCCGCGAGCTGGACCGCTACTCGCTGGACTCCGACGACCTCTACAGCCGCGCCACCGCCGCCCAGGCCAACTTCCGCAGCAAGAGGGGCCAGATGCCCGAGAACCCGTACTCGGAGGTGGGCAAGATCGCGAGCAAGGCCGTGTACGTGCCCGCCAAGCCCGCGCGGCGGAAGGGCATGCTGGTGAAGCAGTCCAACGTGGAGGACAGCCCCGAGAAGACGTGCTCCATCCCCATCCCCACCATCATCGTCAAGGAGCCCTCCACCAGCAGCAGCGGGAAGAGCAGCCAGGGCAGCAGCATGGAGATCGACCCGCAGGCCTCCGAGCAGCCGGGCCAGCTGCGGCCCGACGACGGCCTGACCGTCAGCAGCCCCTTCGCCGCCGCCATCGCCGGGGCCGTGCGCGACCGAGAGAAGCGGCTGGAAGCCAGGAGGAACTCGCCGGCCTTCCTCTCCACAGACCTGGGGGATGAGGACGTGGGGCTGGGGCTGCCCGCCCCCCGAATGCGGCCCTCCACGTTCCCCGAGGAGGGCGGCTTCGGGGAGGAGGATGGTGCCGACCAGCTGTCACCCACGACGCCCGGGGCAGCGCCCAGGGAGCCCGAGAGCCATTTTGTGGGTGGTGGCGAGGCCGCAGCTCAGGGTGAGGCCGGCAGGCCAGCGAACTTCATGTCCAAAGCCAAGGGGCCCGAGAGCAGCCCTGCGGTGCCCCCCAAGAGCGGCAGTGTGGCTGGGCCCGAGAACTACGTCCACCCGCTCACAGGGAGGCTGCTGGACCCCAGCTCCCCGCTGGCCCTGGCGCTTTCCGCGAGGGACCGAGCCATGAAGGAGTCCCAGCAGGGCCCCAAGGGGGAGGCGCCCAAGGCCGACCTCAACAAACCTCTCTACATCGATACCAAAATGCGGCCCAGCGTGGAGGCAGGCTTCCCTCCGGTCACCAGGCAGAACACACGGGGCCTCCTGAGGCGGCAGGAGACCGAGAATAAGTACGAGAGCGACCTGGGCAAGGACCGGAAAGGTGACGACAAGAAGAACATGCTGATCAACATCATGGACACGTCCCAGCAGAAGTCGGCCGGCCTGCTGATGGTCCACACTGTGGACGCTGCCAAGCCGGAAGACTTCCTGGAGGAAGAGGATGAGAAGGCTGATATGGAAATGAAGCTGGACAACTTGCCCCCCGAGGTGCCAGAAGGCGTCCCCGAAACCGAAGGTGCTTTACAGATCTCCGCGGGCCCCGCGCCTACCGCCACCACGCCCGGCAGGACCATGGTGGCGGCGGGCTCCATGGAGGAGGCGGTGATCTTGCCATTTCGCATCCCTCCCCCACCTCTGGCCTCCGTGGACCTGGACGAGGATTTTGTTTTTACAGAGCCATTGCCTCCTCCCCTGGAGTTTGCGAACAGTTTTGATATCCCCGATGACCGAGTCGCTTCTGTCCCCGCTCTCACAGACTTGGTCAAGCAGAAAAAAAACGACACCTCCCCGTCCCCCTCGTTGAACTCCAGCCAGCCAGCCAACTCCGCAGACGGTAAGAAGCCAGCTGGCCTTTCAAACTGTCTGCCTGCCTCATTCCTGCCACCCCCCGAAAGCTTTGACACTGTCACGGACTCTGGGATCGAGGAGGTGGACAGCCGGAGCGGCAGCGACCACCATCTCGAGACGACCAGCACCATCTCCACGGTGTCCAGTATCTCCACGCTGTCCTCTGAAGGCGGGGAGAGCATGGACACCTGCACCGTCCACGCAGACGGGCAAGCGTTTGTGCTCGACAGACCCCCTGTACCTCCCAAGCCAAAAATGAAGCCCATCATTCACAAAAGCAATGCACTTTATCAAGACGCGCTCATGGAAGAGGACGCAGACAGCTTTGTGATGCCCCCACCCGCACCCCTGCCGCCGCCTGGCGGTGCCCAGCCCGCACCCACAAAGGGGATCCAGCCAAGGACCTCCAAGTTGTGGGGTGACGTCTCGGAGGTCAAGAGCCCCATTCTCTCAGGCCCAAAGGCAAACGTGATCAGCGAATTGAACTCGATCTTGCAGCAAATGAACCGAGAGAAATCGGCCAAGCCAGGGGAAGGACTGGACTCGCCGACGGGGACCAAGCCGGCCGGCCTCGCTCCAAGGTAAGTCCCGCGCCCGGCTGACGCAGCCTCTGCACCAGGCTCACCTCTGCCGCGGCGGGGCAGCATGACCAGGAAACGCCCTGGGAAGCAGCCGCAGTGACCGTGAAGAGGGGGTTCCCGAAGCCTCTTGTGTCGCACCTCTCATTCTCCCGGACTCCGGTGCAGCAGACCAGACCTCGCCCCTCCGGCAGGACGGGCACTCCTGAGCGCAGACTCACGGTCAAGGTCAAGGGCAGCCGCGCAAAGCCGGCCCTCCCTGGCTTCCGGAGCGCGGCCAGGACCTCCCAAAGGCTGCTCTGGAGCCTCGCAGAAGCCGAAACCGCGCTCCACCGAGCTGGCCCAGGAGGGCTTCCGTGCCAGCGGGCCGTGAGCGGGTGGCGGGCGTGGGAACACACGTGCATGCTCACTGGTTCGGGGCTCGGGAGGTGCCGGGTTGTGGCTTCGCCACTGAATACAGGGTGGAAGGCATTTCCCCCGACAGCCCATCCTACCCCAGCGGGCAGGCCTTAGGGATGAAAAGCGTTCCACTGTCCCTGGGTCGGCCATTCACAGTATCACGCGGCGTTGAGGTTACTGCCATTGGAACCGAGAGCGGACTAGGCAGGGTCACTTCTGAACCCGACCCACCGGCAGGCTGTGCAGAGGCGCGCCGCGTTCCTGACCGTCTGCCCACTGTCCCTCGCTCCCGCGATGTCCCCCCGTCCTCGGTTTCTGCCCCCGTGACACGCACCGTCGCGCTGTCCCCGGGGGCCGTGTTCTTCGGCTTCTCCCACTGACGTTCATGCGCAGGTCTTGTCATCCTGACTGACGAGGCCTTTCTCTGGAGTCCTGCTGGGCAGGCGTCACCTGCAAACACCAAAGTCTGTTAGTCAGCAATGTCGCACTGCGGTGGGGGCCTGAGATGTGGCAGGTGCCACCGTTTTCCTAGTGACCGTTCAGGGAGGATTTAAATACGGAGCTTGGCTGCTCCCACCCCTCCTCAGGGCAGCAGTGGTTGGCCGGCCTTGGCGGAGGGCCACACATGGACACCGCTGTCCTCTAATGGGACCCCCACTGCGACTGGGACATTCAGGTGGTGCCTCCGCCTGAAGAGGAAGTCTTTAAAATTCCGTTTCCGGCAGGTGTGTGTACACGTGTATCTGCAAATAGCACATACTCAGCAGGCTCAAGGAGATCTTAAAAACTGGATGGTTTAGGCCTTTCTGTTTGTGGAATAATACCATTCCCTAGTTGCTACAGTGCGGCAGGACAACAATTAAGATGCTTTATCTTCAGTGGTCCACGTTCTACAGAGCGCTTTCACACGGTGACTCATCTTTAGGGCACTTGGGAGCAGGTGTTAAGTGTGCCCATTTCTCAGAAGGAGACACGGGGACAGAGGCCAGGGGCCTGTCATGGGCACTGCCCGCAGTAGGCGGGGCTAGGGCGCAGGCACAGGTTCTCTGACGGCACTTCCCCTCGCTGGCAGCCTGAACGTGAAAGATGCTGAAGCGGGTGAGCCCAGGGCTGTTCGGGCCATGAGGCAGCCTGCACCGAGCTGCGCTCCTCTGAGCGCTCTGGGGGGCGGGGCCTCTCCGAGCAGCATCCGGATCCCTCTCCATCTCTCCTCCTCTCCCGACCTGAGCTTCTGGGGGCTCGTAGGACAGTGGGCCTCCGAGGTGCATGCATCTCCAGGGGTTCCCTGCCCTGTGTCCCCTAGGTGGGTGGGACCTCGAGCAGACATCGCCTGGCAGAGTCCTGCTGGATTTCTTGAGAGCAGCTGCAGGACCAACCTCCGACTCAGGCTTGGTTACCGAGAGCCACCACCTCCGGTCTGTTCTCTTATTTATAACCCAACTCGCTTACAATAAAGACGTTAGCCAATGTCTTCCAAGCACTCACTGGAAGCTGGGCATTGCACTGTGGGCGTCACTGAGGCAGGGCCCGTAGTGGTCACTGTGCAGAAGCGCAGCCCCAGCAGGAGCTCAGCTGGCAGGCACCGAGCAGCCCCAACCCCGGGAGCTCCCCGGTCCCACTCCTGGCCTCCTGCTGGACCAGAGATGGGCCTAGAGGGAGAGGCAGCTCCCTAACGTAACAGCAGCAGGGCTGAGGTCACCCAGGGCAGGGCCGACAGTAG
>NW_006435764.1:2480745-2506597 GCF_000325575.1 Pteropus alecto
GGCCGTTTCCCGCCCTCCCCAGCTCACGGCCAACGCCCAGAGGGAGGCCCAAGGTCAAAGGGGAAGGTCGCAACTGCCCTGGCCTCTCTGACCTCACAGCCCCACCAGCCGAAGCCCCACGTGGAGGCATACTGACCAGGGTAAGTCGGGCAGGGCCACTGGGCAGAGCTACCGAGGCTGCGACACAGTTCTCCCCGGGCACTTCTGTCCCCCAACCCACTACCTGTGTCCCTCTCCGGGGGGCAGGCCTCTCCGTTGCTGGCCGCTGCCTCGTTGACAGTTGCCGGGCTAGGCATTAACCCACCCGGAAAGCAGACGGAGCCCAAAGCCTCTCGGCCTGGCTCACCTGCCAGGGTGGTATCAGAATTAAGAGCTGTGAAGGGCCCAGGGCAAAGGCAGGATGAACCGGGAAAAAAAACTTTACGACAGGATACAGGAGAGGAAAAGCAGTTTTCTAGGGAGAACTGGAAACCGGCCCCGCTCTTTAGAACGACAGACCAGCAACACTGCGGAACCCCACTTCCACAGGGAGAAGTCTGATCCCCTGAGAAAGGGACGGTTTTGGGGGTTGCTCACAGAAACCACCGCTGAGCGTCCCCTTCAGAACGTCCCTGCGCCCTTGGGTTTCCCTCCTAACGGCTCTGAGGTGAGACTGGCCACTGCTGCTGGAGCCGGCGGGAGGAGGACAGCGACGAGATGGTGCTGACCTGGGGACGTCGGGTTAACGCGCCACAAACGGCCTGCTGGTAACGGCCGTTCCCCAAACTGACTCGAGACCTGACGTGTCTGATTACACGCACGCCACCGCGGTTCACAGCACGCACAATTCGAGGCGCCTCCCCGGGCCGGGCCTGGAGCCGCCCGCCCGGCACTTCCGGCGCAGGTGCTGCTTTGGCCCCGGCCTGATTCCCGAGAAGCACTCACCCTTGCAGAGAGCGTCACACTGGACCCAAGTGAAGGGCGCCAGGTGTGAACGGAGCGCAAGCCTCTGTGACCAGCTGGCTGGTTCTCCCACTCAGCGGATCCCCAAAGCAAACCCACAGGTGCCCCAGTCGGTGCCACTGGCCAGAGGCCCTGGCGCTCTGCGGGCCTGGCCCTTTCCTGGGAAGCACGGAGCCAAGAGGATAGCCATGGCGTCGGCTGCGGCACGTCAGGGGAGGCACGTGCACAGGCATTATCAGCAATCGCGGAAGTTTCTTTACAAAGCCGGGTGACCAGCAACCTACATTGCATGGGACTTTCACGACCTTGGAGGTGTCAGGCACGGGTGGGAGTACTCGCTGTCTTCTGGAAAGTCGCATAGCTGCGGGCAGGATGCCCGGGTACAGAGCTGGGAAGCCCACTGGACACTCAGTCCTTGGGCCTGCCTCCACAGCCCAGCCTCCTGCGTCCAAGGTCGAGAGTCTTTCAGGGGCTGCTCTGCAGGAGCCCCGCGGCCGGCCTGCGGGCAGACGGTAACAGGAGAGGGTACGCAATCCAGGGATGCAGGAGACCCATCCACCTGGGCCCCGGATGCTGGGCGGCAGAATTAGTCACTAGTTGTTTACTCGAGGGGTAGTTACGGCTGCCGCCGATGTGCAGGCCCGAGTTAGCCCCGAGACTCACCACTGAACCAGAAAACATGCAGGCTCTCTCCTGCCGTGGGGCACTGCATCCTCCGGGGGAACGGACAGCAAATGACACATGACAAACCCAAGAGCGTGCCAAGAGCTGCACAGGAATGAGGACAAGCGAGGCTGACCACGCACAAGAAGGAAGCGACACTCCTTAAAGAAGTGACATCTGAACAGACCTGAGACACAAGGAGGGGCCCGCGGTGCAGAAACGCAGGCCCGGGGAACACGGGGCGGAAGGTCCAGAGGCCGGAAAGCGCGTCTGCCGACGGGACTGCCGGACGGGAGGCAAGCTGCCGCTCCAGGCACATGGCTGGGGGGCCCGCGCCCCGGAGACAAGCCAGGAACCCACGAAAACACAGCAACTTGCCTAACACATACCTTTTGACACAAACCAAAAGGGCTGTGACCCAGGACACCAGGCACCACTGTTACCGCAGGACGGGCCTGTGGACGGTACGTGCGTGGACAGGGAAGGCGCGTTCACTCTCACCGTTTGTATGTTGCGGGGAACAGCGGTGATGGTGACGGTGACTGTTAGTGTGTGGGGTCCTCCTTTGGCTCTGTCCAGAGAGCGTGGCATAGGCTGGATCCCCCAGGACCCCGTCTAGATCACCCAGCTCTCTTCGGGGCTTCGAGATGACTTGAGACTGGCCTACAATCTCGGAGGCACAGGGGGGCTGGGAGGGGAGAGTCATCCCGTGGATGCCCCGGTCCCAGTGGCCCCCGGAGCTGCGGGCCCAGCCAGTTCCCAGGAGACACTCTCTGGCTCCGCCTGCCCTTCCGAGGCACACTCACCTTGCCGCTGCCTCCAGCTCTTCGCCCCCTCTGCAGTGCGATCCTGAGGGCCCCTGGACTTCAAATCAATTTGTTAAAAAGTGATCTCTGCCCAGCGGGTCCCAGCGCACAGACTTCAAAACCGACTCGACAGTAGAAGCTGCTTATTGGCGCTTCGTGGCCTCAAGCCCCACAGTGGCTTCATTTCTTCAGGCGGCGATGGAAACGTTCCGGTGACGTCAGTGAACGAAACTGTGGACAATGAGCAGGACCGTGCAATCTGCTCCCAGTGCCTCGCAGACTGGTACGTGAAGGGCATCGTTCTCGTCCAGCTGCAGCATTTTGTCTTTGCTCAGGACACGGCCAGTTAGTCTGACTCTCACGTTCTCACAGCCCAGGCTGGACGTCCGGGCCGTTCAGCAAGAGTGTCGGTGTGAGGACTTCTCCCGGAAGACTGGGCGCCTTCCCCATCGCTTAGCTGTGAAGGTTCCAGCAGGAGGAGCTGCACTGGCCGGCAGTCCCGGCTCTGTGACCTTGGTCAGGCGCTTGACTTCCTGATCTGGGAAGGGAGCTGACTCATATCCACCCACCTTTCACCCAACAGCCTCTTAACGGACGCCCTTTGTGGGCCAGGCCCTGGGGGCTGCAGTCGGACCTGGGCCCCCTCCTGGTGCTCAGAGCCCGTGGGCAATGTGAGGGCAGGGCAGGAAAGCGCTTAGACACTCGCAGCGCGGAGCAAGGGAGAGGCATGGCCTCCGCCAGCACGCGGGCCTTGGGCAGATTTGCTGACTTGGAGGCCCTCCCCCTCCTCTTCTGCGGAGATGCAAAAAGATAGAGTAAGTTCAGAGAGCAGTTTCAAAATAAGCAGTCTGATGTGCGAGATGGGTCCGTCACAGAACCTCCGCAGTGACTGAAATGCAGAGGTCTGACAGGGCAGGCTGGCCAGAATCTTGTGCTGTCAGGGTTTGGAGCGCTGTACCAGGTCCCTGAGGGACACAGTGAACAGGCCAGCCACGCGGCCCCTGGCCCACACTCGGTCACTGTTTGAGCACCAAACTGAATTTGTGGCCATGACAGAAAGTCCATGTGAATGGTAACGCCCCCGCCCGTTAACTCTTACTGATGAGCAACCTGTCTCTGAGTGCGGCGATCCACCCTCGATTTCTGTTTTAATTCTCACGCTTCCACATGGACTGGATGTAAACGGCAGGAGAGACAGTGGTAATCCAAGAGGGTGTGTGTGCGGGTGCGTGTGCGTCTGTTCTAAATCAGGGAGGCAGATTCCCATGTGTTCCACCCAGGAACCCAGTGGTTGCTTAGCAACATAATGATCTAGGCAACCAGAGGATCGGGTGGAGAACAGCACTGTGATTAAGCCTGAGGGGATCCGGCCAGCAGGAGGGCAGGGCGGGCCGGCCCAGCGCAGGCCTCGCTCGCTTCGCAGGCTCTGGGCTGTCCACCTCTACAACGACACCCAGCAGGGGCGTGGGCAGGCCCCACGCTCATGGCCAGGTCGACGACCCCCTTGTTAGCTGTCGGGCTGTCATCTGGCGGTGTGGACTCGAAGCAAAGCACTGGTACGGGTGGGGACCCTCCCCGACCAGGAATGCTGGTCCCTCCTTCCTGAGCTGCAGAGGGCAAAGGGCAGCCCTGCGGAGCCAGGGCACCAGCTGGTTCTCGGAGGGCTTCAGGCAGCGCCACCCCCACGCCAAGGGTGCTGTCTGCTCCTAACAACTTTCTCCTGGATGCTTGCTTCTGCACGTGCACCGCGTCCCAGACCGGAGCAGGCAGGGCTGTGACATCCCCGCTCTAAACAAGAAAGCGACCGCCACGCTGGTTTTCTGTCAGGCCCTGGCGCAGGCTGCCCACCTCCCCGGCTCCTCGGCCGGGAAGGGACCAGCGTGGACGGCTCCTCAGCCAGTCCCCGCACCACTCCATCCACGACACAAGCGTCTGTGTGCGTTTTAACTAACTCGCAGTGTTGTCTCAAGCCATTCCGTTTTGTCGTTTTCATTCGCTCCCGTGACGGGCGTTAACAGAAGAAGGTCGTGCTGAACAGACGTAAGTGTCGCCTGCAGGAGTGCCCTTGACCTCTGGTGTGCTGTCTCTCCTTCCCGCTGCCCGCCCGTGTTTGCGGAGCCTTCTCTCAGCTTCTGACAACAAACACGCCCCCGCTTCCTTAAAAGAGACCCCGACCCCGACCGCCCGGGAATGCCCGAGCGTCTGCAAAGGAGGGCGGTGCCGACGCCCGTCCTCTGGCCCAGAGGTGCCGCTGTTAAGTGCCGCTGGGTTAAACCAGTCGCTGTCACCCTGGCTGGCTAACTTGCCTCTGCTTCACAAAGCCCAGTGGGCAGCAAGGTCACTCCCCACTGACAGGGTCTCCGGCACAGATGCCATGCAAAGTCACCGTCAGAAAGCACACGAGACTGTGACGCCAGTGCATTCCCCACCTGAGCAAATGTCATCTTGTAGGATATTTACCCACTTTGCAAAAATCTCTCTCTTCCCCAAAGATCCTTGACCCTAATCAGCAACTCAGATCCGCTCCAGACGGAGTGGCTTCACACTTACTCTGATTTTATTTCAACTGACTTAGCTTAATTTAGCCGAGTGGAACAGATGAGCCTTCCCCAGCAGACAGGGGCACAGCCGTGAGGCAGGCAGGGCAAGGGAGCGGGCCACGCTGAAGGACGCCCCTGGCTCTCCCTGCCAGCTTCAGCTTTTGCCACGTTGGAACTGGAGGGGTCTTCCGGTCCTACCTGAGCACTGGAACGCAGGTGTCTTACCCACGCTCTGTCCACAGCCCACCTGCCTCTCACGCACCTGGGTCTAGGTCCTAGGGGGTGCAGCCCCTGCCCCCTACATGAGACTCCCTGGGGCCCGGCTGGGCTCCCGTCCCCTGACTTTGAGTAACTGCAGCGAAGCCGCCCTCGCAGTCTCGGCCCGGGCTGCCTCTGTCACCCGCTGGTTTAACTAGTGCAACCGAGAGCCAGCAGCACCCCCACCCCTCCCCGGTCCCAGGCCGATTCTCATTCCTAACAAATCCGCCCTGGCCACCGGCCCTCCAGAAAACTGCACATGAGCACTCCGTGAGTGGGACGGTCCCTGGCCCCGCCCCCGGAAACGCTCATCCTGATGACACCACGGAGCTTGAGTCCCCACACAGGCCCCCCCGCCCCCCATAGATCCGCTGCTGCTTCCTCATGCGGAATGCTCCCTTCTCAAAGTAACAGTGACAGCCCTCGAGGGGGGAAGTGTCGCAGGCTTAGCAGCACCTAGGGAACCGATGGCTGGTTTTACCCAAACACGTGTCAGCGACAGAGGAAACTAGCAGCGGCGAAGGCCAGACAGGCGAGGGCGGGCGGCCAGGCCGCCTCCAGCTCGCTCCCGTGCGCTCTCAACCCCTCGTCTCCTTGACCTTCTCCCTCGGACGCTGCAGCCAGCCATTCTCGCTGCCGGTCAGCACACTGCAGCTCCTCCCACTCTCCAGAACAATCCTGCCCACTGTCCCTCACTTAGGAGAGAGAGGAAGCCAGTGTGTACTAGAGACACGGACAGCCAGAGGCTAACATCGGTCGGCACCGCTGCCACTGGGCGGCGCCACGATTCACACTCACGCCTGAAATCCAGGTCCTGAGGACGGCCAGCAAGGGGTGGCTCCTTCCAGAATGGGGCAGGTCTGTCCACATGCATACGCATGAGCCCCAAAGGCAAGAGACACCCCTCCGCTCCTGCCATCTCCCCAGCGACGTGGTTCCCTCGGGTGGTAGGAGGGCCATGCCTTCGGTCTGGGGACAGGCCCCGGAGCAGCTGTCCCAAATGTGGCTGGAGCCGGCTGTGGCCAAAGCCTGTGAGGGCGCTGTACCTCAAGGCCATCTCCGTGTAGGTGGCTGTGATGACCAGGGCCGTCTCGGCATTGAGAGGTGACCTCCCTTGGGAGCCATCAAGCTATCTCCCTGGGACCGGTGAGGTTCCCAGAGGAACTGAGTCTGTCCCCACTCCACGCCCGGGGCAGGAAGGACACAGGGACTCCTAGGGACACCCACACCCAGAGAATGGCACTCCTTTCCGATCACGGGTCCAGACCGTGCACCTACTCGTGAGCCTGTCACACCGCACTTGGGGCACTCGGGTCTGTGACTGCACCCAGTTCACTCCGCAGCCGGCACCAGACCGTGCCACCGAGGGGCTGGCCCTCCTGACGCCGCCCGAACTTGGGCACGTTACCCCTCGTCCTGAACTTGTGTTTCTCCAAACCGGCTGCCCCACGCGGCTGTGGCACTTCCGCCCACTGAAACGGGCCCTTCCCCGCTCTCGTCCTTTCCAGCCAAAAGCTCAGAGGGAGGTCTCTCCAGGGCTCACTTCCTCCAGCAGTGCTGGTGATGTCACCAGACACGTCCCACTGGGGAGCCTGTCTTCGTGTCTTTGAGTGAGCCCTCACGTGCTCGCTGGCCACCTCGCTGCCCCTCACACTCGCCCAGCGCAGGCGGTCGCCAGCGCCCCAGCCCGGGGGCGGGTGGGCGGGCTGCCTGTGTGGTCTGGTGTCTCCTCACACTCTGCCCCCCGCTGCTGTCCCCCTGCCCGATCCTGGCATGGCCGACCACGTGCTCACTGCCGGCGCACCCGCCACCAGACGCTCTCGTGTGGTGTGGGTGTCTGCCGCCTCTCCCTCGGCCATCTACATCCTGCCGACGTGCCCCGGGACCTGGCTTGACCGTTTTCTCTCTCGTTGCTGTTTCAGAAGCCCAGAGGTCGTGAGCACCATCTCAGGTACAAGGAGCACAACGGTCACCTTCACTGTTCGCCCTGGGACCGCCCAGCCCATCACCCTGCAGAGCCGGCCCCCAGACTATGAAAGCAGGACCTCAGGGCCACGACGCGCCCCCAGCCCTGTGGTCTCGCCAACAGAGATGAGCAAGGAGATGCTGCCCCCCGCCCCCGCCGCCGCCCCTTCCCCCGCCCTCTCCGACGTCTTTGGCCTTCCGAGCCAGCCCCCCTCCGGGGACCTGTTCGGCCTGAGCCCGGCGGGACGCAGCAGGTCGCCGTCACCCTCGATCCTGCAGCAGCCAGGCTCCACCAAGCCTTTCACAGCTAAACCTGTCCACCTGTGGACCAAGCCCGACGTGGCAGACTGGCTGGAGAGCCTGAACTTGGGTGAGCATAAAGAGACCTTCATGGACAACGAGATCGACGGCAGCCACTTACCAAACCTTCAGAAGGAGGACCTCATAGATCTCGGGGTGACTCGAGTCGGACACAGGATGAACATAGAAAGGGCTCTGAAACAGCTGCTGGACAGATAAGGGTGGCTGCCCTCGGCCTTACAGACCCCTTGTTATAAGTAGAGATGGGCTTGCACTGAAGTGTCTGGATGGCCAAGCGAGGTCTGCGAGCACCAAGCCCGCGGCGTGGGCGCGTCCCCTGGCACTCCGAGGAGCGCCGGGTGCGCCCACGGCTCAGCAGAGGCCTTGAAACTCCCCAGCTCTCTGTGTCGTTTCTGGGCTGTTTCTGTCCACCAGGACAAGGGGAGGGAGTTTTTCTAACTGGGAAAGATTCACGCTTGCCTCGCAGCATGCAGGTGACCTCACTTTGCCGGGTCCAAGAGGCGCCCGCCGGTGTGGCGCGGGGTCTGGCTCCCGCGGGCAGACACCCCTGTACTCCAGATACCTCCTGAGGCCTCCCTCGCCGCTGCCGGCAGCTCGCACCCGGGCCCCGCGCCCCCTCGGACGCCTCCCGACGCTCACTCACACCTTTCTTTCCTGCCCTTGGCTTGCGGCGAGACGCCCCAGACATGTTTGTCCGGCGCCCCCTCTTGGGCCCGGAAGGTACAGGAGCTCTTTCCGCAGAGCCTCTCCCCACCGCCTCCTGCGGCGCGGTCCCTGGCCCTTAGGCCGGAGGGTGACGGCGGCGGTGGGAGTCTGAACGGGATCGTGCCCAGCTTTGCTCAGCTTTCTTTATTTCTGCAAATCTGTTAGCGTAATTCCAAAGTGGCCAAACAGATGTCACGTGGAGTTAGTCAAAGCACAAAGTCACGATTCCGAGGAGGAGGGGCGACGTGGCCGCGGGGTCTACAGGCGTGCGGGGCCGGGGCCGGGGCTGCGGCTGCGGCAGGGCCCGCCACCGGGCAGGTTTTTGTTTTCACTGAAAGGGTGTCGACTTCTGCAGAGATCAAAGCAGGTGAGCGTCTACTTCGACACGGACAGGACACAGGGCGGTGGTGGACATGTGCTGCTGCTGCTGGGGGGCGCTGGTCTGTCGCCGGGAGCTGGGTGGGGTGCAGAGACCTCCATCCCGAGCCCAGATAAGGGTGAGTCAGCCTCGCTGCTGAGACGGCCTTTTGCTCTCTGAGGCCAGGAAGATGGGACTTCGGGGGTCTTCCCCTTTCTCTCTGAGTGTCCAGGAGCCCCCCCAGCTTGTCTTAGCGGTCAGCGGGGGTTTGGGAGAACCAGCGGGAATGGCAGGACCCGGGCTTGACGACGGAAGGTGGGCTGCAGGCTGAGGGCGAAGCGGTTAGTTGGGAAGACGGCGGGGCGGCCACCTGGCCTGCCGGTCTCGCCTCTCCGGCCTGGCGTTCTTGAGCCGGGCCCCATTCTTGTCCCTGGAGTCCCCCACCCATGAGAATACCTCTAATTTCCAAGGGAGGTCGCCAGCTGCACTCAGGCCGTGACACATCCAGTCAGGCTTCCAGCACGTTCTCGCACCTGGAAGGAAAGCGAATGTCAGGTTTGAGCTTTTGTTATGATTTCAGAACTAGCCTAGCCCATCTCTAATTATAAAAACATGGTTTTTTTCTTTTTTGTTTTCCTTTATGCTCACAATCGAGTGTCTGATTAGGTCTGGAACGGCTCTAGAATGAACACGTAAAATTTAGTGATTTAAAATCTTTCTTTACTGCAAGTTTAAATAGTTGTACAGATAGTTTATAAGCACAATATTTTAAGGGGAAAAAAAGTGGCTGGTCTACTAGGCAGCCTTCGTGCCACTTCAGTGCTGGAAAGTTAAAGAAAAACAACTTTTGTGATTTAATAATACTATTTCTGTGGAATATTATGAAAGTATGACCTTTTTAAATCCACCTTATCTGGATGCGTCTGAACCAGCAGAGCTGTGTTATATTTTCTATCTTTGCTAGAACTTCATCATCGAAGGACAGTTATTTCTTCAAAAGTGGTTATAACTCTCAATGCAGCAGTTTCTCAAAAAACACACACGCACGCACGCACACACACGCACACACGCACACACCTTCTAGCCACAGGCCCCTGAATTGGAAACCAAGTTTTGGACCTTCCTCTGTTCCAAAACCTTTTGCGGGTCCATCTTTATCTTTGACCCGATCCAACTTGAAATCAACTGAATATTAAGGCGCTGTACCTCTGTGCACTTTCCATTTTTCCATCGAGAGACGAATGAATGACTTTCACGCGAGAGAAAGTTCAAGCCGAGGCAGCACAGGGAGCCTGCTGAGGCTGCCCGACGGCTCAGAAAACGCAGGAGCGGTGGTTTCTGTCTTCCATTTGGGTAACTGCAGACCCCGTCCGTCTACTTCGCCGCAGCTCGTTCTCCCTTTGCCTCGTGTTGGTATCATGGTGTCTGCGCTCAGTGCCAGGCAGGACACCAGGTAGGAGGGGAGTAAAGGAAACCACGGGCAGGCTGTGACCACTCGCAAGTGGGTGGCTGTAAGTTTGCTGCACTCTGGTAGCCAGTCGGGGAGAGCTGGCTAGTCACTGTCTGAGACTTCAAGGCCCCGTGCAACTCACCAGAAGCAAACAGACTGCAAGACGAAAGAGCTGATGAAATCCTTTATTTTTCCACTGTCTCATTCTAGCAAAGTAACAGAACCCGTCAGAACCTGCACCGACCAGTGAAATAAACACACATTGCCAAGATGAACCAGTCTCTCGCTCCCTTTGATGAGTTTGCTACAGAAAGCAATAGTCCCTCATTCAAATCATTGCCCACTGTCCGTCCCTCGGGACCCATTAGGACCAGGCCCTATTCCAGGACACTCTTTAGTGGTGGAGCAAACCCTAAACTGCTCACATAAAGATCATGTTAATACTATTCCAGGTTTTAAGATCAACTTTTGTTATATACTGTAATTTAAATAAATTGCATTTACATGCCTAGTTTCTGTAACATTGTGTAAACGAAACCAAAATCTCACAAGATGTAAATTATGTACACCTGCCAAGATACCTTCTCCAGGGTGTCTGTGCACATTTTAAGTTAATTCAGATAATATAAAAATGACTCGATGTGACTGTTGATTTGCCGAACTTTACATATCACGAAGTGAATTATCTGTGGTACTTTAGTTAATAAAATGGTGATTTTTTTTTCCTTTCCTGAGTTATTGAGCAAGCAAGCATTACCCAGATGATCTGGCAAGGACTTTTTTTTGTGTGGGCCACAAATATTGATTTTTTTCCCATTGAGTTTTTTTTTTTAGAAACAAATGTTTCACACTATAGTTTGTGTAACGTGTTCGCATTATCTATGTTACTGTTACTTTTGTGCTTTTCTTCTTTTTAGACTTTATTAAAAACGACAAAAACAAAAAAAAACAAGCTCCTGTAATTTGCACTTCCTCCAAATCCTTAGATCTCTTGTATGGCAACCAAAACTACTGTAAAAAAATAAATCGACTATTGCACTAAGGTTGTGGTCCTGATTGCACACAGTGATAACTGTCTGAATTAAACAAACGAAATGTTGCCAAACTTGCCATCTAACGTAGGTCCCTGGAACATCGCAGCCACTTTACCTCTGTAAAACTGGCCAGTAATCTCTTTGATCAGAGAAAAGAATCTCCCCTCACGGAGCTGATTTACCTGGTTTCCACCTCCTTCATGGATTCTCCGTGTGCAGATTTCACAGCCATGCGGATGTCCACACAGACGTCTGTGAACGCTGCTGTCAGGGCGGCTGAGGCTTGGCTTTTGTTTGGGGTGGATGTAGGGGTGTCACGAAGCGGTTGCCAGGTTGGGCTCCCTCTGCCCAGAGTAAGGTCTCCCCCACATCCGCTGCTTGTCTTCTGGCGGCCCGGCCACGAGGGCTGCGGAAGTGGGCAGCCTCTCTGGTTGCCATAAAGCTAACGGCCTCGGTGGGCACCCGCGCTGAGGCTTGGGGCAAGAGCACGTGTGTCTCCTGGCCAAGAGCTGAGCCGGGGGACACAGCGGTCCCTCCTGCTGTGGGGAAGTGTGTCTTACGCTCACACGGAACCTCTCCTTTGGTCTCATCAGTGGAAACTTGTCATTAGCTCCTGAACAGTTTCTTCCTGAACAGTTTGGCACATTCTCCATCTGAACAGCGGCCAGTGTTTCTGCGTTCATGAAAAATCCCAATGCTCGCACCTTCTGTCCCTCCCTCCAGTCCTTCTGCCTCATGGGCCAGTGGTTTCTCCCAGATCCTGACCGCCCCCCAACCTCGCCTCAAGGGTTTCCCTCCAGACTTCTAGATAAATGTATCCGTTTGTCTTGTTAAGAAAAAAATATATATCTTGGAAGACTTTTACTTGGAGGCGTTTTAGTAAGTGGTGAGCTGGACCGTCTTTCCGTGTTTGTAGACAGCCACGTGCACACGAAGCGGGTGAGACTCCCAGCGGCTGGGCGAGCACAGCAGCTGCGCGTGGGGAACCGGGTCATTCCAAACTTGTTTCTCACGCTTCGGCAGAGCTATCGCTTCAAGGTTCAATCCACGCTGTATCGGTGATTTTGTGCTTTGGTTGGTCCTGTAACATGTTTCCACATTTCACGGCCTTTACCGTCTTATGTTTAAAATTACAACAATCACTGTCCATCGCTTCTACTCTTGTCTATAGCGATTCTGAAACTTTAATATGAGCCTTCAAATAAATACAGAAACAAAAAAAAAAAACGGAAAAAAATAAAGTGTGTGCCTTGGGTGTTTTGAACCTGATCTGCATAAAACCATATTGTATTCAAATGCTGTATATTTAATGAAAGGATAAATATATCTTCACTGTATTAATGTAGCTGATAATATAGTTATAGTGCCTTGTTTTCTGAACTGAGAAGCCCATATCAATGCAGAACGTAAAATCAACAACGATTCGAAAAATGAAATGTTGAGAAGACCTAGACATGATTCTGGAGCCTTTCTCATCATACGACTGTGAAATATACACAGTCATTTAAAAAATAAAAAGAAAATTGAAATAAGATTGTGTTATCCATTAATTTTCCATCAAAGTGCTCTGTACTTATCACTTGCAGTATTTTCACTTAGTTACAATACAAAACGTCTTTGAGAATTTCCATGGGAGTGAGAAAGGACATCTCGGCCAGGAGTCCTGGGCTTTCAGACCCACTTCCCCTTGTGTTGCGTCGCCCCCCAGTGGTACTTGTTGGTAATGCTGACTGAAGTAGGGAATATCCATCATTTTCACATTTTGTTAAAAATAGCCAAAATATTTCTTTTCAGTGACTCGGGCCACTCATCTCTGAAGAACTACTTCCATTTTTCGTAAGCTAAAAAGTGGCAATACGTAGTCTTTAAGGAAAAAATGATCCCAGAAATACGTCATCTAACTCTCACCTCAACACTGTCCTGCTCCATTTACTGAGTGTACTGTCAAGCTTCCCTGAGCAGCCTGTGGCCTCTCGGCTGAGTCTGTAGTGTAGGAAGTGTGTTAGGAACTGCCGTTCTGCCTGTGGGACCGGGACAATCAGCACTAGTGAAAGTCTAGGGCGGTTCGCTCAGGTCAACAGCCCCCTCTTGTTGGAACGCCTCAGCAAGCAGGCGGCTGACACTCCCAGCGGTAGGGCAGAGACCACGTGCTGGATCTGCTGGCATGGCTTTGGGCTCTTCTGCTAGACACATCTCCAGGGAGCAAGGGAGCCCGCCGACCTCACGAGATTATCGTCGGTGCTTCCATTTGCCAGTCCCGCATCAACTGGATATCCGGACTTTGATTCAGGCAACAAATGCTGCCAGTAATCTGAGACTCTGAAAGGGGTGCTTTGGGAGAGATGGCCAGGGCTTCTTGGGGGCCCCCATTCCTCTGCTGGGAAGACGTACATGTCCAAGAGTCAGAGGGGTGAGCTGGAGCACTGAACACAGCCTATGGGCAAGACTGACGGGCAGCCGAGGCCCAGGCCCCGTGCGAGATGCAGGTCAGGGAAATGGCTGGCGGTCTTCTGTGCAGGACTCAGTGTGGACACACTGATCACGCACCTGCCTCTGGTGGCCAGCACACCTCTACGGGTGCTCCTGGACGTCAAGCCATCCTGCCACGGCCCACTCCTTGTCTCCCTTGCCAAAGGACTTAGACTTAAGTGTGTTCTTCAAGCCCCAGAATCCAGAGAGCGGGAGGAGATCACAGCCCCAAAGCTCCAGGGACGTGGCCATGGCACAAGGCAGGGGTCTAGGATGGCTGTGCGTGGTCCCAGGTGCAGTACAGGCAGGGAATAACGGCAAATCTCACGCCAGGTGCCACTCAGAGCACTGCAGCAAGTGTCAAACAGTCCCATGAAGTAGAAACGAAGAGCCCCATTTACAGATGAGCGAACCAAGTCGTGCCAGGGTCCACCGTGAGTGTAAAAGCAAGGCCTGCTGTAGCGCTTCCAAGGCAAAGTCCATCTGTAGGAAAGAAAAGCCCCCATCGCGTGCCGCCAAAAACACTGCGAGTGTCAGCATCTAACCCCAGCTCAAGGCCACACCTCCTCCTGCTCGGCTCCCGTCACTGGTGCAGGAGGCGGGGCCAGGCAGGTCGCCTCCCAGCGAACCCACCTGCCGCTGTGAAAAGGGAGATCTCAGGGTTACCTTATGTCCCTCCACCAGAGTCAGGGAACCTGGGGCCTCGGGGTCCCAGGCTGTCACGGAGCAAGCCCCGATAGTTGTAAAAGTCCCCACGCGGAGAGGCGTGTGACGTGACATCGCTTTAAGTCTCACAGGAATCCCAGGAGGTAAGTATCACAGAGGTGACTGACCCCCTTCACCGATGAGGAAACTGAGGCTCGGAGGAACCAGATGCGGTGTCGAGGAGGCCGGCACGAATCAATCGTCGCGCAGAATGCGTCCTCGCCGAGGGGCGGGGCTGCCCTGGCCCGTCCCTCCCAGCGCTCCGTGACACTTGTTCCCGGGGCTCCGAGCTCCCCGGAATCCTCCCGACGCGCTCCTTCGGGCCCGAGGCGGCCACCGACGCCGGGTGCCTCCCCCACACCCCACGGCAGCCCCCACCCCGTCCGGCTCCCCGCGCAGCGCCGCAGGGCCGGCTGCGGCTGTGGTGGGTCTTTGCAGGACGGAAGGGGCCGCAAGCGCAGGGCCGGTCACAGCGTGCGGCGCGGGTCCGCCACGTCGCCACAGCGGCGACGCCCGAGGCCCCCGCCCCGACCACCAGTCGCTCGTCCGCACCTCAGGCCCCCCCTCCGCCTGCTCCTCCGCCCAGAGTCCTCGTCATGGCGCCTGCTCAGCCTCCCGGCCCGCCGCATGTACAGCAGCACTCACCCCGCTCACGTGTCCCCACTGCCCGCGGCGCTACTCCGGCGGCTTCACCCCCCCGAGGGCACCTCGGCGACAAAGCCAACTGCACGCGGCCGCTCGGCCTGGAGCCCACGCGGAGGACGCTGGGCCGCTGGTCACGTGCCCCACGCAGACCAATCATGCCTGGCAAAAGGAGGGCTGAGCTGTGATTGGCCCAGCTGGAAGAGCCGGGCAGGTTTGGGCCAATCCCTAGGACTAGGAGGCGGGCCATGGCCTAGGCAACTGCCCACCTGGAGCTATGGCTCATCCGTGGGTGCAATGGGCGTCGCTGGGCGGAGGCCACGGCCACAGGTGCACCTGGGAAACTGGCCATCAGAGAAATGGTGAGCGCTCTTCCCTGGGTCCCTTTCCTTGTGGGAGCCATGGTCTCGGCTTGAATCTGGCCCTGTGGGCCGTGGGGAGCGGGCTCCACGAGCCCGTGTCCGCTCGGGATCTGTCCCCAGTCCCGTTCCACAGCTGTCCGTCCCGGGGCGGTGGGCTCCCTAGGCCTGAAGACGCTGATACTTCTTTAGACCCCTCTGTCTTGGGACCTGGGCCGCGAAGGGACCCCTCTTTCCCATTGGGAAGTACACGTTTGAGGTCCACTCGCCTAATAGGGTTGTCGTGTGACATTCCATAGCCTCAGAACCACTTTAGCTGCACATTGAGCAGCAGAGGAGAGAATTACCCGCAGTCCTGCCCACGGCCTCTCAGCAGCGAGGCCTGCGTAACGCCAGCGTCACTCACTCATCACCCGTCTTCTCTTACCTTGGCTGGAATCATAATGCACCTGCTCTGTCTCTGCTTTCTTCGCTTTCCTTTACGCCCCGGGCCTTCGTCCAGCGGTTACAGTGACCCCAGCTCTTCCTGGTGATGGTGGCGTGGCTTCCCACAGAGCGGGAACACCGTAATTTCTTTGATGGGCCTCTTTTAATTGGACGTAAAGGGAATTCCCAGTTTCCCTATTACAGCATCGCCTTAGATCACCCCTGTGCTGTTGCCGTACTGACCTCAGCCCCAGGGACTGACACGGGGGCAGCTTCTGTGCAGACAGGTGGCAGGGACACCAATAAGACTGTGTGAGAAAAAGAGTCTGGGGTCCAGGCTTACAAAACAAATGCCACATCCCAGCTCAGGGGCTCGTTAGCTGTGAGGGCAGGGCCACAACGCAGCTGGGAACGTTTCCACTCTTATCCAGATCAACTTAAGCAGATCAACTTAACTCATAGTTGTTTCAATTGACAATGTCTGGCTGTAAATAACGGAAACCCCATTTAAAAGCGGCTCAAACAAATGGTGCTTTTTTCTTTTCATACGACACAAAAATGTAAGCTCCAGGAGGGCAGGGATTTTGTCTGCCTTGTTCACCGCCCCAGCACCTAGAATAGAATGTTCTCGAATAAGTATGTGGTGGAACAGTGGGTGAAGGACAGGGTACTAGGTCGGGGGGAGGAGGGGTCCCTGGCTTTGGTCTGACAGCTCAACATTATCAGGTCTGAGATTCTCTCAGGCTTTCCCTCAAACTCATCAGCCTCACAGCAACAAAAGGCTGCTGCCACTCCACACATCACATTCTCTTTCAAGGCAGGAAGAAGAGAAGGCACATCAGCTGTGTCTGATCCCCACTTTAGGGAAGCCAGTGCTTCCCCAGAAACAGTGGTGTCCGCAGCCATCCGTAGAAGCAAGGAAGGCTGGCAAAGGGAGCAGGGAGCTTGGCACAGGGCCGCCAGGAACAAAATCGGGGCTGTTAAAAGGTAGAAGGTGGAGAATGGGTGCGTAAGTGATAGATGCAGTCCCAAGAGTGTCTGGGTAGAGTGTCCTCACTGAGCATTTGAAAGTACACAGCCCAGTGGCATTGAATTCATTCACGATGTTGTACAGCCATCATCACTATCTCGTTCTGACACAGGACAGGACAGATTTCCCCAAGGGACAGGGAGACCTGCGCCGCGGGAAGAGGGGCCTGTGGCGGAGCGTGGAAAGAATTCGACACGCACGCCAAAGTTGGCGCGCAATGGAAAGCTGGTCAGAACAGGGGTGACGCTCCACAGACAGCGTGCGGTCTCCTCTCGGAGGCAGAGAGCGGGAGGGACAGTGAGAGGGAGACAGAGGAAAGGCACCAGGAGGGCCCCTGAGCGACGAGGGAGTTCAGCTTCTATGTCGTTCCCGAGATCGCATTCCCTCTGATGCGGGCATCCAGTGGGGGAGGGGAGGGGTACGCAGCACGACAAGGTAAGACTGCGGAGAGAGAAAGGCCTGCTGGCAGTGCCCAGCCTTGAATCCTTAGATCCCCCAAGGTCCCAGCCACAGGGAAGGACTCTTGGTCCCTGGTCCCCCTTCACAGGTGTGGGGTATGGGTTGTTAGTTATCCGGCAGAAATCTTCCCATGTTCTGCAGGCGTCCTCCTGGCCTGGCCGCAGGGCCGATCAGCTCGTTGCAGTCTCTGAATGTGGTTCGGTTAACAATTTTAATTCTCTTGCCTCCTCCCTACATTAGTTCCACCACCCCAGACAGAAATCCTGTCCCAGTAACAGTCACTCCCCATTTCCCCAGTGTCCCCAGCCCCAGGCAACCACTGATCTACTTTGTCTGTATGGATTTGCCTATTCCGAGCATTTCATGTAAATAGAATCCTATAGTGTGCAGCCTTTAGGGCCTGGTTCCTTTCACTTAGCATCACGTTTTGAAGGGGCCTCTGGGGACCAGCGCTGCATCCCCTTCATGGCCGAATAATATTCACTGATACGGGGAGGTCGTGTTTTGTTTCTTAGTCGATGGACACCTGGGTGCTGTCCACCCTCACCTCCACGTAGAGTGGTGCCGCTGTGCATGTGGATGTGCGGGTGTCTGCCCAACTGGCCATCTTCCGGGTCCCCGGGCTGCAGCCCCCAGAAGGGGCAGAATTGCTGGGTCCCACACAGCTCCCCGCCCGACTTGCTGAGGGGCCGGCACTTTTCTGCGATGGCTGCGCCGTTCACATCCCCAGCATCCCCGGAGACTTCCGAGGTCTCCCCCTCTTTGCGGGGTTCAGCCTGAGCCTGGAAGGAGCTAAGCTCTATGTCACACTCACAAGTGTAGCCTAGGTCCCTGGGGACAGGTTAGGGGGACCAAGACTGCATTTTCAACCAGCCCCAGGTGCTGCGGGTGACACAGGGCTGGAGGCTGCCTCTCAGTCCCCTGAGGCCGGCAGGGAGGGTCCCGTGCTGGCAGATCACCAGGCCTCTGGGGCATCTGGTTCAGTAGGCAGAGTCAAAATTCAAAGCACTTTACTTATCTGAATACTTTATTGAAAAGGCCTTTAGGGACCAATGATGCTTGGTTCTCACAGGGGGTTCTGGATGGTAGGGGTCGGTTCAGACGCTTAGTTTATGTCATTTCTGGGAGGCAGCTTAGGTTTCATTTATGGCTATCAGAGGCGTTCACAATAAATAACCCAAGTTTCGCTTATAAGTGAGGTTATGTTTTGCTCACACAGCTTACTTAACGGGCTTGGTCTGCTCCGAATCTTCAAGCCAGGTCTGCGTTGTATTTTATTTTTGACAGAAGGAGCCTGGGAATGTGTGTGGTTCACACACCCCCAAGAGGACACCTGCAGAACACAGGAAGATTTCTGCCGGATAACTAACGACCCATGCCCCACACCTGTGAAGGGGGACCAGGGACCAAGAGTCCCTCCCTGTGGCTGGGACCTTGGGGGATCTAAGGATTCAAGGCTGGGCACTGCCAGCAGGCCTTTCTCTCTCCGCAGTCTTACCTTGTCGTGCTGCGTACCCCTCCCCTCCCCCACTGGATGCCCGCATCAGAGGGAATGCGATCTCGGGAACGACATAGAAGCTGAACTCCCTCGTCGCTCAGGGGCCCTCCTGGTGCCTTTCCTCTGTCTCCCTCTCACTGTCCCTCCCGCTCTCTGCCTCCGAGAGGAGACCGCACGCTGTCTGTGGAGCGTCACCCCCGTTCTGACCAGCTTTCCATTGCGCGCCAACTTTGGCGTGCGTGTCGAATTCTTTCCACGCTCCGCCACAGGCCCCTCTTCCCGCAGCGCAGGTCTCCCCGTCCGTTGGGGAAATCTGTCCTGTCCTGCGTCAGCTCGGCTGCACAAACGGGAATACACAAACACAGGTGGGGTTATCTTTTTAATCAAGAGGGAAAGATACACGTGGCCCAAAATTCAAAAGGTATTGGGAAGAAGCGTGTCACCCTTCCCCCTGAGCGCCACCAGACCCCGGGGCCTCTCGGCGAAGCTCACGCCTGTAAGGGCCCCTTGTGACTCCTGCCCGGTCCGTGCACACGTCTGCAAGCACGTGCGCGTGAATCATTGAAGAGCCCAAAGACAGCGCACGCCTGCACTGCTCTGCACTAATTATGAAATCTGTCGGGCACACCTCAAGGGTGGGGAATTACCAACACCGTGTCCACCGCCCAGCTTAAGACGTCAGATGTTACAAGGGTGCCAGGTCCCTTCCCCGCGATTCCACCTCCTTTTCTCCCTCCCCCAAGGTAACCGCTGCCTTGAACTTGGCATTCATCGTTTCCGTGCACGTCTTTATACCAGCGTGTGCGTCCGTAAACACTATGCAGCCCTGTGCGCATTGTCAAACCTCATTTACTGGCCTCTACTCTGTGGGTGTTAACTTAGCAATCCTCCTAAAGGGAACAGTCCTGCCACTTAGTCACCCTCAGTTCGGCACTGGCTGCCATCGTCACCCATAGTGTTGTAATTATGAGCATTTGTGAATTCCGCAGCTGGCTTATCACTTTTGAAGTTCATCAAAGATGACAGATGCAGCTCTAAATCATTTGTGTTCACGGTTGAGCAGTATCTCATTATATGAACGTATCGAACTTATTTACCCATTCATCTGTTGATTGATCTTTAGATTACTTTCAATTTTTCTGCTACAAAAACAGTGCTTTTCAACATTATGCTAAGTGGAAGAAGCCAGTCACAGATTACCACATAGCATATGACTCCACTTACATGAAGTGTCCAGACTCGGCAAATCCATAGAGACGGAAAGTAGGTTAGTGGCTGCCTGGGGCTGGGGGAGGGAACAGGGTGTGACTGGTAATAGGTACGGAGTGATGAAAATGCTCTGAACTTAGACTGTGGTGATGTTCCCATAACTCTGTGAATACACTAAAAGCCACTGAACTGTACACTCTAAACAAGTGAATTATATGGGAGCCAAGGTAGATCTCAGTAAATCCGGTGTTTTGTTTTGTTTTGTTTCGTTTAAGAAAAACCCAGTGGTCTACATGTGGGATCCGAGATTGGATCCTGGAACAGAAAGAGGACACTCGCAGAAAGATCTGTGAAACCCAAACAGCCTGTCATTCAGCTCCTGAGGCTCATAAAAATGTCCAAATACATGACTGCCTGACGTGAGTGGACAGGACTTCTGGGCCTTTGCCTGCCCATGCGGTCCCCTTCCTGTGGAGGGCACCCCATCTGTCTTGGCAGGAGGCCCTCCCCCACACTCAGGTCCCCCCTTTTACGGGTGGCCCACATGAACAGGCCTGGCTAGTCAGTGTTTTCCGTCCCCAGCTGCGGGGCTCGGTGCGGGAGAGGGCACACGACCGAAGTCCAATCTGTGAGGCCAGATCCCGAGACCGGACCCTCTTACTGATGGGGGGCTGCCCTGCATGAGGGTGTCAGCCAGGCCACTGCAGGTTGCTTGTCCCTGTGGGGCGGAGTCTGCCTTAGAATGAAGCAACTCGGGGCAAAGCAGACCTACGAGATGGAGAGACCAGGGCCAGAGAGACCCTGGACCCAGCCCTGCCTGAAGCCTCAGGCTACCTCTTTCCTGTAAGTGCGCCGATAAACCCTTCTTCCCTTCAGCCCCCGTGACCGGAACTTTGCGACTTGCGCAGCCCAAGGCTGCCGGGGTGTTCATGTAAAGGGAGGGGCGAACGCGATGACAATCAGCTGCTGGACAGCCGGCCGCATGACCGGGGCGATCAGGAGACCCAGCTCAGCCACTTGTTTAGGCGACACAAATGTCCATTCTTGGGGTCCTCCCGCAGCACCCGTCCAGGTTATCCCACTGAGCCTGTGCATCCTAGCTGTCATCCGGAAGGCCCTGAAAGTCACGTGTGTGCTTCAGCCCCTACTCCCACCTGGCCAAGTCCTGAGTCCTGAGTACACCAGACTCAGTACACAACCAACAGACGAATGTCGCTGTAAATGTGATTTCCTGCTGGAACAAAGCAGCAACTATGCAAAGCTGCAGGACGCAAGGTCGATGCACAAATGTCGATCGCCGTCCTATACACCAGGACGAACTTGTGGAGTTCAGAAAGGAAACCCGACCGCAGCTCGGCCGCCGCGTGCCCCGTGCAGCGCCCCGGGGCCCTGCAGAAGCTCCCGACAGGCCCGTCAGCGTCGTTGGACTCTGCAAGCCCCCTTGCATCTCGGTGCCCGGACGATCCTTCTGGAAAACAGATCGGATCGGGCCGGAGCTCGGAGGTCTTCAGTATCCTCGCTGCACCCGGTATAGATCGCCGTCTTCGCTGGCCTAGAAAGCCCTCTGTGACCTGCCCTGCCTGTGACGCTGGCCTCGGTGGGGACACTCTGCCCGAGCCTGAGGTTTCGGGACTATCGGAGCCTCGTTCAGCAGCGTCTGCCCTGCCTGTGCTTCTGCTCGGGTCACCCTGCTTCTCCTGGTCTCCCTGTACATGTCCTCGAGCCTGACCTCACCCCAGCACCGCCCCCCGACTCCGCCCACCGGCCCCCCCACCCCCATGCCCCGGCACCTGTGCCTTTCACAGGGTTCCTACACCCAAAACCTCAGGACTGAGACTCTCTTTTCTTAAAAAACCACTATTTTAGTGCACAGTTCAGTGGCAGCACACTCACCGCATAGTGCAAACCACCCCAGCTAGTCCCCAAACACTTCCGTCACCCCAAAAGGAGACCCCGGGTGATGAGCAGTCACTCCCCAGCCGCTGGCAACCCCCAGTCTGCTATCTCCCACGTCCAGGTCTGAATGAAGAGGCGGAAGTCGGGGGAGCCCACTGCTTTGCTCCGTGGGGGCAACGAGGCTGTGCCTGGCTCACGGCGCCATCTGGTGGCTGGCGTGGGGAAAGGCCCCGCCCGCCCTCTGCCTTCCCCACCCCCTCAGGGCCCCGGGGATCCTGCCCTCCCCGCTCCCTTTCGCTGCTCACTCATCTCCTTCAGGAAAGTCTTGACCAGATATCACACGGTCTTTTTCCTGGCCCAGATCCGGCACGCGACAGGTCGTCAGTGTCTCCCTGTGTCAAAGGGCAGACCTTTCTCTCCCTTTTTCCTTCAGGCAGTGTCCCTTTGAGGCCCCCAGCCTTACTCAGGTCCTCGTCCCAACTGTGCACCTTGCTGGGCCTAAAGCCTCATCTGCCCCCGTGTGCCCGGCAAACCCCCAGGCTCCTGGGCCCAGGCGTGGGCAGACGGGTGGCCGCAGGGAATGAGACTCCAAAGGGCCGGCTCGTCCTCTGGGTCCCTCCCTGCCTTCCTCTCGTTTTGTCCCCCGAAGAAGCTCTTTACGTCCTACAAGCTCAACGCTAGAGTTAAGAGATGTTTGTAAAAAAATAAAAGATGTTCGTTACGCTTTACCTAACGCCGCTGTTCTATGGCGAGGGTTTTCGTTACGTCTGGTCCCAGGTAGATCCAGAATTCAAAGTCCTTGTTTGAGTTTTTACCACGAGCACGTAGAGAATCACTTGTGAATTTATAAGAAAGGCAACAACCGGAGGCAGAAGGGAGGGGAGGCAGTGAAGGGGCCGTTCACTGGCAGTACGTAAGCAACAAAACGATGCGCGTTTCTTGCTTAGACGGTCAGACGTCATGTTTTTATGATACTCGAATTCGCCAAGTGCACAAAGAAACCTGCCATCGCGTGCAAGTCGGTGCAAACCTCTTTACAGGGGCTTTTCGTGGTCACTGACCCAGGGAGCATCCTTCCTGGCTTCCCCGCGTCCATGGTGCACGGCCCCTCCCCCCACCTGTCCCCACACTCGTCCCTCGGGTCCCTCTCCCGCCTCCTCCCCCACTTCTAAGGACTCCAAGGGTAACATCTGCCACCCGGGCGATAGAGTCGTCTGCTACCTCAAGGCCATCTCATCAGCTACCTCACTGCCCCTCTGCCACTCAGGGTGACACAGTCACAGGTCCAGGGACCTTTGGGAGGCCACCTGAGGGCTCTGCCCACTCGGGAGGCGGTGTTTGTGTTTCACAGGAGGTTTAATTCACAGACAGCACTGACGGACATCAGACCCAGAGGGGCTTCTGTTAGTGCGACATCTTCCGGCTCGCCACCCACAGCGAGCAGCGATGCCAGGAGAGAAACTGGGCATTCGGCGCGTTTTTATTTGCCTACGTTCCCTTCCACGTGGCGCTTTCACAATCATAAAGAGTTTGTCTGCGCAGGGGAGATCAAACGGGTCAGAAGAAATAACCAAAGGGGTCATGAAAACAAGAACAATTTACAACATGGGACCGAGACTGTAAGACTGGGGCATCCTCGTGTTTCGAGGAAAATAAGTATGAATTCCTAACGTGCATCGTTCCGTCTCGTTGTTAAAAGACTTAAACGTTCACGCCATCAGCTGGTTAGGATGCATCCGGGGAAAGCATTTAAACCCCCGTATGGAGACTCCGGGGAGCCCCGACTGGGGAAAGGTTACTGTTTTCTCTCAGATGGAGACGCCGGAGCAGGTCAGGCGGGCGGTGACAATGTCAAAGCGCAGGCACACTCCACGCGGCAGGTCCGGGCGGAGCAGCAGACCGGGGGTCCTGTCCTCCGAGCAGGGCTCCCGTCCTCCAGGGCCACACCTGTCACAGCCTCCACTGTGGCCCTGACCCACAGTGGAAATCACACACAGTGACTCGCTCACCTCCCGTGGCAGCTCCCCAGTGCCCAGCACCAGACACTCGACTACCGCTGGCAACTTCCACTCTCCCAGGATGTCGTCCGGGCCCAGGCAGCCCTGGCGGACCTTCCAGAACCAAGTGCACTGACCAGGCACAGCCCACTCCGCGATACCCGCACTGCCCAAAGAGGCTGCTCCCAGCATGCCACAAAGTCCCCGTCCCTGTCTGGGGCATCAGCAGAGAAGCTGCCCAGCTGGGCATTCCCCGGCTGGGTCTGCACTCCACGGGGCGGGGACTCTGACCCCTGACGAAAGGGGGTAGCGGGTCCCGTCAGAGCCGCCCATCTGAAAGGAGAGCGGGTGAGGTTAGGGAGCCGGGACTGAGGCTGCGGGCTACCCGGCCACGCGTGGTCAGGACACACAGATGGGCCAAGATGTGTCCATCCCTGCTGAGCTTCTGCCATGCCCTCGTCCCTACCGTGGTCACAGGCAGGGCTCTGGGCCAACAGGGCCTTTCTGCACGTTCTCATGCCTTTGTCACATGCTGTACCCCACCCTGTCATGGGGAAGCTCCCTGTCCCATTTCTTCAGGACCAGCCTCCTCCAAGGAGACCGCGGCCTCACCTGGAGGGCAGCCCCGCCCCCTGTAATTGCACGTGGGACAGGCCCAACTTCCGACTCCGGCCCCACACCTCAAGCGTAGGGCATGTCCCAGTGTCCTGGGAGGGGAGCGGGGTCACTCTCAGGCTTTGACCCCGAGAGCAGAGCTGCCGAAGGGACAGCATGAGGGAGGGGCACTGTCGAGGGGACACGGGGATCTGCTGCCTCCAGGCTTGAAGGCGTCCCTGGGGGCAGGGGCAGGTCAGCACAACCAGAAGGCTCGTGGGGGGCCCTGGCAGGCAGAGAATGAGCCCAGGGAACCCAGCAATCCCGCCCGCCCCGGTCCCAGCTCCTACAGACAAGCCCGGAGCCACTGGCGAGCGCCCACCAGACCCAGCTCAGAACCGGGCCTGTGAAAGCGAGACCAGCAGGGAGATGGGCCATGGCCGGTGACGACTTCGTAATTCCTGAATTTTGAGGCGGGGGGAAGAGGGCCACCCTAACTCCGGGTGAAGCCTCGCTGACTCACTGGGGACCCTTCTTCGGTTTTACTTTGAGAAAGAGGTCACAGCCATGCCTGCCTGAGGGTCCAGGCAGCCCCCAGGCAAGGGCCAAAGCCAGGCCCATGGAGGGGGCTGGAGGCTGCCCAGTGTCCCCTGGAGGCTGGCCTGAGAGGGCACAGGGCCCTGGGGGCAGCGGAGAGGACCTGCAGGACACAGCCTGCAGGGTGACAGGATCAGGAAGGAAGGTGGCCGCAGCCGGGACTCGGGGTTCCGGGCCTGTCCCTACAGCGCTGGCCGGTGGTGGCCGTGGCCGATACCCAGCCCCTGTAAAGAGAAGCATGCGGTAATCTGGACCGTCTGTCTGCGGTCTGCATCGTCCCCATTTCTTCTGGGATGGTGAGAGCAGCTTTTCCAGAAGGCCCCTCACCAGCGGGGAGGGTGGGAGCCAACTGGGGGAAGCGCCGGCCCCCGCTGTCGGGCTCCAAGGCAAAAAGCACCTGAGCAGGAGCGAGGCCCGTCCAGCTGCGCGACCTGGACATGAGGAAGTGGTCAGTCCCGCCGTGTCCCCACCACAGCCCGCGCGTTCCCTGGCTGCGCCCGGCTAGGCGGGCAGGTCTCCCCGCCCAGAGCCAAGTGGCCGCCAAGGGCTCGTTGTGAGAAACAGCTTCCGACGGAGCACGGCCCGCTTCGCTTGGACCTGGGCGCAAAGACCGATGGCAGGAGCGAAACATGTCCCTCCCCCAGCGGTGCCTCAGCCGGTCAGAGCCAGGGAGGAAGGGGTCACGGCCGGGGTCGGGGCAGTGACGGCGCAGCGCCCTCAGGAGAGCTGTCGTCACGTCGACCAAACGCCAAAGCGAGCAGCACATGGATCAAAAAAGGTTTATTTTGAATATTTAATTTAAAAAAATCATACCTATGAGATGTGCTACAGAAATTCAGATACAGTAACTGCGTATAAACCCGACCGGACCGTGGCGAAGCACAGGACGCACCGCTGCCCCGCGGGAGCGGGGACGCCCGCCAGCCACC
>NW_006435764.1:2506639-2516124 GCF_000325575.1 Pteropus alecto
CGGGGGCGCCCCCCAGCCACCGGGCCCCGGACGCCGCCCGAGCGCGCGCTGGCGCCTGCCGGGCTCCCAGGCAGGGTGGGCGGGGCTGCCAGGAGCATCTTGGGTCGCCTGCTCCGTGCTTTCAGCCACGTCCGTCACATTTCACTGTCACTTAACGGGACACTTTGGCAGAGAGAGCATGACCCCCTCGGTGAGAAGGCGTTCCGGGCAGTTTGCAGGAAGACACCTGCGCTCCGGCAGCAAAGTGGCCTGTTCGCCACACGACAGACACGTGCCCGAGTGACAGGACGTGAGCCGAGTGCAGGCCTTCAAACTCCAGGGCTGGAGAAAGAGGGGAGGGCAGTCTCTAGGGGACTGGGTGACACTGCATTGCGGGGGCAGAAGAAGGAGCTCAGCAGCCTTCTGGCGGCTGGGGCGTCAGGGGAGGCAAAGGACCGAGGGCCAAACTCAAGTAAGTGGGATGTCGCAGTACAGAAGGCTCCCCTCCTGGCACTAAAGCCCCGTGCCTGCTACAGTCTCCCTCAGCACCCTTTCCATCGGCCTCCCCGACTGCCCCCAGCACCGGGGCCCACGGGGCTGCCTTCCGGGACAGTGACACCCACACGGCCATCGTCACAGCGGCAGGCGATGAAGTGAAAGGTCTCACGTTTGTTGTGGGGCCTGGCCTGCTGATCAGCAAGGACAGCATGCACTCAGGGGAACTAAAGGCCCCTGAAGTGGCTCCACGCGACAGTCAATTTGGCAAGAAAAGAGAATACCTTAAATGCGTAAAAACCATTCCCAAAGTCCTCCTAAAGAACACGATTACAATATATTAGCAAATTCTGTGGCATAAACGTTTTCAAAAGCATCGCCGACAGTATTAAATATAAAAGCAGTATGTATGCGCCCCGCCCGCCCTGAACAAAGCCCACAGGAGGAGGGCGCGGCCCGGGGGCGGGGCGGGGTCTACTGCCGCAGCTCCACGTAGTTGGCCGGGAAGAGCCCGTACCTGCCCCTGCACAGCCCACGCCACCAGCCGTCGTCAATCATCTCGATGTTGGTGACCACGTCGTCAGGGTCGAAGGAGATTTCATCGTCGCCCGCTGGGAGAGAGCAGACAGCAACAGTGAAGCCCAGCGACCCGCCCCGGCGGAAGGAGGCCCCCCGGTGGCCACCCAGAGCGGGTCTGTGGTGGGGCCTGTCACCGCAGCTCGCCCGAGACCAGCAGGCGCAACCAAGATGTCGCAGAGCCCCTGGAACGCGGAGCCCACCCATGCCCGGGCCCGACACGGGGCACGGCACAGCCACTGGCCACCTTCCAACTTTCCGTCCCAGCAGGGAGGACCTGTCCTTGGTGGGGACGGCGGGCAGGTCCCCACCAACCCCCAAGGACACAGGCGGGGAGGGCGGCCAGAGCAGCCGGGGCAGGAGGCACGCGTGCCCGCTCCTGACGGCCAGGCTTTCCACAGCGCGCGGGCCGAGGGAGGGGCCCGAGGCGGTGGGCTGGCCGGGGCCAACCGGGAAGCTCTAAAAATGACATGGGCACGAAATCTCACAGAATCTGCGCACCTGTGCATGTGCGCTCACACACGTGCGGGGGGTGGGGGAGACCCAGCCCCCGACAGGGCGGGCAGCAGGGGAGCCACAAGTCTGAGGGTGAACAGGGTCGTGGGGACCCACCACACTCATCAGCTGCTAAGGGAGAAACGGTGACTCTGCTAGAGTCTGGGTAACACAAGGGGCCAGGTGACAGTGCTGAACGCCACGGCGTGTGGCAGGAGAGGAAGAGACAGGGGTCATGTGCCTGACGTGCCGCAGGGGGCACAGCACAAGGCATGGCTGCGGCCTCCCGACCACGAGCGGCAGGTCACCCCAGAATGAAAGGACCCCAGGACCCAGGGATGGGTGGAGGCTGCGAGCTGCTCCGGACCAGAGGGGACCAGACAGAAATGACAAGAAAACACAGGAAACCAGGCCAAACAGGAATGAGGTGTTCCCGGGACAGCGGGAAAACATGACCAGGCTGCAGACGTGGCGGTTCACTGGTGACCTGGAGGGGAGTGTGCTTTTATGGTGGACAGTGTCCTTGGTCGGCGGGATCACAAGAGGGTCCTCAGGGGGCATGGGCGCCCCTGCAGCTGGGGCCACAGACGGTGATGGGTGAGGGGGTGGAGGGTGATGGGTGTGTGTGCGTGTGCATGTGTTTGTGTGGATGTTTGTGTGTGTGTGTGCGTGTACGTCTGTGTGTCTGTGTCTGTGTGTGCGTATGTGTGTGTGTGCGCATTTATCTGTGTGTTTGTACGTGTTTGTGCGTGCGTGTTTGTGTATGTGTATGCGCGTGTGTGTCTGTGTCGAGACAGAGATGAAACGTCCATAAGCCTAAAATGACTTTTTTGAACCGCCACGCTGAGTCAGACCCTAGGAGGCGAGCTGGGGAAGAGCGCAGAGCGGGAGCCCCCAGCCCTCCCTCCCATGGGCCGCGCGTCCTGGCTCCTCACCGGCCTGGTAGTCGTACAGGGCGATGGCCGTGATGCCCAGGTCATTCTCATACTCGTCGTAGGTGTTCTCCTCTGAAAACAGACCGAGACAAGGCCCACGAGGGCACAGCCATGTTCATGCGTGGCTGACGACCCCCCAAGGCTGGGGTGCAGGGAAGACCCCTGGCCGGGAGCCCTGGGCATCGCGCAGGTGACTGCGGGATGCGAGGCACCTTCAGCAACAGCAGCAAATCCACCGTCTCCAACTCTGACACCGCCCAGCAACCACGGTTATCCTGACCGGTACGGTGACCGCTCAGAGTAACATCTTTAAAGCTTAAATACTTAGCACTTTTAGGGTCATCTCGTGGTAAGTGAATGGCGAGCAGGAAACAGCTGACCGCAGGCCTCACGCCAAGGCCGGGAGAAGGCGTGAGCGCTGCAGAGCCAGCATCCCCGCCACCCCGAGAGAGGCGCCCGCGCTCGGCCTGCCGGGTGTGTGGAAAGGACCCGCATCTCCGTTGGCGAGAGGCCGGGAGTGCCCGCCCCACCAACCAGCTCTCGGACCTCGGGGTCCAAGGCCATCTTTGCAGACCCACACGCCTGGTCTCCTGGAGCTGGGCTCCCTGCACTGGAGACGCCCCGAGACTCCGCTTCAGAGAACAGCACGAGCCGCTCCCTTCCCAGCCCCTGCCCAGCGACCCCAGAACAAGCACGGAGCCTCCTGAAACCCTGCAGGAGGCCGTGCCAAGGCCCCTGGTGTCCAGAACCTGTCCTGGCAGGAGACGAAGATCTTGCGGGAACCCACGAGGGGGACAGGCCAGTCAACAGGAACAGGAGGCAATTTTCGGAGGAACAGAGACAGTGAAATTTATGGGCGCGCAGTCCAGGAGCGACGCAGGACATCCGCTTACCTCCCTGGTAGTGGCCCGGGGCCTCCGTGGTTTCGTAGACGGCCTCAGGGGCGTAGGCCAGGCCCTGCTGACCGCCAGCCTCGCGGTAGTCGGCGGCCTCCCTGCTGTACACAGGCTCGGGCTGGCTCGTGGGGGCTCTGCAGCTCGGCTCGGCTTTGAACGAGGCCGCGTCCTGGGAAGAGGCAGCGAGACGTTTCACACGGCCCGCACCGGGTCACTGACACGAACCACCTTCCAGGCCCAGCGGGGGCTGAGGAAACAGCCACGGGACAAGAGCGCCACCTGCTGACGTGTGGGGCGCGCGGCACGCTCACGGCTGGACTGCAAGGCCACGGGCCCCGTCTCCTCCGGACACGTCTCCCCGGATGCTGAGGGAGCGGACTGGAGGACTCGGGGCTGGGTCACGGTGTGGGGTATGTGCCGGGCTCCCCGCACCACCCTGTCCTACCTTCTGGCACAGCACCTCCGCCCGCTCTGCACCCCGTGGTCTGCCGGGCTGCCAATCACAGGACCCCCCCCTCCCACCGGGGACAGCACGTCATCCTGGACTTCGCAGTGACTTTGCAGTGATTGGCCCAACTGTGAGACATGACAAGGGGATGGCTCGGGCCCCCTTTCCATTGGATTATGCGCTACGAGGCCAGGTGCATACCAGCCCAGGTGTCTGGAGGGACACAGCAGCTCAAGGGCAGCTGGCCCAACTGTGAGACATGACAAAGGGATGGCTCGGGCCCCCTTTCCATTGGATTATGCACTACGAGGCCAGGTGTCTGGAGGGACACAGCAGCTCAAGGGCAGGCCCTGGTGGGGAGGTGACCGGGGGCCGCCCCGAGGCCCAGGCCCACTGCCCCGCCCCAGTCTCTGCGGATCCTCGTCCTCTTTACACCTCAGGTGGGCGGAGTCAGTGTCCGTCCCTTGTGACTCAGTGATCTGTGAGTGATGGCTTCCAGGTGAAAGAAGACAGGTGTGTGACCCAGGACAGTGACTGCGGGGACAGAGGGGACGAGATCTGGGTCCTGAGTGGGCGTGGACGATGCTGGCAGATGCGCAGCCCGTGCGGGAGACCCCAGACGCTGAGGTGGAGTGAGGGGGGCGGGGCAGGCAACTCCCATCAGGAGCAGGCGGGGATCTGAGTGGGCAGGTCTTGGGGCGCAGACGGCTGGTCACAAGGCAGCGGTGATGGGAGTGAGGAGAAAGGCCAAGGGCAGCCTCAAGACAACGCAGTGTCCCACAGGGGCTGAGGGACGGGAGAGCTGAGCAGGGCCAGTGCAGTACGGTGTCACGGAGAGTGAGTGGCAGCTGGAGCCAAGGGGCGGGTTCTAGGAGGGAGTGCAGTCCGGTCACAGCAAGACAATCAGCGAGATGCAGCCCAGAAAGCGTCTGACGTGCGGCGTCAGGAGGCCGCAGTGGGGGACAGCAGGCTGGGTGAGGAAGGGGCGCCTCGAGCAGGAAGCCCAGCCAGGGGCCGTGGAGGCCGAGACGCTGGACATGCGCTGTGTCCCCCAGCACTGAGGGCGCCTCCCCGGGCCGCCCTCTCGACAGGCGCCAAGCAGAGCGGCAGGGGGAGCCCCCTCTGTCCACAGGGGGCACCGAGCTGGCGAGGGTGTCCCTGGAGAGTCGGAGACTCGTGCAGACTGAACGGCGACACCCACCTCGTAGACGGGGCTGGAAGGCGGCCTGTCCTGGGCCGGCTGCGGGGTGGGGGACGCCGGCGGGGTGTGCTTCTGGGCTCTGGCTTGCTCCTGTAACTGAGAACAAGCCGCCATCGGAACGCAGCCGGGTGACCTGGGTTCCCAACCGCACGCTGGAGGGCGGCAGCCAGGCCTGAAGCACCCTCAGGCGGGCGGGAGAGAAAGCGCCGGCACCGAGGTCAAGCGCCAGGGGAGCAAGTTCGCCGTGCGGTGAAGGTCGCGGTCCGTCAAGCGTCCTCCACACACAGCCCTCGGCGGCCCAGTCCTCCGGCCGCCCCCACGAGCCACAGGCCCACGCAGCTGCGGGGTCAGGAAGGCGACAGCACCACCTCCGAGGGTGGCCCCGTCTCATCCAGACTCAGTGACAGAGGCGATGAGATCTAGGGTCTGAGCTGCTGCTGTAATGGAGATTTTTGGGGACCCTAAAACGGGGTGCACGTATTTTGCACCTAGGCGAGCATGGACCTTTGGGGGCCAGAGAGCGGACTGTGATGGAGAGAGTAACACCGTCAAAGAAGTAGCTGTCCCGATCCCGTATCTCGTGACTATGACCTCTCACGGTAAAGGGACTGCAAACGTGAGGAAGTTCAGATTAGATGAGCTGACTAAAGCAGGGGCTGGAAGGGGCCACGAGCAGACTGGGGGCCCCTCTGAGGCTGGAAAGGGCCCGGGAACAGGTTCTCCCCTGGAGCCCCTAGCGGGCACCTGTCACCTGTCAGAACCGTAGGATAACGAAGCCATGCTGTTCTAAGCCACTAAGCTGTGGTCATTTGATGCAGCAGCCGTAGGAACCGGGGCGATGGCCTGGAAGGGTGGGTTTTTCCCCACGTGACAGCTGAGCAAAGCGAGGTTCCCCAGCGGTAAGCGGACAGGCACTGGGCTGCAGAGCCGCAGAGCCGGGACGCCCCCTCCTCCCGGCCAGGCTGCCTCTCTAACGGGGACCATGGAAACCTGGCGAAGAAAACCGTCCAGCTCCTGAGCCCTAAGCACGGCTGTGCACCCGTGTGGCTCTGCCTGACCCGCACCACCCTGACAGTCCCAAATTCACGCACGTCCGGAACCGGCGTGGGCTGGACACCGCGGGGAAGGATGTTCTCTTGAAGGGGCTGCGCCTGGGCTGGGCACCCAGGAAGCCTGCTGCTCAACACGGAACCACTGTGATGGGCTCTGTGACAGCCCCTCTCGCATCCGGCTGGGTACAGAGGGACTCCTCAGTGGCAGGCCACCAGGAGGGGACAGCCAAGCTTCTGGGGGCCCGTGCCGGGCTCCCACTTCTGGACGCGTGCTCTGTTGTGAGCGGTGCTGTGCCGGCCGAGGAACACTCAGTGCAGAGAGGCCGAGGCAGGGGGTGGCAGGGGCTGGACACAGACGGACGACACAGAGGAAGGGACAGCACGGGAACCGCAAAAGAAAGCTAGGTCGGGGTGCCCGAGCCTTTTCCTTCTCACGCAGCCCGATCATTGGGCAACGTTTGGATGCTGACAGGGCTCGGGGGCCGGGGTTAAAAGCCGGAGGCGTACAAGGGGGAAGGCATTAACTATTCCGAAAGACCAAAGAGCAGGAAAAGACGCCTCACCGCGGGCTTGTGTGCGTGCTGAACAGAAAACTAACAGGCATCTCAGCAAAAACCGTAAAGGAGAGAGACCTTCAAATGTTTCTAGCAATCTGAAACATGGTAATTATATAAATTTATCATTCCTACGTCAGAGCACATGACAAAACATATAGTCCTGAGCCGCACAACCACCGTTCGGCCAATGCTGGACCAGATGTACGCCAGTGGTGCACATACCCACCACTCAGGTGTGCCACGCAGCCCAGGTGTGCGCTCCATCCAGGTGCATGTACCTGCCCTCTGAGATGTCTGCACAAGGCCAAAGCCGCCCACCGACGTATTTCTCAGAATGCATCCTGTCACTAAGCAGCGCATGACTGTGTACTGGGGCTCAGGAAATTCGCTTCTGCCCGTGGCATGTCATTTGCTCAGCCACCCCGTCCCCTCGATGGGGCTCTCAGGGCCCCCGCCCTGATTTTGGCGAGGAAACGTGCACTGAGTTGAGTAAAGCTCTGCAGCTTACGAACAGCGTAAGCGATGCTTCAGACTCCGCTCTGTTTCACAGAGGACAGAGGAGGTGCCCAGATGCCCAGATACCCAGTCAGCAATTGAGAGAAACAGACCGTCCATCACACACGCAGCCCACCCGGAGCGTTAGGAGGGCGAGTCCCCGCCCACGCCCCACAGTCCGTCCCTCGCTTCTCCAGTGAGAAAACAGTAGCGTCCCACAGAAGAGCAGCAGGCCCGGGCGACAGCAGAGGCTGCAGAGGAAAGTCGATCACTCCACGGGCCCCCCGCCCCGTACCCCACCTCCTCCCCGGGAAGAGCACGGCTGTGGGGCGGTGGGAGCGCGGACCGCTGGGGAAACATCTGGAGCTCGGCGCGGGGAGGAGGGCAACAGAGAATCTGACAGGTCGGTGATGGCAGCACAGAGGCTCACGGTCACCAGCACTGAACAGCAAGGTCAACTGCCTTGCATCTGGCGGTCAGGAGACCATACGCGCGGCTAAAGTTAGTCCTAAGAGCACGGCCTTGACCCTGAGTCCTACGTGGTTTCCACCAAGAACCTTCCAGACCTGGGGAGCAGGGAGCCAACCCCGACGCCTAGAGCGCGCATCCGCGGGGGGCGGCGGGCGGCCCGCGCTCACCTCCAGCTGTCTCCGGGCCTCCTCCTGCTCCCGCCTCTCCCTCGCCATCCTCTGCGCCCTCTCCGCCTCCGCCCTCCGCCGATCTTCCTGTTCCTTCTCCTTCGCGAGGTTCTCGAAGTTCGCTCTGATGTTGCTGGTTTTGCTGTTGACTGGGGGTAGGAGAGGTTCACGTCCGACATCAGACACCACCGCCTCCCCGGACCGCAGCCCCACACCGGGTGACCAGGGAGCCCGCCCGGCTGGGCCCACCCCCACGAGCCAGCTCGTGCCCTTCTGTCTGCTGCCGCCAGCAGGACCGACGAATGTCACAAGCCTCGTATCTGGTGTTTCTATATTCCAAACGTCACTATTCTTTACCGCCACACACTCAGGAGGCAAAAAAAAAAAAACAATTTTCTGTAGGGATTCTTTTGATAGAATGGCAGAAAGCACTGATTTCTAGAAACTTCAGCCCCCGCATATGCATCTCTTCACGTTCGGTGTGCTGAATGCAAGGCTGGCGTCGTCTCGAGGAAGACCCTGCCTGACCGGCCGAGCTGCACGCCGAACCCCCTGACTTAGGCACGTCTGGGTCGGTGGCAAGCGTCCTCTCCCGGACGGACAGAAGAACCGCAGCGTGGCTTTCAGGTCCAAAGAGAACGTGGGAAAACTCGGGTCAAGCACTACGAGCATAATTTCCCAATTTTACTTAAAGACTCTGTGATGAGACCGACGACAATATTAACGCACGCCGTTATCTGGGTAACTAACGTATAAAGAAGTGAAGTTCCACATCCGGGGCATCGGCGTAACTCAGGGATCCAGGATGTCCCAGACGCCCAGTGCGTGTGCGAACCGTGCTCTGCAGGGAGCCTGACCAGAAAACCACTAGGGCGCCAGGTGCGGGCATCGACGCCGACGGCCGTGAGAACCCTCCTCTCTGCGCCAACTGCGGATCTGGGCGAGGCCAGATTTTCTTCCTAAACAACCTGATTTGTCACAAGAGACTGACCGCAGAAGCAGCTCCGACAATGCAACTGTCTCGCATTGAGATTTACAGACATGCAAAATGATGCCGCCCTCCTGCACTTTTTTGTTTTGAAAAGTTATTGTTTTCTTAAAACGTATGATTAACACGTGATGGTTTTATCATTTTCAAATGAATTAGTATCACTTTAAAGCCTGTTTAAATTCTAACCTAGTAAAGATCAGACATAACATAAACCACCCCAACGGGAGTTCTTGGGGTCCTTGATGACTCTCAGGCATGAAGTGTCCTGAGACCAGGGAGTCAGAACCGTTGCCCCCCCACCCCTGTCCACACCTCCAGCAAACAAAAGGTGACTCTGCTTCCTAGTTTCAATTTGCCACTTTCTATCCCATATACGTTTTCCCCAACGAGACTGTGCTCTTTGGGGCGGGGCCCCCAGAATGGAACGATGTGCTCTGCAGACCCCTGGACTGCAGGCTGCCTGTACACGCAGCGGCCACCTGCGAGGAGGGACTGTGAGCTGCCCCGCCAGCCGTCACTGGGAAAAGGCGCACGTGCGCTGGCTCCGGCGCAGGCGTCAGAACACGTTCCTCAGACCTCGGCCTTGCCATTGGGCTCACCTGGGCCGACAGGGCCACAGGACACAGGACACTCCTAGGACCTGGTGCCGGTGGACATGCCCTTAACCCAGCTCTGCACTAGGGAGCACCCCCAAAACAGACCCCCAAAAGGCGCCCTAAACTCCTGC
>NW_006435764.1:2516169-2520614 GCF_000325575.1 Pteropus alecto
CCCACTACCCCTCTGCTCCAGCGTTTTCCTGGGGGCTCCGCGGTGCGTGGGGACCCCCCCCCCACTCCCCAGCGACTCCACGCCTCTGTGTCTGCTGGGACGTACCTGCTTCGACCGGGATCGTCTTCTGATACGTGGAGGACACCTTGGCGACATCCTCGAAGGTGGCGGCGTTCTACCAAGACAGGAGAGGCCCGGTCGGGAGAGCGGCCTTCTCCTCCGTGCCCTGTGACGGCATCTCCCTATGCGCACACCGAGGCCCGCCCCGGTCCCCCGAAAGGACCGACCAGGGAGCCCAGAGGTCTCATTCCTCTTCCGTTTTCCAAGTTAACTGAGGCACGACCAGCTTAGGACGCACACGTGCTCGTGGTCACACGTGTCGGGATCAGAATAAACTATCCACAGACGGGGGCAGACAGGCGGATACAGGATTTCTAGGGCCGTGGGGCTGATCTGCAGGACACTACATGGCATACTTGTCACTGTACCGCTGTCCAAACCCACAGAATGGACAACACCGAGACCCAGGCAGCTCCTGCACCTAAGGCCCAGGCTTCCCTGCTGTACGACACGGGGCGGGAGGGGCGGGTGACAGAGAGGCAGAGGGGACGTGTGGCTCTCAGGGTTAACGAGGCAGTACTAAAATGGGACACGGACAGTATCAGCCTCACAGCACGGCTGTAGGGGGACAGGACAGGGGACCCGTGACGTACCAGAAGAGGCCTGGCACACGTGTGAGCTGCCTCACCGCCATGGGGAGGAGGACACACATCTGACTCAAATGTCCGTCCATCTGAGGCCACCCACGGGACCGCACGCTGACACTGAGAGCTCTGCGACTTCCCGGACCGACCGGGGAAGGGGTGGGGGATGCGAGCCCCAGGGCGCGACGCGCTCACCTTGTCCATGCGGTCCTTCTGCACGCCGTACTTCCCGCCGAAGCCTTTGGCGTAGTCTGAAATGCAGCAGGACACAGCACGTACCTCAGGGCGAGGACGGGCGCGGTGCCCACAGGGACGCAGGCCAAAGGGCCCGAGACGCCCGGAAAACACTCCCCGAGCAAAAGAAACGAGAAGCCCCAAGCGACGAGCCCTTCCTTGCAAGGCGGGTTCTGCTCCCACCGAGTTCAGGCAGGGCGGGCAGAGGGGCGCGCGCATGCTTCCCACGTCCTCCCAAGGGACAGCGGTGAACCGAGGGGACGCAGAGCCCCGCAGAGCGCCACTCACAGCACGGGCTCCCCCGGCCCCCGTGGCCCTGCCGTGCAGAGCGCTACTGGGAGGCTCAACTGCTACGTTTCTCTTGCTTTTTAAAAGAAAAAAAAAATTCCTTGGGGAAATTCTGCCAGCCAAACACTCATATCACAGCGACACAGATCTAGCTAACGGTCACACCGTCACGCAGTATGGGGGGACAAGATGCCACTCGTCTTCCACTCGCGTGTCGGGTTCTAACACCCAAGTCCGAATTTTGACAGTAGTTAAACAACTGCTCTAAGGAAAAACGCGTTTACCTGTCAGACAACCGACCTGTAACCCTGAAGATTTCCTGTCTCTTTTTAGCTTTATGGACACACCGCTTGGCTCTATGTGAAGTTACACATAGATGGTGTCATCAAAAAAAAAAAATGAGTAACAAAAGCAGCTCCCACCCTGAGCCAAAACACACCACCGCGAATGAGACAGACACCGTATGTGCCCCTCGCTGCCACGCCTGGGGCTGAAGGCCGGCGGTCTGACTGAACCCGACACGTCTCCCGCCTCGGAGGCAGTAAAGCGGCTTAGTCCATTCCTCACAGAAGTCACGGTCAATAGCAAGACCTCCTACAAAGGCTGCTGGGAGACCAGACGCCCCATTCCACAAACTGGCCGCAGTAGGGGTCTCGAGTGACATCACCTGCCAACTACAACCACGTTTCACCCAACACAAAACCCAAAGCTTATGAGGGGAAAAATGAACGGGGGAAGAGGGGGTGCGAGTTAGTATCGCTCCACCAACAAGCTGGGTCCAAAACACCAAGTGTCCCGACTTGGCTGGCCCGGGTGACTCGGAAGGCTGAGCCCTGAAGTCTGTGCTAGAAGTGGCTGCTGGGGGAGGACTGGTGAGCACCTGTGCCTTGCTGAGACTGGTGCTTGGCCGGTCCCTCCTCGTGATCAAACCCCACAGCGCAGGCGTCCTGCTTCTCGGACTGAACACCAAATCTGCCTCCGAAACCAGCCTCACAATCCGAAAATCCACAAGCGACAGTGGAGAAGACACCAGGAGGAAACGCAGGTCGGTTAGACCAGAACGAGCACGTGCAGGAAGGAGTCAGGCACGTGCTTCAGAGGCGGCGGGCGCGCTCCCCGGCTCGGGGCTACGGAGCCAGCTGCCGGCGTCACAGGCCGTCAAGGGTGCACGCGGAAGGTTAGAGAACACACTTAAAATCCGGGCACTTCAGTCCAGATCCGAAAACAGGTTAGCTGGGAACTGTACTAAAATAACTCAGCAAAGCCAGTCCATGCTCCGAGGTCTGTCTCGGGTCCTACCCGGGCTGCAGACGAGACAGCGCGTCTCTGTGCACGTGAAGAGAGACAGTCACACACGGCCTTCCGCCGCAGCGGTCAGCCCCACCCCCGGCCGCCGGCTGCAGGTGGCGTGCGTCTGCGGCACACTAGAGGCCTCCCCTCCCGCACGCTGCTCTGCCTGGGGCCAGGGCACCCTCTCGGTGGGCACACTATCAACGAGAGGCCCTGGAGTAGGGACACCGTCACCCCTGGGGCTGCACCGTGAGGGTCGAAAACAGTTCTCCCAGAAATGCCGCCAGCAATGGCGGCTTCGTAAGCAGGACAGGCTGCCCTTAGGACAACCCCAAACGGCGAAGACAAAACGACGCTGCTACACAAGCACAGCGAGAAGGCGGCAAGTTAAGGGACCCGGGCACGAGACCGGGCCCCCCGGAAACGCCCCCGGGGATGGGACGGGACCAGAGGGGACGGGAGGGGACGTGAGGGGACCGGACGGGAGGGGCCGCACCTTTCTGGGACTCATGCAGCTGCAGCTTCTCCTGGTGATCCCAGCCCAGAGCACACTTGTCTTGTCTGTCTGTCTGCACACCGAATTTCCCTCCAAACCCTTTCACGTAGTCTGCATGAACGAAGGCCACAATCCGGAATTAATGGGCAGCTTGGGTGACAGGCAGAAAGCACGTTTCCAACGCAGTGAACACAAGCGACTGGCCAAACCCGACCTTTCTCTCCCAGACCTTTGGTAAAACTTTGGGTCATGTTAAGAGGACCTTATGTAGGACATTTAGAGAGAAACCTAACCTATGATCTCAGTATTGTGAATCAACACAGACAGCATCCCACATCAAAAGCTCCAAGGCCCGCAGCTTAAAATCAGCACTAATGAGCCACCACAGTGCCACCATTTACAAACAGACGTGCAATGCACGGCTGTCAGAAGTGACACTCCTGGGGTGCGAGGGCCCCAGAAGGTGTGAAGATGCTTCCTCACTGAACAGCGGTGTTTAGCTGTCTTACAGCTGTGCGTTTAACCGCGGAGACACCACGCTGGGAGGCAGGCTACGTTCTGGTTTCCACTCCCGTGAGCACCTATCCCGTTAGCAGCGCCCGCAGGCGAAGATAAAACCGAAGCCACCTTTCTGGGACTCGTGCTTCTCCGTTTTGCCTTGATATTCGAAGCCGACAGCGCTTTTGTCCACCTTGTCCTTGTCGACGCCATACTTGCCACCAAAACCTTTGGAGTAATCTGAAAACGAGAGAAGCACTGTTTACGCACCGGCCACGGAGTCAGTCAGTCTGCGGGGCTCTGGGCGGCTAAAGCGAACCGAGCAAAGCAAAACCCCCTAGGCCTGCTGTGAGCCTGCTGAGTAACGGGGAAAGCGTTTTAAGGTGCCATCCACGTGCATAACAGAAACGTGAGGAGCAGTCACTAGCGAATTAATGACAGGTGCCCTTTGCTCCTCAGACGGCATGAAGTCGGTTTACCACGAGCCTGTGTGGGCAGGACGCGTGGCAGCAGGCCCCACAGGCCCCCGTCCTTCCCCGGCCGCAGTGAGCAGCGGAGTGCCGGGGTGTCCCCCAGGAAACAGGCTCGACGTGCGGCATCTCCAGGAATACCAGCGGCTCCTGGTGCGGCGAAGCCGGACCCCGCCTGGACGCATCCTCTGACTAGGACACGAGGGCCTGGGAGGGGCCAGAGGGTGCCCCATGCTCGCTGGTGCCCCCGACTCCCCGAGGCAGCGCTGGCTCTTCCGGGGTTCGCAAGGAGAAAGCCTGGGCAGCGTGGCGCGTGTGCTGGGCACGGGCACGCAGGGCCCGGTAACGAGACCAGCAGAGAGAAAGCAGCCGAGCCTGAGTCATCGGGCCGCAGGTGGTGGCCGCAGGTGGTGGCTGCAAACTGCGTGACAAGGAAGGGGCCATACAGAGGCGGGCCCAGCGGCA
>NW_006435764.1:2520686-2530480 GCF_000325575.1 Pteropus alecto
GAGGTGTGTTTCCAGTGCCGGTTTGTTTCTGTTTTTAAAAGAAATCTGGGTTTTTTTAATTTGAGCTTTCAATTTTTAAACATCGACAATTACTTTTGAAAATTTAAATGCACAGGCCGACGGAACGCACGCTGCAGAAGCAGCGCAAACGTGGCCTCAGACGCCCTCGGGACACGGTTCGCAATGCGCCCCTGACGAGGCCGCCACGGGGAAGGGAAGCACCAGCCAAGTTCCAGGGACGATTCGGCACTATCGAAATTTTGGATCCACCGTCCTTTGAGCCGGCAATGCCATTTCTAGGAACGTATTCGTGTGAATATTCGCTTAAGTCCATAAGATACGAGCACTAGAATATTCCCCACACTTGAAACTACATCAAAAAACTGGAAATACCCTACAATCTACATTCTAGAGGGATGGTTAGATAGATTAGACTCGTCACACAGCGGAGGAATGAGCTGTCACTAAAAATGCGACACACACACACCCACGACCTGAGAAGATCAAGAGCGTCCAAACCTCGCGTGCTAAAGACACCGAGCGATTAAGCGCGAGGCGGCCCAACGTGACCAGAGGAGGCCCCGGAGCTTACTCTGGGGATGCGTGACTCGCAGAGGGGGGGCACCCCGCGGCGAGCGGGGCCCCGCGGACGGACAGACCTTTCTGCGACTCGTGCTTCTCCGTCTTGCCCTGGTAGTCGAAGCCCACGGCGCTCCTGTCCACGCGGTCGGCCTGCACGCCGAACTTGCCGCCGAAGCCGCTGGAGTAGTCTGCGGAGACAGGGCGGCCGCGGTGAGGGGCCGAGGACACGCCGCCGCCGTGGAGAAACGGTCGGGGTGCGACTGCCGCCAGGCCAAGCACATACGTTAAAACACACCAGAGCCACCCGCCGTCACACACGGGTGACGCTGGACCCCAGCAGTTGCGTCCCTTTCAACCATTAGAGGGCACAACGAGGACGGAGCTGCGGCCCCGCCGGGGAACGTCACCACTGGGACGCAGAGCAGCGTGGGAGGAAGCTGGGCCGCGGGAGCCCTTTCCAGAAAAGCCCCCAGCCCTCCCACGCACGCGGTGGCTGAGTGCCCGCGATCCGAGCACGCGTCCCCCGGTCACCCGATGACACGCACGAGGCAGAAGGGAAGAGGCGGCAAAACACCTCAAGTGCTCGGAGGAAGCGACAGGCTTAAGGAGGCCGGTGGGACCTCGTGAGACCGCCAGCGCCATGTCAGGGTCCCCGCGTGGCGAGGACCTCAGGGACCTCCTAACAGCTCCGCTCTCCCGCTGGGGGCGGGGGGCGCGCTCTGCCTGCAGTCAGAGCGAACGTCCGCGGGGCCACTGCTGTCGGGCGAAGTACCGACGTGGGAGACGTCACGACGAGAGCAGATGCCGGGCCTCGTGTGCTGAGTGACGGGGACCGCACTGTCACACAATCCAGGTGACTCCGACACTTAAAGGGGAGAGCGAAGTCCTCCCTTGGTGGCAGCCGCCCATGCCCAGGCCTCAGGTGACTGCGTCCTCCCACGACAGCCCAGCGGGCTGCGCAACACGGCGGCCCCTCGTCTCACCTTTCTGGGAGGCGTGCTTCTCGGTTTTCCCCTGGTATTCAAAGCCCACGGCAGACTGCAGCGGCGAGAAAAAGGGAGAAGTGTTGCACGCGCCTCTGAAACACGCGACACGCTGAAAACCACGGCCACGTTATTTTTCTAACTCTGACTCGCTAAGCCAGGTGCAGGGCTAACTCAAGCCAAAAGCACTGGCGTGTGGCATCTGTATGCCCCACAGGTGCGACAAAGCCCGGAGGGCTGCCCGGGCCAGGCTGCGTCTCTGGTGGCCCAGCCTCCCCGCCCAGGGATTTCAGCCACATCTCACTCGGGGACGACTCCCCATGGCCGTGCACACACGTGCTTTTCAGATGGGGTCTGCCACGATGTTAGGGCGACGCCAACATGGGGAGTGAGAACGGAGCCCGTGGGCGTCCTCAAGCACAGCTACGGGACACAGGCACCGTCACCCCGCTTTATGGGCAGTAAGTACGGAGCCGTGGCAAACGGGGGGCCGGGCCAGACTGCGGGCTGACGTCTAACTGCAAATCCCAGGCCCCACTGCTGCGACACTAACCGCAGGTGACCGTCACAGTCAGAGACCGGGCCGCGTTGCGAGCTGTGAGGCCGCGCAGGCCCACCGTCAGGAGCACCATGCTCCCTCCAGAGGCCCAGAGGGACACGCCAAGGGCAGCTGGCTCTGGGCTGTAGAGTCGCCCCTGACCCTCCTCAGCCCTGGCTCCTCACACTGCGTCACTCACCTGGTCAACCCTGTCCAGCTGGACGCCAAACTTGCCTCCGAAGCCCCGGACGGAGTCCACCTGGGAGCAGTGCTTGGAAAGCGTCGCCTGGTACTCATGGCCGACAGCCGACTGAGACAGGACACAAAACAAGGTGTGAGACGCCGGCCAATGCCACTGGTGCAGGCCCAGGGGGGCAGCGCCACCTGCTGTCAGCGTGGGCACCCCTCAAACGCCCTCGCGTGGAAGTCGGGCTGGAGTTCTGCTCCCAGGGACCCACCGTGCCACAGCCCGGCACAGGCGTCACCTTGCTCCTTCAGCCACGCGCTCCCAGAAGCCGCCGGAGTACCCTGGCCAGGTGTGGCTCTGACGTGGCGGGGTGTGAGGCATGAACCAGGGGGCCGATGCCCGTCCAGAACCACGGAGCCCACGGCCTGCAGCCCGACACCCGAGGCCCGTCTGCAGGGCGCTCCCGGCAACAGCTCGGCTGCCGAGGGGAGGCGCCTCCACGCCACATGACCAGGAACCACAACCAAACGTACTGACTCTGCTGAAGAACGAGACGCAGACACAGGTGCTGAGTTCTCACACACTGAGTCAGCGTCTACCGAGCGTGCGCCCCTCCCAGGCGTGGAGCACACCTGTCACCGCATCGGCTCATTCCAGCGTCACCAACCTCGTCAACCCCACTGGCAGAGAAGGAAGCAGGTTCAGCCACCTTCTGCTCGAGGTCACACGTCTACCGAGCAGCAAACTCCGGGCTTTCCACTTGCCACACCTGTGGGTCACACCCGTGGCCCCACCCTGTGGGGAAATCTCTGTGGGACCCACCACATGTACCATTCCCATGTCGCATGTGGCGGCTTCTAGGATCCAACTGTCGTGGTCAGCGGTAGACTCAGAGACCCCAGGGCCCACACAGCTAAAAATATTGTGACCCAAACTCAGCGGCCCCGCCCTGCCCACAGCACAGGCCCCCACCGGCCCCCGAGTCAGAGTGGACAGTGGTCACAGATCCCTCGGGTAAGGAGTGGTCACGTGACAGACACGTGACCAGTGCGGGGCGCGGAGAAGGCACATCCACACTCGTATTCTCGCCCCAGCGAGTCCCCACGGCCTAGGAACTGCCTCGCCACAGCTGCCCCCACAGAAGGGGCCTGTCAGAGTCCCGTTTATCTGGAACTTCACAAAACCAGGCTCAGGGTCAAGGCGGGGTCAGCACCGCCACTGAAGTCAGCACGCGGCTCAGCGTCCGTCCTTTCCACGTCCCAGGGAAAAGGCAGGTGTCACTTAAACTTCAGACCTGCGCTACCCTCTCTCCCAGGCCTGCTCCGCTGTCCACAGCCGACCGCCACGCACGGGACCCACGGCCTCCGAGAACGGCTGTGGGAGACCAGCCCCCGCGGCCTCTGGGATCTCACGCACAAAAACACCGACGAGCGACACCGAGAGGCAGGGTGCCAAAGGGACTCCCAGCATGACTCTCGGTCCGAGAGAGCTTGTAAGAAAACGGTTCTAAAAACATGGCCAGAGCAACAGCCTGGCAATTTCTCCAACTTCTTCACTGAAATAGATGATCCCAAATTGCTGGAAACGCCGTCTGCTCCCGGACGCTAGGCCCTGGGGGCTGCTCTGGACGTGCTCTGGCCGGGACGGGGCGCGACGCGGGTGGAGCCTGCCCCGTGCCCAGACCAGTGTGGACGGCCCGGCATGGCTGCGCCCCTGGCCCTCGCAAACGCGCGCTCGCCCGAGCCCGGCTCATCCCACACGTCGCCACCACACAGCCCTCGGTGCTCAGCAGAGTTCTCAGAGTTTTTTTTCAATTTCTGGAGAGAACGAGTTACAAAATAACTTAAGCCACTTAAGTTTGGGTTTGAATCTTAGTAATTTCTGACAACGGGTGGGTTCGATCGTGCTCACATGAGCTGACATCTAACCTCCCTAAGTGCGCAGAGACACAGCGGGCCACCGCAGGCCTGCAGCAGCGCCCCTGCCAGATTCACCTGTGGGGACGGCCACCTGGCCATGCCCACTGGGGTGAGAGTGCATTTCCCTGAGCCGTCCAGGTGTCTCTGCCGCGTGGGCCAGAGGAGGAGACCCCGGGCATCCACGAGACATCCATGTGCCGCCACCACGGTGCCAGGCCAGGCACGTGGGGAGGGCGATGGGTGTGGGCCCCGAAGAGCCTCCACAGAGAGGACAGCACGATGTGGCAGCAGCACCGACAGAGGGAAACGAGGGTGGCAGAAGGGCAGGGAGATGCGACCAGTCTCGCGGGGCAGGCTCACCAGAGAAGCTGCTTGGACGAGACAGGCCTGAGCCGAGGTGCCAGCAGGGACAGGGTCCCAGCAGCAGCAGAGGAGCCAGAAATGACAGACAGCAGGTGGCTGCTGCTCTCACGCTCCTCCTTGATAGATTCTCACTGTTTTCCCCAACGTGTCATCTTTCCAATCGCAACTCCTCATCGGTTTCTCTGCGCCCAGCTCCCCCGGTCCCGTGAGCGCAGGCTCTGCTGGGGTGGGAAAGGCTTCCACGCCTCGGTCCCCTCCCACCTAACCACGGGGTGCTGTCTGTCTCGTCTGTCTGTCTGTCTGCACCACTAAAAGCTACTAGACTTTTCTTTAGACTCCAAAGATGGTTCCACCCCCGCCTTCCCTGTTGCTGTGTTGAGACGTCTCCGGGAGTGACAGTCACACCGCAGAACGTCCCTGTCTCTTTCCTGCAGCTCGTTCTTCATCCAGCTCCGGGCTAATTCAGGATGTGGTTTGGGGTGCCCAGAGGCTCCCCACTTATCTACTCTGTGGTGACAAGGTGTGGCACGGCGCACTGTGACACGGCCCAGACACTGACTCCCATCCGTACACGAGGGGAGAGGTGTGGAATTACAGACCAGAACGACACCTGCTGACATTTCTCCTACACTGACGGAGGGCAGACCGTGCAGGGTGAGAACCACCCCACACCGCTCAGACTGGGGGTCCACGGCCATGCGTGGAATTCAAACAGCTGCCTAGCTGGAGAAGCAAAGCCACGAGCCATGACGATGCACTGTCTCCTCTCCAGAGGGCTGGCGGCGGGGAGGGACCAGCCCTTCTGACCAACCCACGCCCCGTGCTGTCAATCCTGCTGTCAATCGTGCAGTCAGCGCTGACGTGACCGTGGACTGGGACGTGGCCATCCCACAGCTCTCCGCCCACCTACTGGGCAGTGACTTTACGCCGAGGGCCAGGCCACTCCCTGAAGGTCACTAGACACACGAAGCCGGCACGCCTGCTGGCTGCATTTTCACCTGTGGTTTGGTGTGTGGACTGGCGCGATTTAGGCCACACATGGGACTTCGGGCGGTGGTGACACCAACACCTGCAGTCAAGGCGCTTCTGGACTTCTGTCCTGGCCTCTGGGAGCTGACCTCCCCTCCGAGCCTTCTGCACATTGCCCACTCCCCACCCAGCACCTCTGAACTCTTAAAAGTGCCTCCAAAAGGAGGGAACACTTTATATGTGAGGTCGATCAACAGAGGGCCACTTCTGGCAAACTCAAGCTCAACAAATTGACTCGAAACTTATTCTGAGGAGTCTACGGCCATGCCACCCTGAACACGCCTGATCCCGTCTGATCTCAGAAGCTAAGCAGGGTCGGGCCTGGTTAGTACCTGGATGGGAGACCACCTAGGAAGACCAGGTGCTATAGGAGTTAAAAAAAAAAAAAATCTCATTCGGAGGCACCGGTTTGAGTGATCGGCTCCTCTGCCAACCACATGAGAGGTCAAAGCAAACCAGGCACTCGGCGCGACAGCCGCCAGCCACTTACTTTGTCCATTCTGTCCTGTTCCACGCCGAACTTCCCTCCATAGCCGTGCGAGGCCTTGGGTCCTGTTTCCAGCTCCTTCTCTTTGAGCGTCTGGTGTTCTTGAAAAACATTCTCCCTCAGCTTGTGGATGCTGGCGGGGGAGAGACGAAATAGGACAGAGAGGTAAAACAGACATGCGCCCCCTCCTCGGGGGCAAAAGAGGCCAGGGAGCGCCATCCCTGCACATTCGCAAGCCTCCGTCGTTTGGGGCCCCCGGACCCCGCCTTCCACGTCGTCTTTACGGTTCTGCCAGCTGGCCCGCCTGCTCCTGCAGCTCTCAAGAGTCAAATGCAAGTCAATCTGGATCCACACAGTGAACCTCCAAAGGAAGCTGCCCTGAAACGTGAACCCCTTATTTATTTCACATGGAGAAAAGCGTCTCGATTTTATTAGATAACAGTTAAGAAAGCCAGTTCTTTAAATGTCACCCGAGGCAGAGGCAAAAGTAGTCAGACATCCCGTCCCCAGGTGTCCCTAGGACACTGGCCGAAACCTTCAGACAGCTTCTCTTTGTACCTGAACTACTCCAGCTGTCTGCGTATGAGGCAATCAAAGGCTTTCAGGATCTACGATCTAAAAGCCTTTTTTTAACTCTAAACACCCGCAACAATGAAACAGATCAGAAGACGTGGTCAAACACAGGCAGGAGACGCTGGAGGGGCTCGGAGCCACCTTGCGTGGGGGGCCATCCTGCCCAGGGGACACGACGTCAACACCTGCAACGTCTAGACAACGATCCCAGGAGTGTAGCTAAAAACGAAGGCAGGCTTGGGCACTGCCCGAGCCCCATGAGCGGGTGAGGAGCGCCCCTAAAATCCCGGTGGGACCCCAGGGGGCCGAGCGCTGCCCCCCTCCCGGTGCTCTCTCTGAATCCCGGCCGGAGGCCGCCGGGACCAGGGATTGCGTCTGCTCTGCCACCCGCCCTCTCCGACCTGGTCCCATGCCCTGGGGAACAGGAGGAAGGACACGACCGCTGACTTAACCGACGACGTGGCTGTCAGCCCGACCCCACGGCCCTTCACGCGGCGGCCCCGGGCCCTTCACGCGCTCTAGTGGCTTCTGTGCAGGGTGTGGGCGCAGCACATCGGGGCGCGGGGGGTGGGGGACGAATACTGGTGTCTGAGATGGCCACACGCACACGTCCCTCTCCCTCTGCATGACTCGCTGAGTCTCTCTCAGACAAGAACAGCCTCATCCTACTGCACAGCTACTGGGGCCAGCGACACGAGTTCTCCACAAATGACCAGAGCAGGTCACCTGGTCGGTGATGGCGCCCTCGAGATTAGGGAATGAGAGGCAGCACCCGCGACGCAGTGCAGCGGAAAGGAAAAGTCTGGGCACGTTTAAGAAGCTCCCTTTGCGTCCGCTCCCAACGAGCACACGAGCTACCCCACAGTGCTGAGTCAGGGACAGGGACACGCTGAGGGCGCCTCCTGAGAACACGGTTCTGAGAATTCAGCTCACAGTACCCAAAGGGCAATGGCAGAACAATAAAATTATAATAAAATAACAAAAATCAGGGGGGGCGTCTAAGGTCCTAGGCACTCAGTGACCTCTCCTGGGGGTGGGGGGGGGAGTCCGATCGTAGAAAGAGCTTAGGCGGTGTCATCGGCACGGGAACCGCAGCCCTGAAAAGTAGACTCTCTACAATTTAAAGTGTATACACGCGCACGTACGTACACACACGCACACACACGGCTAATACCGGTCTCCCAAATTATTCGATGTCTACACACACGTCTAATACTGAACTCCAGAATCACGCGTGTGCATACACATGTAGCGCGCGCACGCACGCACACACACACACACACATCCCATCTCACATCAGGCGTACGACAAAGCCACCCTGACACCCGCGAGCATCCCACGGCCGAGCTGGAGACGTAAGCGCCCCTCTCCGGGCTTCGCACCGCCAGTTCACACCATCACAGGAGAAGTCTCTTACTTGATGTGCTCCTGGTGCCCGGACCCCTGCACGGTTTTGGCCCCCCATCTCTGTTCTTTTTCACTCACGTCATTCTGGAAGGAAAAATAAGAGACGAGTCAACCCCACAGCCCCGTGGGACAAACGCGCCGAGGGCCAAACAGAATCCTCGGGAAGTCGCTCATCTGGAAGAACACAGGACGGCAGGTGAGTCATACCACAAAATCGGGGTCTGTCTCCCAGTCGTCGGCTCCCCCGTCATCCTGGGTGATGGACACGGCGTGGCCTGCAGACGCTTTCCACATCTGGAACGACAGCGCGGAGGGTTTCAGGGACCTCAGAGGCCAACGGACACGTGCTTTGGCCAAAATACCAAAACCCCGACACAGCACAGGGAGGGCAGGGAGCCCTACCATCAAGTGGCCTCGTGATCCCTGCGTCTGAATGACACGACGGGAACAGAGAAACGCGGTATTATCGTTCTAACGCCGCCGTCAAATGGCTTCAGAAACACAGCAGGAAACACCTATGGCTTCAGCTCAAGTAAGAAAATTTTCTGGAAAATGAAGTCACGTGTGCACTTACTTCATTCATTAGAAATATGTCCCTGTTCCACTACGTCTTATGACAAAAGTGTTGTCCAAGCAAAAAAATGCCTTGGGTTGTCCAAACCAACACTGTGAATATACTAAATGTCACCAATGGCAAAAATTTTATGTTACATGTATTTGATCACGATTTTTTTTAAAACTCCCCATTTTGGTTTCAAATGCTTATGGAAATGTAACAGTGACTTTAACACCCAGACTGACAATTCAGCAAGTATTTCGAGTCACTTTCTAAAGTGCTGCATGTAAAATGCCCACTTTTCCTGCTTGCTCCTCAGCGCTTTAACTCGGTCAGTTTTTATCCGGTACAGGAACAAGGATACGGTGCCACACCTGGACAGGGTAATTCGCTTCCTAACTCAAAGGAAGAACCAACCTTTAAGGGTTTCCAAAGAAAACGACGTATGCGAAGAACGGATCCATGTTCCACAAAGTACTAATAAAAATGTTCTCATAGGCCAGGAAGCGACTGAAAAATTAGCTTAACTTAATGCACCGGAAGCTCCATCCAGGTGCGTGGACAGAGGATGCCTGAGTCCCTTGTGTGGCGCCACACTAGCACTCTGTGCTTGGGTTAAGGCAGGACGAAAGCCCGTCACCAGCTCGAGTCCCCCGCCAAGACCCATCCCCCCAGCTCTGCTGGGTCTCAAATCCAAATACGAGGTGGCATCCACCGTGAACCAGGCCTCGGCACTCTCGAACTCCCAGATGTGACTCCTGCCACAGTAGCCAAGCAGGGAGCAGTCTGCAGGTGGGTGGGGCGGGGCTCAGATGCCCCTTGCAGGCCACCTGGAACCTCATTCCCATCTGGGTGTCCCAAAGCACAGCAAGACCTCCCCAGGTGTGTCCTGCCACCGACACGAGTTTAGAGAGCACAGAGCACACAGATCAAAACCTCCGCCTGGGAGGCGCCAGCGGTTCCCCGTCCCAGGGCACCCGAGGGAATGTGGGCAAAGCAGCGGCTGCCCCAAAGCTAAACCATCTGCCCAGTCTCGGCCTCCCCGAGTCTGCCCGGAGGCACACCCGCCGACTCCAGCACCACGGTTCCAGAAACTCAGACGAAAGGACAGAGCTCTGCAGAGAACGGGGGGCTAACCCCGCCTAAGGCAGAGGGGCGAGCAGATGCCTT
>NW_006435764.1:2530537-2534374 GCF_000325575.1 Pteropus alecto
CTTTCTAAAGCACACGCGGCACTGGAAACTTGATTTTTTGAAGAAAGGAATTTCCTCCCAGAAAGTGACTGTCCTACCTCTGCAAACCCCCCGGGAGAACATGTGCCCAGCCCCGGTACGGGGGTTCACCCTGGCCACCCCAGGGCAGGGGACAGCAATGTTCGCAATGTGCGAACCTTTCTTTCCGGATGAAAAACTCTGTTTAAAACACAGCGATCCAAGCATGAACCCCCAGGCATGTGGACCGGTCTGGTCTGTGAACAGACTCGGGGGGAGGGGGGCAAGCTCGGGGAGGCCGAGACTGGGCAGGCCTTGTGCGCGGGGGCCTCAGGACCAACACCTCTGAGATCCTCTCCATCAACGCCGTTTCGTAAAGAAACCCGAAAGGAGCATTTTACCAACCAAAAAGTTCGCCCGCTTTTCAGGCGCCTTGACAAACTGCAGAAAATAAGAACTTTCAGAAACGTTCTAACTGTATGAAGTTTCTCGTTAGGGCACACGGCTGGCACGCACTTCCCGTTTGTTAGCATCCTGGTAGGTTTCCATTCTTTGTTCATTCTAATTGACGACACTGCTAAAAATAACGAAATTCTATTACTGTGAGTCTTTTAAAAAATAAGAAAAACACTCCCCGAAGGGGTCATAATGTGGCCGAGAGAAAAAACCAGCACAAAGATGGCTACGGGACCGTGCAGTGAGGCCACCTGGGGAGCGGGGAGAGCAGGCTGCATCTCTAATGAAGGGATACAGTTACTGCACAGAGATCAGGACCCGGTTCCCCAAGCCACCAACTCCCAGCCTTTTTTGCCAGAGCCTCACCAGACAGTGCAGAGCAGATGAAAAAAACAGACAAAGAGTAGTTCCTGGGAACAAACCTGTCACAGGTTCAAGCCCCTACCTCGGCACGTTCGTAGTGAGTGAGGACCAGACGGAGGGTCTCTCCCAGCCGGCCCCCCACCCAATTTCCTGTCTAGTTCCAGGCCTACTATTCGCTCCTTCCTTCTCCCGAGTCCCCTTCAGAAATCCTACCTGCGTCGGTCGCTCAGTCCCTTCAGGCTACTGCAGTTATTGCTGAGATCAGCCACCAAAAGCCACTAGTGACAAGCTCAGATCGAAAAGGGTTGATTACCCTCTCAATATTTTAGGTTTAAAAAAAAAACTGCAAAAATAACTCTGAAAAATTAAAAGCTTGGGTACTTTTTGGATCTAAAGATCATATCCCTGGACCTCTCTCTACCTCCCACCACACACACACACACACACACACACACACACACACACACCCCACATATGTACACACACGCACACACACAATTTTCCCAATCCCCCCACTTGGAAAACAGATCAAAGACCTAAATGTCTGAACTAAAGCCATTAAACTCTTAGAAGAAAACAAAGGCATAGATTTTCATAACCTTCGATGTGACAATTGGGCTCAGATATGAAACCAAAAGCACACGCAAGAAGAGGAAAACCTGGACGAAATTTAAAAGTTTGTGCTTCAGAGGACACCATCAAGAAAATGAAGACAAGTCACAGACCGGGAGAAACAATTTCTGAGTCACGCAGCCAGGATAAATACAGAACACTTACAACTCAATAATAAAAAGGGCAATTTAACCACATTCTAAAACGTCTACATACGCATTTCCCCAAAGAAGATAAACAAGTGGCTAATAAACTTCTGAAAACATACTCAGCATCCTTAAGCATTAAGGAAACAAATCAAACTCCCAATGAGACACCACGCCACACCTGAAATCGGGAAGATAGACAGTAACAAGTTGGGTGAGGGCAGATGATCAGAATCCTCATGTGTTGCTGGTGGTAACGGGAAACGAAAAACAGTCTGCATCGAATGTCACGTTACCACACGACCCGGCACGAGCCGCTCCCACGTACACCCAAAGGAGATGAACACATGTGTCCACATAGAAACGTGTCCAGAGATGTCCATGGCAGCGCTACTCACTGTGGCCCCAAGTGAAACGACCCAAATGCCCCTGTTATGTAACTGACACAGAACACGTGCTCCAGCCACACGACAGGATGGAGTACTACTTGGCAACAAAAAGCAGCGGAGCGCTGACACGCTCCCACGTGGGTGACCGCTGAAAACATGACAGCGTGCAGAAGGAGCCAGACACAAAAGACCATGTACTGTCCGGCCCCACTTACATGAAACGTCCAGAACTGGCAAATCTGTATGGAGACAAAAGGTAGGTCAGCCACACGTGGAGCGGGGGTGGGGGGGAAGGGTGGGGGAGGGTGTTACAGGCTTTCTTCTAGAAGGGATCACGTAACCTAAAACCGATTGTGGCGATGGTTGCATGACTGTGACTACACTAAAAACTACTGAACTGTATCCTTTAATTGGGAGAATTGTACGATATGTGAATTACATATCGATAAACTTGTAACCAAGAAATACTGTTTGGGGAAAAAAAATAACACCGCTATCAACCCTTAACAGCACATTAACAACAAACCTCCCCTGCGAATGCCACGCACACACGCAGCGTGGGAGCGTGCACTGCCATGCAGACAGCGAGAACTGCTCCAGAGGCGAATGCTTTCCCGGAGAAGTAGCTTTCCATTACCCTATCTCCAGCGCAGCGGAAAACCAAACGGAATGAACGGGCATTTGACCAGCCAGATAGCACAAGGCCATTCCCAGCACCAGTCACTCAGAGGAAACTCCTCCCATCCCCGCCTTGGGCATATTTACTCAGTTTACTCCAAGCACCTGCCTGCGCCCTGACCACAAGAGACCAGACCTCTGATGGCCCCCGGCCCAGCTCCAGGCTGCCCCAGGACACTGGCCCGTGGCAACGCTAGGCAGGCAGTCCCAGCGCTGTGACTCACCCACTCACCCCAACACTTTCTGAGCACCGACGGCAGAGCCCGCACAGCCCAGACCAAAGATCTGAATCATCGATAAATTCCATTCATTTAAGTGTTTTAAAGATGAGTTCATCAAAATGCTTCCACTCGGTCAGCTGCAGTGGGGGTAAACTTCCAGGTACTGGGGCAGAGTGTCGAAAACAACCCTGCCTGACCCTGGCTCTTTAGCCTTGTGCCCCAACGTCGTGTTTGGGGCTCTTCCTTGCTCCTGGAGGATTGTGGGAGTTTCCTAACCAGGGCTGCCTCGATGGCCCAGCGGCGACTCACTGCGGTCAAACACAGGAATGGGAGCGGGGGCTCTTCCAAACCCCAGCCTTTCTGGCGCTCTGCTAGCCAGGATCACGCGGTCTGGACCTAGTGGGTTAACCCGTGACAAAGCACGGGGACCGGGAAGGTGCGGGGAGAGGCCGACACGTCCACAGAGAAAGCGCTGTCCCCCTCCGTCCGAGACCCTCCCGCGGGGGATCAAGCTCCGTTGGACTCAGACGACAGAAACACGGTAAACCTAGAAGCGCCTTTCTGGAGATTTCCAACACACCCAGCGGAGGCTGCTCCAAATTTAGAGCCGCCGCACTAGCTGCAGCTGCGCTCGTCGCTGCGTTTCCATTGACCCGATTGCAAGACCTGCCAGAAGGTGCGCCCCTCCGGGTCAGAGAGCGACCCCTCGGACCCCCGCCCCACCGGATCCCAAACCGACCCTCAGGACGCCCGGCACCTTCCCCCTCCGCTTTCCAGCCCCTTCCCCTTACCCCTGGGTCCTGGGCCCCTCCGTCCGATTCCGAACCCCCTCCCCGTAGGGCCCCTCCTACCTCCACACTCTCGAACCTCCGCCCCTAGCCGGCCAGACCGCGGAACCCCTCCCTGCCTGGCCCCTCTCCTCCCCCTTCCGCCTTGCAGTCCCGGCCCCGCCCCCGCGGACCCCGCCCCCTCCCT
>NW_006435764.1:2535238-2556259 GCF_000325575.1 Pteropus alecto
CCGCCCGGGCCCCGCCTGCCGCGCACACCCGAAAATGAAGTGCTTTTACGTGCAGACTCAGTTTACAGAGCGCCCGCTGGGTCCACACAGTCCAGATGCTTTTCCACGACTCGCAGCTCTGCCCGGGGTGAGAAGGGGAAAGCGAGCCAGGCGTGGGGTCGGTGCAAGTGCCTTGCGCCCTGAGCACTCACAGGCGACCTCACGCACTTGTCCATCCATCACACACGCACATCCGCCCTCCATTCGGCCACCCACCTGCCCATCCACTGATCATCCATCCATCCATCCAAAGAAGGCCCGATGTGTCCGGGATAAGTCAGCAGAACAAAAATGGACCTTTTCCTCGGCCCTCGCAGCCTGGAGGGGAGCTCAGGCGTTAATCCCGTAGATATATAATTCTACTGGGGGGAAGGTGGGACCGGAACTGCTCCCCGGAAATCGGAGGAGGTTTCTTGGATCAATGAAAGTAACTTTTGCGCCAAGATCTGGAGGCCAAATGTGAGTGAACAGTGAGGAGGGAAGAATTTTCCATGCAGGAAAGGTCTTGACGCAGAGGAATTTGAAAGGTCTGTGGGCGGAAGTGCGGTGAAGCAGTGAAGCGGGGCGAGAGGGTTCCAGGTCACGTAGAGGTTGGCGGGGCCAGCAAGGACCTTGTTTCTTTTGTGTTTGGTTGGTTGGTTTGTTTAAAGAAATGAGAAGTCCTTGGAGGAAGTTAAGCAGAGGAGAGACATAAAGTGCAGTGTGAGGGGACGCCTCTGGTGTGCAGACAATGGATGGGAAGAGGGCCCATCATTTTGCTGTAGGTGGGAGCCTGGGACGACAGCCAGTTCAAGCAAGCTGGTGGGGGCAGGTAAGATGGAGGGAAGCAGGTAGACAAAAGACATTTTGCTTAGAATGGATAGGGGGTGTGGGGGAAAGGAGATGTCAGGTGTCAAAGGATAATTTCTTTTTAAGATACAGTCACCATATTTCTATAAAATGAACACATGTCAAAGATTTATCTAACTTAATAACGTATGAAGCAATACAGTGTTACGCCTTGTTCAAAGGAGAAGTCAAAGGAATTTGCAGAAACCGGCCTACCCACACGGCAGTCATCAATTGTGTGTCATACACACAGCTAATTTGCATGTCTATGGGCAAGAATTCTATGCATTGCTGTCTGTTTCCTGCAGAGTAAGTGGCACCTCTACAGCCGTATGAAATGGTCTAGGCCGAAACAAAGGCACACATCCCCAAGAATCAGGTTAGGTTACAGGCCCCACCATTCTGCTGAATATCCAAATGTCACTTTGGAATATTGAGTGGGTCGAGGGGGAGACGTAAGATTGAGCGGAGTGAGAATACAGTTTGGGACTCGGGAGATTTGCGATGCCTGCGTCGCATCAAAGCGAGGTCTCAGAAGTGATGCTGGAGAGATGGCTTTTCAGCCGGGGCTTTAAGAGAAAGCAGGATAGGACAGAAAAGGTAGGAAGGGGCCCCAGAATAAGAAGTTCAAGCAGAGGCACAGAGGCGGGAAAGAATGGGGTACACGTGAGGAGAGCAGGAGGTCAGACAGAATGAGGATTGTCACACGCCATTACTCCAGACAGTGCAGTGGTGTGTGCAGTCGAGCACCACGCTGGTCGTACGCACAGAGGACAGATCATGTGGGGACCCAGGGAGAAGCCGGCCATCTGCCAGCTGGGAAGAGAGACCTCGGGGGAAACCGGCCTGACCGACACCCGGATCATCGCATGTCCAGCCTCCAGGACCGCGAGGAAATACATGTTTTTTTTGTTAAGTCACCTGGTCTGTGGCATTTTGCTGTAGCAGGGCGAGCTGACTACTACAACCCTGGATGAACCACACTCCCGTGTCCACGCCTCTTTGGTATGTGACTGTCCTGGTCAGTTCCGGCTCCTATGATAGGACACCATTGACTGATGGCTTTGTAACAACAGAAATCTATTTTTCGTAGTTCTAGAGACTAGAAGTCCAAGATCGAGGTGTTGGCAGATCCAGCGTCTGGTTCACAGACGTGTCCTCTCATTGTGGGGGGGAGTGGTAGGGGCGCGGTCGCTCTCCGGAGTCTCCTGTGAGAACATGAGGGCTCCACCCTCGGACCTAAGCACCTCCCAGAGGCCCCGCCTCCTAACACCATCACCCTGGGCATTAGGCTTCAACGAATGAATTTTGGGGACACAGTCCAGTTCGTAGCAGTGATATAGCTGTCCCTGGCTCCACAGAAAGAGATGAATGGGGTCTGTTTCTCTATCTTCTTGAATCTGGGCTGGACTTGTGAGTGGCTCCAGTCAATAGGATGTCACAGAAGTGACATTGTGTGGGTTCTGGGGTCTGTCCCTAAGGATAAGTCACAGCTTCTGATGTTGCCCACTTGGAACCTGAGACTGTGAGGAAGGCCGGACTGGCCTCCTGGGTGGGAGAGGGTCCCGGCCAGCAGCCAGCACTAGTGGCCAGGCAGCTGACTGAGGCCACCTGGGACCCTGCAGGCCCAGTGGAGCCATCCGGTGAGTGCCAGCACACAGATTCCAAAAAAAAGACCCGAAGAACCACCCTTCTGCCAACTCACCATATCGAAACAATCACTCATTGTTTCCTACCACTAAGTCCGGGGGTGGATTTTTACATAGCAACAGATAAGAAACCATGGCAGATGGCGACCTTTTGGTGGATTGTGAAATCACTTTGCTGGGGGCAAAACAGTCTAAAAAAAGAAGACAGAACAGAAAACGGAAGTGCACATTCCATACGGACGGCGTGTTCCGGTGAGCCGTGCTGTGCGGCGAACCACCCCAGAAGCGGGCGGTGAAGGACTCCCCGCGTGTCATCGTGCTGACAGTTTCACGGGGCAGAAGCCGGGACAGGGCACGGTGAGCGCGGCTCAGCTTTGTGTCCCACGGAGCCTCAGCTGGGGTGTCTGAAACGGTCGGCCCCGGCTCGGGTGAACGGACCACCTGGTTCTGCCTGCTGGGTCAGCGTCTCGGTTCCTCTCGCCGGTGGGGCTGGAATGGCCACACCGCTTTCTTCACTTACCCGTCTGGTCCCTCCAGTCTGACCGCAGGGACACATGGGACCTCGCCCTCCCGTCTATGTGGCGAGGTTCTGCTCCCTTCTAACAACATGGTGGCCTCGGAGCAGTTGAACTTCTTACTTGGTGGCCGGCTTCTTTCAGAGCAAGAGTCCCACAAAGCCTGAATGGAAGCTGCATGGCTTCTGATGACCGCGTTTCAGAGGTCCCCAAACATCACATCTGCTACATTCATTTGGCCCACGGGGTCGCTGAGGCCAGCCCAGGCTTAAGGGGGCGGGGCCAGAGCCCATCTCGCCACGGGAGCCATAGCAACGTGCGGCCCTGTGCTGTTTCCCATGTGCTGTATTTCACCAGGTCTCAGGTGTCCTTGCTCGCAAGACACGTCCTGACGCCACACATGGTGAAATGTGAAACGGGGCGAGACTAGAGTGACACCCAGCCGTGTCCGTGCTGGGTGGTGGCTAATCGTGTTCCCGCTGCGGACTGCAGTTAAGGTTCCGGACTGGGCTAAATTACGTTCCACAATGAACAGTATAGAAAAGTTCACACAAATGCAAAAGTAGATAATATATAATAACCCCTCCTAAATGCATCACCTGCCATCCACGATGATCAACGCGCCCCCACCCCGGGCAGTTTTGTTTGATCCATGCCCTGACCTACCCCACCCCCAAGATTATTTTACGGCATCTCCCAGACCCCGCGAACCCCGGGGAGCCCCTCTCCCCGTTTGCCCAGGGCCTTTTTCGTTGTGATCGTAGTAATCTGCGAGCTCATCATATTTACGGCCTGCCAATGGGAACAGTGACAGGGATGGCGGTTTAACCAGCGACTCTGATTGACCTGCTGGGAGGTGGGGAGAGGGAGAGGGGGGCACAGGGGTGCAAAAGGCTCGTCTCCCACACAGTAAGATACCCTAAGATGCCCTAGGCAACGCGGAGGAACGGACGAACGGACAGACCACACAGAGCACGTGTCCCATAGGAATAAGGTGGCAAGCAGGATAAAGCACTTCCACCGGGACACAGAAGGGGACGTGAGAGGGGACGGGGGCTGCTGGGTTTTACTTTGCATGATGTACATGTTACTTTGACAAAGAAAAAAATTAAAGTGTTGGAGAATCGACGATCGCTATGCTCAGCCCTATTGGTTGTGCAGTAGTGTTAGGTTACACCGCTTTTATTTCATTAAAAACATTTTTTAAAAAATGTATTTATGGGGTGGTGCCATAGTGTAGTGTTAGCACGTCTGCTTTACACACAGAAGGTCCTGGGTTCGCTCCCCAGTGGAGCCACCAACCATACTCTGGGTGGGAGGGGACGCCTCGCCTTCAGAGATCCAGTCCTTAAGGGGAGACAGCAACATCCGTAGGTCAGGGGTGGATGTGGGGAGGGGGGAATTAAAGAGGGGAAAAGAAGTATTTACATTGCTTTTATTTCTTAATTAAAATTAGTGCTTAAACTGCTGTTGTTAAAATTTTGCAAGCATTTCGTTCTACCTGAAGACGAACTATACAGTTTAAGCCGGGAAGCCGAGCTTGTCAACCGTCCCTCATCGAGAGTGAAGAACTGTGTCCTGCTGGCCTCTAAGGGTGATGGGGAAACCTGTTCAAACCATTCAGAGTCAAGTCCAAGGAGGGGCTCACGGAGCGGCCAGTGTGGGCCTCCTCGGCGTGCGACGCAGGTCTCCCCAATGCTAGAGCAGCCTCGCTCTGCAGCCTCCCCACCCGCGGAGCTCAGCTGGGATTCCTGGCCACACCCACCCCTAGGTGGGCAGAGCCATTTTCTGTCTTATTAGACTCCCCAGCACCCCGAAGTGCCTGGGTCCTCGGTGGGCCAGCGATTATTGAATCGCTTTTGAACAGAGCCCCTCCGCCCCTCCGCCATCTACATTTGGCGCTAGGTGTTGCTCGGCACGCGCGAGCTTGGTGAACTGTCCTAGGAGTCAAATCCGTTTTCATGCCAGAGGCATTCTGATTATTTTAAAACGTCTTCTACTTTCTTCCCAGTCAGCCTCTGCCCCCACCCCATGGCGTCACTGCAAATGGGTCTGAGACACCCCACCCCCACCCCAATCCCAGCCCGGGCCCTTGCTACAGGCTCAGTGTCCTTCGTGAGACCCTGGGAGTCCTCATCCCCCTGCAGGGCGGGTCCCTGGGGGCAGGGCCTGTTCTACTCCTCCTGACACTTCCAGGGCAGGGCAGGGCAAGGCAGGGCTTCTCCAGAAAGGATAGGGGTGTGCTGGGCTGGATGGTGGATCCATAGATATGACTGTGTCCAAACCCTAGACCCTGTGAATGTGACTTTATTTGGAAAATGGGTCTTCACAGGCACACTTGGGACGCAATCGGATTGCCGGGGCGGGCCAGTGACGTGTTCTTATGGGACAGAAGACACAGAGTAGAGGCCACGTGACGACACAGGCAGAGACTGGAGGGATGTGGCCACAGCCAAGGGTGGCAGCAACCACCAACAGCTGGAGAAGCAACCAGTGGACCCTGCCCAGAGCACCCGGAGGAACCAGCCCCGCCTCGTCCCACCAGGAAAGGGTGCGCAAGGTGTGGGGTGCACGAAGTGCTGGCCTCAAACGACAGGACTTGAACAGGTGCACCACTGAGTCAAGGACACAGAATAGCAAAATCACTGGCTGTTCATCTCACCAAGGAAGTAAGCGAAGGAAACCTAAGAAACGGAAGTGTCCGAGATATTTACAAACGGACGTCAAAGGACACAGGGATGACGGCCCCTTCCCGGCTCCCCGCCGAGACGAAGACTGGACTTAAGTAGCAAAAAGCCAAGAAAGAAACCCAAACCCCGCAATTACCTTAAAACGCATGATGTGAAACCTAAGGGTGGCAATTACGGGCTAAAAGTAGCCCTCACAAAGTTTTGAACAACGGGAAGATAACCTTTCACCTGACCACACCTGGGCTGTGGAATGACTCCCGCCCCTCCCCCACTTCAGGCGAGCCCTGGGACATGTGACAAGCAGACCTAAGACGCAGGGACCTCTAACGGGAGTCCTTAGGAAGGCACATCTCCGGAACCGTGTGGCTTTCTTTGGGCAGTGCTCGACTGACTTTTTTAAAGGCATAAATCAAGTTTTAATGAGACACCTGCACGTTAACGACTCAATGATGACTTGGTTTCCAGAAGCCTTAAGATACCCAAAGCTCGCTTGGCTTCGGTCAGGAAGGGTAACTGTTAGATGACAAGGCAAGGCTGCAGCACATCGTTTGAAATCTCATGCTCACGTGAACCCCAAGAAGCAGGAAACAGAAAACAGACAGCTTGGACGAGCTGGAAGACTGGCCGGGGCAGGTTCTGAACAGGAAACAGCTAAAAGCCAAGCCCTCACAAGGCAGGGCCGGACGAGTCCGCGGGGAGAAAACATGTCGCCCACTCAGGCAGCCCTGGGGCGTAGACAGGGACATGACAGTCTAGGTGACTGTAGCAGTGCCCACCCAACACCCCACCGCCGCCCCGGAGGGGGTGTCAGCCATGGGCTTTGTGCGTCCCAGGCCCGTGACGCCTCGGGGAGGGAGGGAGGGAGGGAAACACTACCGGTCGGTAAGGCGCTGGAGGTACTGCCTGCAGTGGCCACTAGTGAGCCACCACCCACTAGGGCCCAGCTCCCCGCGGGTTTGTGGGCCCTGCCCGCCTGCCGGAGCCACTTGGCATGTCCCCTCCCCTCTGCCCCACTGGACTGCTGACTCAGGGCTGGTTCTAGTTCCCAGAGAAGCAGGCCCCATGGTTCCCAGGGACCACGAAGACGGAAGGGCAGCCCGGCTGCCACACTGTGATCACGTGGGAAGAGCAGGAGGAAGCGCAGGCACGTCCTCTCCGTCCCCACCCCCACCTCGGCTGTCTCCAGCAGGGCCTGCCCTAGCCGGGACTGGCTCCGTGAGCCCACACGTTCCCAGTTCACTTGTCGGTCCGCCTGTCTCCTGTGCCCTGGTTCTTCGGGACCCGGTTCCCCTTAGGGGCAGATCAGTGCCTGGGCCTCCAGGGGCGTGGGCAGGACTGCCCGGCCCCCCGGCCATCAGCAGACCTCTGTAGGATTTCGGCCCGGGACGACACTCGGCCGGGACAAGCGCTGAGGCAGCCGCAGCCCACCCGTACTCACGGCTTATTCTCGTACTCTCTGTTGGCAGTGCGAAATGCTTCAGTACTTTATTGAAAGAAAGCAATAAATAACACTGTGATAAAAAGAGTTCAAAAGTAGACTGTACATACTTTGTTACATAATCAGAAAGTTCACAAAAGATTAATAGAAAACAACTGTGAATTGTACAAGTAAATCAAAAGCAGAAACCCACGTAAGAAGACACGTCGGCTGTCTGTGCCTCGGCTGCATAATAAATAACGCACCGTGACCCGAACCCATTTCCTGCTGGCTCTGTAATAGCCACTTGCAAAGGAAAGCTACACTGGCTACTCCGACAATCCCAAATGGCTCATCATCAACATCTAAAAATGTACCATGAGGTCCATTCTTTAGACATGTTTACAGACAAATGTAAAAAGGTGATTTACGTAAGAAAAATAAGGCCTTTATTAGAGCTGGCAACAGCATCCTCAGGACCCTGCGCCGTGTCCCCGCGTGGCGAGTGGGTGCCTTCCTCTGCTTCCAGGGGTGGGGGCGGCTGGGCCCCACTCCACCGAGCTCTCTCCGCCTGCCGAGGGCCATCCCCAGCCCACGGCCTCTGCGACAGGCCACCCGAGTCCAGAGAGAGGTGAGGAGGACGCCGGGCGGCCCAGGCGGGTTCGCAGTGTCTGAGAACAACTTCCAGTCCCAGTTGGTGGGAAGCTTATCTCGAACACCGAACATCTCATCTGTTCACACTGCAGAATCAAGCATTTTTTGCTAGAAAAAGAGTAAGGTCAGTCATTAAGATGCAACAATAATTACTCGAAATTAGGTCTGCTTGTTTCGAAATGATTGCTGTGTAGCGAGGATACGTTCGTAAGGGATAATGCACGGTATAGTGATGATTTTACAAACGCAGTAAAATCCTTTTCTGTCATGGTTTATTATTAAAAAATTAAACAATGATAATTACAATAAATGCATAATTTACAAAAGCCCTACATTTCTTCATAGAATTTATACATACAAGCATTACAGTACATTCATTTGAAAGACTAAAATTAGATATAAGAACATGAATAGATTTGAAAGGATATTTATAGCCTGGATATACATGAAAAAGTAAGTAACTCTATAAATGAAGGCATAAGTTTACATAAATATAAGAAACATTAAATTCTAAAATATTTTCTCTATGGTATTCATGAATTTTTCACTAATTAAAAACTCTGTAATAAAATATCTCAGGTTCATATAACAAGTATTAACAGGTTAGAGTCCACTGAATGCTAAAATGCAGTCGTTGCTGGGTCCCAGGCGTCGCGGGTCACCTGTAGAAGTAGTGTGGGTAAACTGGAAAATAAACAGACAGAAGGTCAGTCCGGAGACCTCGCAGGACAGAGAGCTGCCGGCTCCCGTGGGAGCCCAGCCCACTCAGCTCCCAGGCCACCCCCCACCCCGCTTTCTGGGCTTAGCTGCTTTGAGAATTCAGATAAAGCATCAAGGACTATGCATCTCAGTAGAGGATTCCTTGACTGACTTCATTTTGGCTTACGCCTAAAAATTACCAATTAAGAAAAAGTGACGAGACCAATCAAATGTTCTGACTGCGCGGCGGAAACAGAACCAAGTGGAACCGCGCTCCTGTCTGCGGCCCTCGGAGCAGGGAGCGGGGTGGGGCCCCCTGCGGCCGCGCCCTGCACCCCGCAGCTCCTGGCCAGGGAGGGTCCCTCAGGAACTGACCCCTGTGAGGGCAACACACTTTCGTTTTTAGAAATCAACGTCTAAGCTGAAAGGCTGTGGGTGTCACACAACAGTACGGCCCCGTGGAACTCAGTACTTTGGGGCTTCTCATTCGAGAATGCGCGTGCGTGACACAGCCAGCAGCACTGGCGACTCGGGAACTACACGGGTGCCCGCACAAGTGCTGAAGCGGAAAGGACCGTGTGCCGGGCGCCCGTCACCACGGGCAGCAGCCAAGGGCCGAGGCTCCGCTCTCCTGCCTCCCCACCCCCAAAAAGCTATCAGCAGACACTTAAAATACGGCAGCAGTTTTAGGTTTAAGGACAAAATGAAAACACATTTTTTCCCCCATAAAAAAGCGAGGGCACGTCAATCCCTCCGTGGTCGACTGTCGGCGTTGGGGACACCAGGACCGCCTGCACAGGTGCAGAGGGCTCATGCGTCCGCTCGGCAAGCTCCGGGCCGGCGGGCTGGGCTGCGCGCTACTCACCGCAGGCGCCTTAGCAGGAGTAAGTCCTGACCGCGGCGGGGTCCAGCCTCTGCGCTGCCGACACACTGCCTGCTCCGACGACCACGAGAAGCATGCAAACACAGCGTGCGGTTAGTCTCAAACGCCACAGAGGCACAGGTACAGGCAGTTTCACACCTACACAGCACTGAGGGGCCCAAGGGAAACTTCTAGTGGGAGTGGACGAGCCAGAGAAAGAGACTGTGTCACCAAGTGTCTCTTCATCTCCCAAGCGGCCCTGGGAGTTACTGTTGCCAATTCCAAAACAGCCAACAGCGCCATCGGATGACACAAAGACAAGTCCGTGATGTGCATTCGTGCGCACGACAACCGTTTACCGCGGTAACTCCGTTTCTCCTTAAAGTCTAGATTACATAGAGCCACTGGACGTCCCTTTCAGCCCTACATGTCATCTGTGACAATGGTCGGACGTGGGAACCCAGCGGCGAGGTGAGCCGGTGCCAGCCCGCTGCAGGGCGAGGGCCCAACGCACTGCGGGCGGCGCGCCGGGCCCCAGCAGCAGGGCTTCAGGGCCCGGCTCAAGGACAGCCACATAGCCAGGCAAACCGAAGCGCAGTCAGTCTCTGCAGGAAACAGCGCCGCCGAGGTGTGCGAGGTTTGCGAGGTTTGCGGTTAAGGAACACTGCGGGGCCCCAGAGACAGGCCCCGTCTCCCCGCGGATCGGATTAGGGAATCTTTCTAAACATCTGCAGCACACGCTCACTGTTCCTCAGCACGCACCTTCCGTGCGGCAGCGGGAAGTCATCTTCGCAGTGTTCTGCCACGGCCCGGGAAGGACGCTAACACGGCGGGCACCGCGCTCCTTCCCGACTCTGAGTGCCCAGGAGACCTGCAGCGAAGCCCCTCTCACTGCCTTATTTAAAAAGCCATCGAAACGATCCAGTGTACCAGGTTCATGCCTTAGTTACCACACGGGGTAAAAAGTCACCTTCCATATCACATGTTCCCTGTGCCTCTTTCTAGGATTATTTTTAATTTATCTAAACCCTAATGGCAATATTGCTGTTAACTTTTAACAGGAAAATGTGATTTCTAATGACAACGGAAATGAAGTATGAGAAAAATAAGGCACTCAGACTAGTCAATAAGCCGAAGGCCAAATTACACTGAAAAGCTATTGAAATTATCTGCGTGCTCCTTAAAAGAAAAACGCTACTTTTTAAAAAAGTTACTGGCTTTTCTCCACATTACACTTCTCCTTAAACTCTGGCAGCGAGATGTAGCTTTTCAATTAAAACGCTGCCTTGTAAACAAGCATCAAGTCTCCAGCTTAGTAGAAGCTTTATATAAATATCCTTTCCTCTAATTTTTACATAGACGAATGAGAGTAAAACTTATAAACCTGCTAATAACTAAAAAACAACAACAACAAAAACAACCCAGTAACAACTACATCAGCACAAAAAAGCCACTCACTTCAAGGAGAATGAAGTCAATTGTGACAGCTAACACTTCCGAGGATGTGTGACGTGCTAGACACTTGCCAAATGACAGCCTCATGGGAATCACTCCTTTAACCATCACAGCCAGCTGACGAGGGAGACGGGGAAGCTGAGGTGCAGGGCTCAGTCGCGCACCTCGAGTGGCAGACAGTCCGCACACCCGGCCAGCTCCTCACTAGCGCCCTCTCACGGCACGGTGGCCGGCAGGAGTGATGGGCGTGACCTGAGGTGGCAGCCGAGTGCCTGACAGGGCCGCAGCCTGCCCTCGCTACCTGCTCCCCTCCATCCTGTTCCAGCGAGTGATGACACGGGCAGATCACAGTGGGGACAGAGGAACAGAGGAAGGACAGCCTCGCAGAGGTGGAAGGTGTCCTGTCGTTTAAAACAGACTAGACTCAGCCATTTCCCGGTGTGGACAGAGGTCGGGGAGTAAGGGACGCGACGTGAGAGCCACTACACTGTCACTGGGGAAGAGCGCCGAGTGCGCCCGGCACACGCACGCCTCCGCCGGGACAGCTGTCACGCTCAGAACACACGGTGCTCAGCTCCAGGAGAAGAGGAATACTCCACCAGACGAGAACTTTTAAAAAATCTGTATTATGGTTAAACTTTCATAAACAGATGTTAGGATTAATTTTAAAACATTTAAACCTGGACATGCAACAGTCGTCCAAACGCCTGGTAACACTTTAGAGGCCACGCCAGGTCAGTAGCCACGTGCCGGCCCAACGGGGGCCGGGCTGGCGCTGGGCGTCACGTACCGTCCAGCTGCATCTTCTTCGGCTGCATAGAGGGCGAGGACAGAGAGGAGGTGACCCGGAAGTTTGCAGGGAGAGTCTCTGCTGACCCGGCGGCTAAGCCACGGACATCCTTGGGTCTAAACTTTTTTCTCCAAGAAGGTGCTCTCCTAAAGCTCTTATCATCATCCTGGTAAATTAGACAGAAAATAAAACTGATTTTGAAATACGAGGCAAAAATAGAAAGTCACCAGCGCTTTAAAGTGAGCGCTGGACTTGTTACTGCATTTTTGTTCACACGCACCCGGCCCCATTCTGGACAACTCTGAGTTACTGACCGAACTAGGAACTTCTGGGAGTGGAAGGGGGCACGGTGACACGTACGCTGGGACCCTAACTGGGCAAAAATCTGGGTGGTCCCGGGCCACCTGGGTGCATGACCCTATCGCTACGTTTCAGTTCTCATCTTGCAGAAGTCACTTTCTTATAGAATACGGTTTTTACTGGGGCTGAAAAACTTTAGGCCGTAAATTACTCTGTCTCCCGCTGGGGTAAAGTCAGCAGGTGCTTCTTTAGGTGTCCTATTCTCTTTGTCAAAGTCAACTTTTTGCAGGATCCAATGAAGAGAATAACAAATAGCGTGTGGGAATAAGTGTGTCATGGTTGGTTGGTTATTTATTTAAGCCTACAGCACCTGGTCTTCCTAGCTGGTCTCCTATCCAAGTACTAACCAGGCCCGACCCTGCTTAGCTTCCAAGATCAGGCGGGATCAGGCTGGTTCGGGGTGGCGTGGCCGTATACCATGGACCGTGGCTCCACTGGGGCACGAACCCAGACCCTTCTGGATGTAAAGCAAATGTGCTCACCGCTGCACTATGGGACCACGTGCAATGCGTCGTGGTTTTGTCGAGAGGAAGGTAACGTGCTGTGCTGTCGAGTATACTCCTGAAACATTCCCCCAAAGCACGGGGCTCCGGATTGAGGTAAGACATCCAGGTGTCCCCAAAACACAACTTACAAAGAGACTCCATTCCCAGGCCACAAACAATGTTTTATGATGTGAGAAACATTTTGAGGGATATCAAAAGGTAAGTAGCAAAAAAAATTTTAAAACCATCTTACTGAAACTATTAGTTTCTTGACAGCTCATTTATTAATAAAATTTCAAAAGCGAAACTTAACTCGTAGAGCAAAATTATCACCACGCTTAGGAGAGATGCTCTGATTAAATGGTTCATACAAGTACCATACACGCTTAATGTGAATTCAAAAACCATTAGGCTGGAAGCTTACGTCATCGCACCGCCTGTCGGTCCCCATGACCAGAAGGTTGTTGAACTCTCTTTCCAGCACGGCACGCGCCTGAAACAGGAACACAACGGCACCTGACGCTTCCGCCCATCGCATCTGAAGGACGTCAGCATTTCGCAAACTGCATTTTTTGTGTGTGGTTTTACTGGTATGCATTTATTTATCTATCTATCTATTTATTTACCTATTTCTACAACTGTTTTTTAAACTAAGACTGTGAAAAACCTGGAGCTAAGAGTGTCCCGAACAGTGTTCCCGCGACAGTGTTCTCAGTCGGGGTGTCAGAGCGAAGCCCATGCATGGGCTTCTGGGAAGAGGGACCCACGGTCTCTTGGAATTCTACTTGAAGTGTGCGGTGTGGGCTGGTGCAGTTGGGGGGTCGGGGTGCTGCTAAACGACAAACACTCTTCTGGAGAAGAATAACAAGCTTCTTGAGTCTCAAATGAGCCCAGGAATCAAGAAGAATTACGTAAGGCAATTACCCACAGAAATAAAATTAATAAAACCTCCATCTGGTATACCATAGACCAAAGGGAGGTCCCCAACCTTTTTGGGACCAGGGACCAGGGCTCTTATGAGAGTCTAACACCTGATGGTCCGAGGCTGGGCTGAGGCGGTGATGCTGGCGCTGGGCAGCGGCTGCAGATCCAAGTGAAGTTTTGCTCACCTGCCCGCCGCTCACCTCCTGCTGTGCAGCTCGATTCCTAACAGGCCACAGATCGGTACCGGACTGCGGCCAGGGATTGGGGGACCCTGCCTTAGAGTATTTCGATTTCCACGTAAGAACTAAATCTATATCAGTCTTGTGAGCAGGACTTGAATGAAGCGCCCTTATTTTGTTTACTGTGAGACTCGTGCCTGCAGCGGACACGGGAAGGCAGCGGTAGCGGAGAGGCAAGCGTTGCGGGTTCGAACCACTGCATCGCGGACTGGGCACGGAAGATGACCTGTCGTCTGAGCTCTTAAGTCTGTCTCCCTTCAAGTAACTAGCAGATGTCGACATAAGGAGAAGTGACTGGGCCCGTGGCCGAGGGGGGCCGGCTGGCCCGGGGTTACCTGTGTGTTCTGCGTGGGGATCTGTAATAGGAGCGCCAGTGTGCTGAAGTCGAAGGTCTCATCCAAGGCCACCAGAGCGCCATGCACCCCACTCTCCACGAGGTTATTTGCGTATTCTTTAAGACCGATCGACAGGGTCCAGCGAATCACGCGATCGTTGCTCCAAACGAGCACATCTGTGAGTGAACAAAGACGATGATAAAGTGGCTTCGGGACGCTGTCTCATCAGGCACACCCGGGGACACGGGAGAAGGGCTCCTGCTCGGACCCTGACCCTCCGGTGGCTGACGAGCTCCACGAGCGCTCGGGGCCAACAGACAGCGCTCGCTGCACCAGGACGTGGGTGCCTTGGCCCCTGCCCTGCCTCAGGAAGCTGCCATGCGCACTGAATGTCCAGAGACCAGAAACGACGCGAATCCAAGGATCACACCCAAAGGCAGAGGTGAGCTGAATGCCCCAGGTGCCAACACGCTTCATATACAGACTTCAGAAAACACGTACTACTTCCTTCCCATCGCGGGAGTTGGCACCCACTTGGACCCCTTGCCGAATCAACACAAACCTCTCATTTATAATGTTGAAGCCTTTTCTGTTGTTTCATTTTAAATAAAAAAGAAAGAAGCTTAGAGCCATCCTCCAGCATAGAGAGACTTTGAGAGAAGATCTCATATTATACGAAGCAATAAATTATAAAAGTCATTAATGGCCATTCTCGACTGTAAAAAGATTTAAAATGGATACATAAAATGAATGAGACAGATTTACGGATTTTACTCCCAATGCCCTCTTCAGGACGAAGGACACGCACAGCCCGGGGACCGCCGGCTAACGGCGTCCTCATGGCTCGCGTCGGCTCATCCCGGACCGGACCAGCCTCCCGCAGGGCCGTCTCCCAGCCGTGCTCTACGCTTTAGTTTCTCTCAGTAAGAACCAGAGGCAAAGGCAGCACCAACGGGGCTGCGGTGAGAATCAAGCAAATTAACCTGTGAAGGTTCTCAGCCTGTCACTGCTATGGTTAGCGGTTTCTTTATACCGTGCGGATTCGGGGAGATTTAATTTTGAGCGTAATTGCTAATGCCTCCTTTGAAAGCAAAGCGCCGTTCATGACCGTTCAGAGGCGCTGTGTGAGTGGCTCCCCGCCGGAGGGAGAAGAGGGTCCCCGTCTCCCGGCTGAACCCCACGGCCTGTCGCACCTCCCCGCCTGTTTTGTAGCTGAAATGCCTTTGCCCTCCTCCTGCTACGCGCGCCCACCCCATCTGCAAGGCCCGGCTGAGCGGCTAACCCTGGGAGAGGGACCGCCCTGTCCCGCCCCGTGCTCCCGGGGCCCTGGATGTGTGGCAGGCGGGCCCTCTGTCCGTGTGCCACAGCACGGCTGCATGAAAGGCCATGCGTGTCCTCGCACCTGAGACCTCTGAAGTCGCGGGAAACCGCTTTCCTCCAGACGGTCGACCTGCAGACCCACGGAAGGGAACAGGCGCAACGTCTCCGGCTATGGAGGGCCGTCTTCAAAGTGCTCACGTTCACGGACCCCGACCCCCACCCCGTAATGACGTCGAAATATTCTTCCATTAAAAAACTTCCCTGGTTTTTTTTTTTTAAAAAACAGAACATCGCTGAGGCTGCTAATACGCTGGGAAGCAGAACCATGCTCAGCCGAGTAAACACAATGTACTGGCCTTTGATTTCGTCCTGGCTCTCTTCCCTTTTTCTCTCCAGCTCTTTCCGGTCATAGTTTAACCTTCGCAGGCACATAATTCCACACTGGAAACTGTTTCTGGTTACAAAAAGAAAAAAAGGTCAGAGACAGCGATAGTCAGAAGTCCCTTAGCCGACCAGGAGGAGCACCTGCCGTCTCCCTACCTGTGGAAACTGTCCACCATCTTGAGCTGCCCCCGCAGGTCCTTCTTGGTCAGGTGGTCGAGCATCCGTGCGTCCACCAGGCACTCCATGAAGAGGCTGCGGTACTGCGGGAGGCCCAGGCTGGGCAGCCACTCGTTGCCGACCCACTCGTGGTTCATGTCCCCGTAGGCCAGCGTCTGCTTTCAGTGATGAAGCACGATCAGCCCAGGAGAAACTCATGGAAGGGGTCCCAAGAGCAGCTCGAATACGCTGTAAACTGGATTTCTCAGCTATTACGCACTCGCAAAGGCTACACTAACTGATGACAACACCGTTCTTTATCATTTTGAAATAATTTGCTCTCTTGTTAACTATCTTTTAAATCTGTTAGCGAAATTTTATACGGAAGGAATTATACTATGAGAAATCATGACTGTGTTTATAAACTGAACCTATTTACCAAACCACAATAAAACCATAACTGACTACATATTCTCTTCCTGAAATGGTTTCATGTATAATCAAATAACACCAAAGAATGACCACGCCTCATGAACAAGTTTGAAGGATCAATCCGACTCTACTCATTAAAAATGCCGCTGGCCGGTTTTAGTTTTATTTTCCACACTTCATTTTCCAAAGTTCCTTAACCACACATCTGTTAATTTCAAAATCAGCTAAAGCGAATTAAAAAATAATTTTAAAAGAGGAGATAAACGAAGCAACCGATGGGGCTGAAAGGAAGAGCAGACAGATGCGGGAGGCTAGCCCGAGGACCTCGACCCTCCTCCCTCAGAAAGTCAAGAATGGGTCGAACGAGGAAGCCAAGGGGGCCACGTCAGGAGGGGTGGAGGCCCCGAACGACACTGCCAGCCGACCGGACTGGCTGGCATCCGCAGAACACCGCCCGCCCACCTCAGCGGGACACACTCTGCTCGAGTGCACGCGGCAGACACGTCTCAGCAAACAAAGAGAGACTGAAATCATACAAATCATGTTTCTCTTACCGTGAAAGAATTCAATTAGCAATCGACAGTGAAAAGCTACCTAGAAAACGCTTCAGGGTTTGGAAATGAGCGTACGTCTGCTGACCCACGCGTCAGAGAAGAGATTACAGGGTAAACGAGAACATACTTTGAACTGGAAGAGAATGAACGATATATTCAAAAATCGTGGGACACGCTGAAGCAGCGCCTGAGAGAAATTGACAGTTGTCGAGAATTAAACGCTTACGTTTTAAATGAAGAAAGGTCACGAATCTATAATCCATGATTCTACCTTAAAAAACTCGAACAAATAAAATCCATAGCAAGGACGAGGAAGAAAATAAAAGAGCAGAAACCGATTAAACAAAGCAGAAAAATAATAAAAAATAAAACGACGAAACTAAAATCTAGTTTTTCGTAACTATCCATAAACTCGATTAAACCCTCACTAGTGATCCAAAAAGAAAGAGAAGACGTTACCGATATCAAGAATCAAAGAGTCTACGGCCACACCACCCTGAACAAGCCGGATCCCATCTGATCTCGGAAGCTAAGCAGGGTCGGACCTGGTTAGTACTTGGAAGGGAGACCACCTAGGAAGACCAGGTGCTGGAGGCGTAAAAAATAAAAAAAATAAGGGACTGTAAGGTGACAAGGTCCTTACCACCAAGGGTTGCCTCGTCTAAAAAATAAATGAATGCATGAATGAATGAATGAATGAATAAATAAAAATCAAAGAGACGATGTGCGCACAGATCCTAGAGGCACTGAGGAGAGTAAGGGGAAACTATGAACGACTTGAAGCAACTCAGATGAAACTGGCAAATTCCTTGAAAGACATAATCTACGAAAGCCACTCAGTAAGAAACCGATGACCTGTATCCATTAGAACTCAAATTTATAAATCTCACACGCAAAATCTCTACCCTAAATGGCTTCACTAGTGAATCCTACTAAACATTCACGGGAAAAAGAAAAGAGGCAATTCCACACATAATATCCCAAAAAAGTGAAGAAGGGTCTGCCTCGCTTTACAAGGGCAGCATGATCCTGGTACCAAATGGGACAGACGGATTACGAAGAACCTGTGGACACTATCCCTCCTAGACGCAGACGCAAAATTCCTCACGGAACTTCAGCAAACCGAACCAACAATACATTCAAAGAACGAGACGCTATGACAAGTGGAGCTCCCCTCAGGGACGGAGAGTGGCTCGACATCTGGCAAAACGACGACATTCACCATGTCGATGGACTGAAAAAAACAAACCACATCATCTCAAAAGATGGCGGGAAGGCATCTGACAAAATTCACCATTCATTCATGGAAAGCTCAGCATGCTGGGAATGGAAGAAACCTGCCTCGAGCTGGTAAAGGGCGCCCTCAAAGAACCTAGCGCTGACTTCGTCCTTAGCGGTGAAAGGCTGAATGCTCCTCCCCAAGATCAGGACAGAGCACGGTTGTGCGCTCGGACCCCTTTACATAAGCACTGTGCTGGAACTCCCAGCCACCACCCTAAAGCAAAAAAAGACACGAAACACACACGGACCGGTAAAGAAAAGAGCCCTCTTTATTTGCAGATGACCTGATTATCGACGGAGAAACAATGTATAGAAGCCAGCTGTCGGAACTAACGTGCATTTCAATCAAGTTGCAGAATACGAGGTCAATATACAAAAGTGAACCATATTTCCAAATACTGGAAATTGAAAATTTAAAAATACCCTTTACGATGTCATCGAAACCTGTGACATCCTCAGGGATGAATCTGGCAGGATACACACAAGCTTTCCACAACAAAAAAGAAACAAGCACGGTGCGTGTGTCCACACACACATCGAAGGACAGCACTGACGACCTAAGGTCCACAGGGCGAAGCCACAGTTGCGGGAACGCTGTGAGTCCCGGAGTCCCTGGGCACGGTGGCTCTCCACGACCACCGCGTTCTGTCTCGAAAACGTGGCCTCTAATCGGATTTATTATTTATACCAACCAAGCTGGAAGGGATGACTCAGACTCCAACAAGGATGCTCAAACTCTCATAGAAAAACAGTTGCACTATTTGCTCGAAACCTAAGCGAGGGACACTCAAACCTTTTACATCGTCACAGTACGACGGTTTCACTCTCTCAGGCTTTGCTCTCATCTCGTAGGCCCGACTTCTGCAGCGCGAGTACGTGGTATTGCGTTCTTGCTGGCCGATTACGTATTCTTAAACGGACGCGAAATGCAAAGAAATCGCTAAATAGAAAATCCCATGGGAGAAGGGCCCTCCTCCTTTGCCACTCACTCCGTACTCTATTCATACTGCTTCTGTGGTCAGGAATGTGAGCCCCTGGGGAGACCAGGCTGCCGACAGCCTTCTGAAAAAGCAGGTGACAGGGCTCTCTGCGGTGAGAGAACATCTGCATTATGAGAGACCCACCGCACAGGGTCTATTTTTCATCGTTGAAAGGATCGGAAATGCGATTCGGTTTTCTCAACTCTGCAAAACGTGAGGGGTGCTGTGCCGGCGGGGGCTGTGGCCATGCTGGTCGGAACCGAGCTTCTGGCGAGCAGCACAGCCCTGCAGAGACGGCGTGCTGAGAGGGCGCCATGGCTCTGAACACTGCCGACGCGCTGTCCCCCCGAGTGCCCGAGGCCATCGCGCACCCCCCGGGGTTAGGAGCTGGCGTCCGTGCTGCAGGGAGGCAGGTGCACCAAGTCCTGGGCCTGGCGGCGCCTGGCAGCCTCACCGACACCGGGAAGCTCGTCGTCTTCCTCTCGCCCAGCAGAGGGAACGGGGCGCGAGCGGCCCTTGCTCACGCCGAAGACCGACCGTTGCGAATCCGGGCACGGTCGGCACGGCTCGTCCTCGCTTACACTTCCACTGCCAAGAGCAAATGTTCAGCGTTTTAAACGTACGCTTCGGGCCCCCGATGCAGCGGATTTCACGTTCAGGTACTGACGCAGCTCTGCTTCTTAGCGAGCGTCCTGACATCTAAGTGATTACGAAATGCACCTTTAAAGTCACGCGTGGTCATCACTGACTTTGTAAAGGGATACCTGACCAGGCTGAATAATTAATGGGGACATTTATCTGGAGTTGTGCCCCACAGAACCGGGGTGGGGGTGCTCAGAGAATCACATTACAGTTCCTGGCCCCTTGTGTTTACAAAATGACAGGACCGGCTGGACTTCAGGAGCACAAGCAGGGGACAGGCATTCCACCCGTCAGCTGGTGACCAGGAAAACTTTTTATCTAAAACTGTTTCCATTTTTTTCAGATATACAACTAATCTTGAGTCCTGCACATAATGCCGTTCAGGAGAGCCTCAGATGCCACCCTGCCACACCCTGAAGCGTTCTGTGTCGCTGACGTGGACAGCACGTCACACAGCAATGCTGCTTTCAGTCGGACTGGAAGCACGGTGCAGGGCAGTCATGACAAGGCTGTCCGTGAGACGAACGACCAGGGAGCTGGAAATCCGGAAGTGCAGGACGCGGAAGAGGCTTCATCCCTGAGAATTCCCGGCGGGCCACTGAGAACAGTGCTTCGCAAAACGGAGACTCGGAGGCGAGTATCTACACCTGCTCTTGGGTCGGAACTTTCTCAGAACAGAGCTTTCCCATCAGCAGATCTTGTAACTCAAGTGACCCCACTAGGGACTGACAGGCAGACTCTCAGGAGCTACCAAGGCCACAGGCCTCTGTACAAAAGACCGCAGGTCGCACAAAGCAATCCGTTCATCGGAATCAACGAGCATGGCTCCATGTGAGAAAAGCTGAGGAACGTTCAAAATTGTCCATGAGACGCGCTCTTGGTGCCTGCTAATCCTGTGCTCTCTGACTAATGCTTTCAAATCGTTAACGGCATTCTGAACAAGGTGTTAGAAATACCGAGAAAAGGAAATTCCAAGCTTCCACCCTCCAGCTCTTTGCTGTGTACATACAGTGAGGAGTAGGTTACAGAGAGCGTCCAACCTGAGCCCAGCTCCCCTCCGCGTCCTCCTGACGTCGGCGACGGTTAGGGATGCAAAAGAACAGCGCTGTTAGTGAGGCGGGCGGGGCGGCCGGGCCGGCCCTGTGCGGAGCGACCCGGTGACAGGTTCAAAAGTCAAAAGCGTCATGCAGAACTCGTGCAGAACCAGTAACTCCGACTTCTCATGCAAGGAGCCGACTTCCCACGGCAAGCACACCCATAAAAGGAGAAGACCAGGGTCGACCACCAAAATGGGGTGCTAAGTTGAGGTCTCCCGGGGGGGGCGGGGGGGG